>NC_058520.1:241000879-241305475 GCF_904849725.1 Hordeum vulgare subsp. vulgare | reverse complement strand
GAAATATTTGGATGAACATCAAGTTAATACCTCTAATTCACGATACTTATATTAACCAATTATCATGCACTCATGCTATTTCACATTACCACATTAATATCATTGACCATGATTTCTCTTTTATGCGCTACATGTGGTTTTGATTATGCACTCATTGAGTACCTATTGCTTTTAACCTAATCTTATGACCCATGAAAATTACCATCACTGTTTATTAACTCTCAAACAAATATAAGAGAAGAACAAGAGTGCAATTATTTCTATAAATTCTATACGCCACCGTGCTCTAAAAGATATAAGTGAAGTAGTAGAGCAACTACTAAGCTCAAAAGATATAAGTGAAACAAAATGAGTATTCTAATAAATCATGGTGATCGTGTGTATCTCTCAAGTGGATGTATTCAGAGAATGGTCATTGTGGAAAACTAAAATAAATCTAAAGAAAACAACGCTCCAAGCAAAAATCATATCATGTGATGAATAAAAATGTAGCTCTCAGTGACATACCGATGGATTGAGATGAAAGAGGGGATGCCTTCTGGGGCATCCCCAAGCTTAGACTCTTGTGTATTCCCAAGGTTAGGCTATTTCCGCTCTTTATTCCTTCGTCCACCGCGATAACACCCAAAACATGAAAACTTCAACACATAAAACTCAACAGAAACTTCGTGAGATCCGTTATTATAATTAATATATAAAATACTTTAGGTAATGTAATAAATTGATTCATATTTTACTATTTCATAAGGTACTGTATTCAAACTTCTCCATGACTTATACCCCCCCATATAATCCATAATATCATCAAAACAAGCAAACTATGCAAGCAAAAAATAGAATCTATCTAAAATAGACCAGTCTCTAAAGATAAAGTTAAGTAGCATACTTATGTAACTCAAAAAATTCTAAAACATTAGTAAGACGTGGGTAATTGTTTATAGAAACACCGTGTAAAAAAATCAAATCAAAAAGATGTTCCAGTAAAATCATAGAAATTCTGCACTGGACGCTAAAGTTTCTGTTTTTGCACTGCATCAAGTCTATTTTCCAAATCACCCAAAAGCTTTACTTGGCACAAACACTAATTTAAACACAAAATACAATTATTATAGAGGAAACAATCGTTTTACCACACACTAACAAAAAGTATTTTTTTATAAAGATAACAATTAGGCTGCCTTCCAACTAGTGCTATCGTTTTACGCCCCAAGCTAGGCATAATGCAGAAGATTCAAGTCAATATAGGAAATATAAAATTTGCCATCTCTCTACTCTTTGCCGTCTCCCTCAGGTGAGCAATTTTTTGCTGTCTCTTTTTCTTCTTATTTTTTTCATTTAATTTTTGTTGTTAGTTTAATTAGGTTAGTGCTAGGGAAGAAGAAAACAGAAAAAGAAGAATATAAGAATAAGTAGAAGAAGAGGAAAAAGGAAAAGAAGGAGAAGAAAAGAAGAAGAAGAAAGAAAAATAAAAGTAGTAGTAGTAGTAGAAGAAGAATAAGAGGAGAAGAAAAGAAGAAGAAGAAGAGGAGGAAGAAGATGAGGTGAAGAAAATAAGAAGAAGAAATAAAAAGAGGAGAATAAGAAGAGGAGAAGAGGAAGAGGAAACAGGAAAAGAAGGAAGAAGAAGAAGAAGAGGAGGAGGAAGAGAATAAAAGAATAAGAAGAGGAGGAAGAAGAAGAAGAATAAAAAGAGGAGAAGAGGAGAAGAAGAGGAAAAATAGAAGAAGAGGAGAAAGTAGAAGAAAAAGAGGAGAAGAAGAGGAAAAATAGAAGAAGAGGAGAAAGTAGAACGAAAAGAGGAGAAGAAGAAGAGGAGAAGAAAAGACAAATAAGAAGAAAAGAATAAGAATAATAATAATAAGAAGAGAGGAAAATGAAGAAGAAGAGGAGAAGAATAAGAAACAGAGGAGAAAAATAATAAAATAGAAGTGGAAAAGTAGTTATATATAGAGAGATTTTTCTATCGGGATTGAATATGCGTGTTGATCATGTGGATTTAAATGTGCACTTGTTTCGTCGCTGCGAGGGTCTAGTATTCGACGACCTCCCTGTGCGACTACCTCCCCTACACGGTCTAGTGGTGAGCACTACTGTCATCTCCACCCTGACCGACCCCTATTTGCCCTGTTCCGGTTGTCATGCCGATGTCACATCATTTTATTTTCATGTCAAGTCTCGTAACCTAGGCGTCTCCTGTTCGACCGTGTGGCATTTATAAATATGCATGTGTTTGCATATTTATAATGGTCATCCTTTCGCATTGTCCATGTTATCCATGGACAACCAGAGTACATGTAGATTGGGTTCTGTTTCCCGTGCTCTACTTCGGTCTGAGACAAAATTTCGTCAGCGCCACCCTGTTGTTCTCCGGGTACACATTCTCTCGACTTGTTTCCGAGAGGTGTATTAGGAGAACAACGGGGAGTTGAAACTTTGCATCAGATCCGGAGCAGAGCATGGGAAACGAACCTGATCTACACGTACTGGGTGGTACCCATCTTTACCTATTAGAGATAGGTTCAATCCATGAATGCCCTTTTTCCTTTTGTATGGTAAAAAAATAAAACTATGGCGCAAAAAATATAAAAAAGTAATTGGTTCTATATCTAGTCACCATTACATTCTACATAACTTGATGAATATGAATTTCGTGCACCTATTGTTAGTGCAAGTACGAGCATGGGTGATCGTGTGTGGATGTACACCGGTCGCATTAGTCAGAAAGACATGATGAATGAATGGTTAAGAAAAACCAAGGGGTTTGTGAAAGGCGCATTTGCAAATGGCGAGAGAAAAACCTGGTGCCCCTGTCATGGGCGCGACAACTTTAAACAGATGATAGAGGATGAAATGGGTAAACATGTGCAGAAGAGGGGTTTTACACATGGTATTAAGGTGTGGACATTTCATGGCGAGTCTGACAAATGTACTATAACTGAGGTGGTTCGTCGTTGCACCGACGAGCATGGTACCGGGATCAAAGACATGGTGCAAGATTTTGATCATGCTCGGGATTCAGACGATGAGATGAAGGAATCTGCAAAGGCCTTCTATGAAATGTTGGAGCCTTCAAAACGTCTTTTCCACGAGATTACTACACCATTCATGGTATTAAGAAGGACAAGTCATCATGCTGTGAGAAGTTTCTGAAGAAGGAGCAGTACATGAAGGTAATTACCTTTTCTTAAGGCCTTGTACTCAGTTTCCTTGATTTGATTCGTAGCCGTAGTGCTCAAATTTCTCTTTACTACCTTAGGTGCCCCCGAGATGGTGTGCGGATAAGATGGATTGTTGGGAGGCATTGGTAGATGAGTGGTGCACAGGACAATGGCGAGCTGTCCACAACAATTCGAAGGACCGGCGTGCCCAAATGGTTGGTGTGCCACACCATCAAGGCAATGCCAACTTATTTCAATTTGGACGGAACTAGGTATGTGGTTTGCTACATGATTCATGTAATTCATTCTTCATGCTAGCTTGAGCCCTTTACTAATACTTTGTTCCTCTCTTTTAGGTGCAACGCAATAACACAGAGGTGCCAGAGGTGTATGACCTCTATGCCATGTCCCATACGGCCTCGTACAAGAAGGCTAAGGCATTCTCTGAGTCTGACATTGATCATACAGAGAAGTTCACCAACATCTCCTCCCACCACAAGCTCGTGAGGTACAACGAGGAGGGGAATTTGAGGAAATGGGAGGATTTAACCCGAGCTAGCAACCTTTGGATCCAAAGCTGGTTATGATTGGTGGTGGCGAGAGGCCCCATGGCTCGATAGCCATTGGAGATGGGCTGATCGTTGTCCTCTCACTCTCCCGGAGATCAAGGCGCGCCAAACGAGCTCCTGTCCTGAGATAAGGACTCATCCGCAGCCAGTCGATCTCGCCATCGAGGTTAGTTATATAGACTCAAACGACTTTCCTCCATTACATTGTATGTGTGTTCATTAATGATTGCAATGCTAACAAGGAGTGGTGTTGTAGGCTCATCTCCAGAGAGAGAGAGAGAGAGAGAGAAACAACCTAGGCGCTTCTGTAGGAGACGGACCGGGTGGATATAGAGAAGCAATGAGCCGTGCAGGAGAAGACAACTCGGTTTTTGGAGGAGTAGAGGGCACGAAATGATGTGGCTAGCCGTGCCGTGTACGAGCTCCTTGTGGTAAGTTTCTTCCTCATATTAGCAAGATCATGCATGTAATGTTTGTTTCATTACTAACTAATATGACTCACTTGTCAAAACCAAATGTGCAGTCTGTGTGCGAGAAGATCGGTCAGACCCCTCCGCCGATGCCAATCATTACTGTGGCGGGAACAATGAGTTTCATTTGAATGGTCATTAGTTACTAGTTTTAACATTTGAGTGTCATCATGCTAACGAGACACTTCAAATGATCTTTGGTGCAGAATAACTCCCGAGCCGCATCGCACACCCCTTCTCGAGGTGAAACCGGCCCGAGCAACCCCGGTGCTTCATATCAAGATGACGACGGTAAGTTTTCTCTAGTGTTCTTCTTAACAAATGCATACTTAGCTTCGTACATGCCAGTTAGCCCTATTATGCCACATACTTAGCTTATTTTCCCCCAAAAGACATACTTAGCTAATTATCGTCCAAAATGACATAATTAGCTTATTTAGTTCATTTATGACATAATTAGCTTAGTTAGGTCAAAAATGGCATAATAACCTTGGTCAGCTCATAAATGTCATATACTTAGCTTGATTTCCTCTAAAATGACATAATTAGCTTTGTTAGGTAAAAAATGGCATAGTAACCTTGGTTAGATCATAAATGTCATATACTTAGTTTATTTTCCTCCAAAATGACATAATAAGCTAAAAATGACATAAAAAGAAAAAGAAAGAATAGAAGAGGAAAAGAAGAAAAAGAAAGAATAAAAGAAGAAGAATGAGCTTCTTCTTTCTTTCTTCTTATTATTTTCCTTCTCTTTCTTCTTCTTCTTCTTCTTCTTGTTCTTGTTCTTGTTCTTGTTCTTCTAGTCTTCTTCTTCTTCTTCTTCTTCTTCTTCTTCTTGTTCTACTACTACTACTACTACTACTACTACTACTACTACTACTACTACTACTACTACTACTAGTACTACTAATACTACTACTACTACTTCTTCTTCATCTTCGTATTCATCATCATCATCATCATCATCATCATCATCATCATCATCATCATCATCTTCTTCTTCTTCTTCTAGTCTTCTTCTTCTTCTTCTTCTTCTAGTTTTCTTCTTCTTTTTCCTATTCTTCTAGTTTTCTTCTTCTTCTTCTTCTAACTTTCTAATTCTTATTTTGCAGATTTGATTCACTTCATGGAAGCTGGCATTGATGGAATACTAGTGTTTACTTTTTGTTTCGATTTGTATTGATGAACAACGTGAAATTATGTGTATATATGGATGAACAATGTGAAACTATATATGTATGTATTGGTTCTTTTAATAGCCTCTTTGTTGTCTTGTTCAACATTCCACGATGATGTTGGATACATGGCCTATGCTTCTTTTGGAAATTATATATATAATATATGTATTCTGAAAATCTAGGTAAATAACTGAAAACTGAAAAAGTGGTAATACACACATTTTGCCATCTGACAGCTGACGGCAAAGGCCTTTGCCATGTGCCAGCTGACGGCAAAGGTGCCATGTGGTAGCTACCTGTGCAACCTAGGAGCACTAGGGATGACCCATTTGGTCACTTTGCAGCCAGCTAGCCGTAGGAAGACGACAAGGGTAGGGTAGGCAGACGACAAAGGGCAGGGTAGGCAGACGACAAAGATGTACAAGGCAGACAACAAAGGCTTGCTAGGAGTGACGTGCAACTCCATGACTGCTGATGGCTGGGGGAAGATGGCAAAGGTTGACTCTAGTTTGCCGTCTGCGTGCGAATGGAAAAAGTCCACCATTAGCCACATAACAGGGCTATCCGCCATACGTAGCCGTCTATATCCTTTGTTGTCAGCTTGGCTAGTGAGGCTGACGACAAACTTCTTTCCCGTTCGCTACAGGTTCGCAGATGGCAAAGAAGCTCATTCCCGTGACCTTCAATGCTGAAAGTTGGACCGTTAGCCAGCAGACAACAAAGGTGTTTGTTGTCCGTGAACTGGTTCTTTGTCGTCTGCTATGGGAGATGATAAAAAAAACTGTAGTGAGTGTTTTCATATTTGGCACTCCACCCATAAGTAGCCCTCATGATAGATTCATAATGTGGTTTGATTCTCTATCTAGGGAAGTGTTCGATCCCATTCCTCAATGGGAATTAGAACCGTATATTTGCCTCTTTCATATCAATTAATGCACTTATAGTTCGTAGAAAAGGTCTCCCAATCATTACTGTACAAGATGGGTTGCAATCAATATCAAGAACTAGAAAATCTATAGGCACATAATTTTTATTATCAATTATGAGAACATAATTTATTCTTCCCAAAGGTTTCTTGATAGTAGAGTCCACAAGATGTAGATTAAGGGAATACTCATGAATATTAGTAAGACCAAGTACATGACGTAAATATATATGTCTAGTTAAAACACTCGCACCTAGATCACACAAGGCATTGCAGTCATATTCTTTGATCTTAATTTTAATAGTAGGTTCCCATTCATTATACAACTTTCTAGGGATAGAGACTTCTAACTCAAGTTTTTCATCATAGGCTCTTACCCGGGCTTCCACTATATGTCAAGTAAAAGCTTTGTTTTGTTCATATGCATTGGATTAGCTGATAATGGATTGAAACAAGGAAATACATTCCAATGAAGAGCAATTATAATAATTGAAATCCTTGTGATCCAAGATAGTGGACACATCACTAGCTAAAGTTTTGACCTCTCCAAACCGACATTTCTGTTTTAGCATTAAAATCATCACCCTCCAAGAATTTGTGACATTCTCTAACTAGGGTTGACTCATCTCCAGTCCCATTATCATTTATGTTCAAAGAAGTAAACAAAGATTCAATAGGAGAAGTACCACATACTTTAAGATCTTCATCATGATTCTGGCAAAAATTGGGCCAGAGAGATTTTTCTAGGTATTCCCGTGTAGCTTTCAACTTCGCGGTCCTCTCCTATAACAACTAAGATACGACCCTTTCCTTATTTGGGGGCGAGGCCTCAAAAAGGGAAAGGGGCGTATCTACGCGTTTCAGAAACGGGATAATCATCACATTACATAAATAAAGATTAACAAGTAGGGCATACACTTGCCATCTGTTAAGAATATATCATAGCTTACAGACACACATTATTTAGAGTAGCAGCAAGTCCAGCTATGTACTTTAAACAGAAAAAACAGATGATCTAACACATCCCGCATGCTAGCCCACGATCACGACCACGACCTCAGTCTTCCGGATATTTCACATACAAACGGTCAGAGTCCTCATCGGACTCCCACTTAAGCTCGTTGCCATCAGGATCTCCTGCATCGGGCGTACCTGAACCTGTTGGGGTTTGAAGTAATCTGTGAGCCACGGGGACTCAGCAATCTAATGACCTTGGTACCGAATCTAGTCAAGTTATTAGGTGAGGAAGGTTTAGTGTATAGGTTTGCAGCAACCTAAGCATATATGGTGGCTAACTTACGACGAACAGAGTAATTTATATGGTGGTCTACGCGAGCGATCGAAGACTAGATGATCACTAAGTGATCCTGAACACCTACTTATGTCAGACATAACCCCACCGTGTTCCCGACCGAAGAGAGGTCTTCGAAGGAGACAGTCACGGTTATGCACACATTTGGCAATTTTATTACATTTACTTTAAGTTGTCTAGAATCGGATGTTAACAAATTATCCATGTTTGCCACATAACCGCGGGCATGGCTTTCCGAAAGATTAAACCCTACAGGGGTGCTCCAACTAGTCCATCACAAATTGCCACGGGCCGCAAAGTAATCCTCTATCACGAAGCTCATGATCTCGTCGGATTCCTTAGAGGAAAACCTCAACTTTGAGGAGACCCAAAGTTTCACTAGGATTCCTATACGCAAGATATATCGCTAAGGTAAGACAAATGTAGCAGGACCTCCCGTCGTGTCGACGACCCCGATAAGAGCCATGTATCTCAGTCTCAGGACACGACGGATGAGCTAGACGTCGGGTTGGCTAAACCCCTGGGTGACCAGGGGGGCCCCGGACATCACTCAGGTGGGACCAACACTCATGAGGAGCACTGGCTCGGGTTGTTGATTAAATCCTCGGGGTATCTATTCCCTAGGCAAATTATTATTAGGTGATTAGCAGATTAAAACCAATGTTGGGTCGTGCCGGACAAGCCTTTACACTACACGATTTATCAAGGGGGTCCCCATAACACCCCGAACGTGTTAGGAGCGATCAGTTATGGAATCAAACACCGGTAACCGAAACTAAGGCGGCAGCAACGGAACAAATCACCCGGCAAAAGTCTAGGCCTTCCGTCATTTACCAAGTATATAGGTGCATTAATTAAACAATAGTTTAAACATAATGATATCAAAATACTCATGTTATCACATGAGACAGCGGGCACCTGCAACTAGCAAAGTATTCATTAGAGTTTGAGCAAGCCTACTTAGCCAAACAACATTTGCTAGGAGAGGAAGGTGTCTGGGTTTCATGGCAATGGCAGGTGGCATTTATATCAAGTGGTAGGCAGCGAGCATGTATCAAAGGAAACATGATTCTAAGCATAACAAAGCTAGATACAGTATCAAGGTCACGGTCATCTTGCCTGTGATGTCTTCAGCTTGGAACTGCTCTTGATCTTCCTGCACGTACTCTCCAGAATCCACGTACTCGCTCTCCGATCCTGATGCTACCCAAGATAAAATAACAGCAAATGAACACCAACACAACATGATGCAACAAACAATATGATGCATGAGTGAAGAGGGAAGCATGCATCACTATTCTAGTCACTTTCATATGCATTAGTTGAGTTAATAGAATTCTGGATAGAACCTCATCTTAAGTTATCTTGTCATGCATGAAGATGGCATGAACATGTGCATCACGAGAAATCGATGCAAAAACATATAAAGAACGTAGAGAACGGAGCTACGGATCAACCGGAAACTACGAAACAAGATATGGAGACCTACGGTTCAAATCAGCCACAAACACACTCCAATGACACTTCCCTGGTGCTACCAGGTTGCCACACGATCAAACAATCAAATATGAGTTGGGTGGTGCATGGAAACACACCACACCATCAACAATGGCCACACAAGCTTCAAATCAACTAAAACATGCAATCTATTTTTAACAGCATCATAGGAGTTTGTCCATAACATTTAAAGTAGCTACAACCATCCAAATGAGCCAAACAAGATAAGAGGCAAAAGCCATTCAAAATCTCTACAAGCCTGTACAAGAAGTTAATACAAAGGAATCACACATGAACAGATCTACATGCACTAACTTGGACAAAATATTACATACTCTGGGACTTAGTGAAAATCTCAGATTTTCACCAGTTGCTTATGCTCTGAAGCATTTTGGCAGCCCCCAAAATGATATCTACAGGAAGTTAATAAGCATGAAATTTAACAGGGAGATAGACAAACATAAAAGCTCACAAACTTTAATTTGTTGCATGGGTTGATTCCCAACACATGAGCTTTTGCAACCAAGACAACAGGGGAAGAAAATAACATCAGATTCTCAGACTTCGTGAAAATCACATATTTTCACAGAGCTGTCAGTTTCAGCCAAGTGTCAACCTTGACAAGGAAGAAAAGGTGCATACAAATTCCTATGAACAAAACAAAGACCCCATGCTATAGAGGGGTTCACCCACTACTACTCCATCAAGGATTCATCCTCATAGGGTGAAGGCACCACATAATACAAAGCACTAAACATGGCATCATGACAGAAAATGACAGTTTTATGAAGTTGCTCTAAAGTGAAATCTGATTGCACGAGTGGATTCCTGGGCTGATTCTACCCCAAAAGCATATATAATACATGGGTACTTGCATGTAACATCTAGGCACAAAACTAGCTCGAAAAATAAGCCTAGAATCCAACAAGACATGTAGGAACAATACCACATGTAGATATAGCACACGTAGCCACATCTACACCTACTCATGCACACACTCAAGCTCATACACTAATACATCTCTCCATAGTGGAAAGCATGAGGGGTTAGCCCTCATGCACAATTGCATATGTGCACCCATGCCCACACACACACATGCATGAGCACATACACATACATATATGTGCTCACACACACACACACTACAAAAGGTGCAACATGAGGGGCTAGGCCCTCTTGCACATGTTCATATGAAACCACATGCACACACCACACTCACATATGCACACACTCACTCATGTGCACACACACATACACACACACTACAGACATACACACACTCATGTGCACATATACATACACTACACACATACACACACTCATGTGCACATATACATACAAGTGCACACACACACACTACATTCACACATATAAGCTAAACTTTAAAAGGATTAAAACCCCTTGGTTTGCTAAAAGAAAAGACAAGGCACAACTTGCTGCACAAGAAAAGGAAATAGGGAAAATATAACAAAGGAAACAAAAAAATAAAAGGGGAGGTCCCTGGATTCGAACCCAGGACCTTCCTAGTGCCACGACACACACACACCACTGGGATAGCACTGTGTTACTACTCTAGTGGGAGCAACAAAGAAGGTAAGCTAACTCTAACAATGCAACACTCTGAAATAAAATGAAACAACAAAAGGGGGTGTGCGGGGATTCGAACCCACGACCTGTGGCGACAAGCCCATGCTCTATACCAGTCGGGCTACGGACAGATGCTTGACAGGGAGGGGGAAGGTGCTCTTTTGAGCATACCCCTCGAAGCTACCTGCAACTAGCAAACCGAAACAGAGGCGGCCGCCGACGAGCACGCGGGGACTCATCGGAGGAGCTGGTCATCGGCGAGGGATGCGGGCAGCACAGGGAATCCATTCCCGAAGCTAGCGCGGGAAAAGGCCCTACCTTGCGCTACTACTACTGCAAGGAACTACGACGCACCTTCTGCTCGAGCTCCTACGGCGATACTCCGGCGAGGCATCGTTGCATCCATCTACGAGCGCTGATAGAGAGGGAAGGAGCGGGGGGAGACGGTGTGCAGCTCACCTAGGTGCTAGCGATGAACCGACGCAGGAGAGGAGGGAGGGCGACGAGCCGGAGCAGAGGAGATCGTCGGCAGCAGAGGAAGTAGTCAACATCGTGGACGTTGTGGAAGGAGCCATCGCCGTCCCGTTACTACGGGAACGGAACCTCGACGGCCACCGCGTACTCCTGGTGCTAACGAAGAGGTGGAGGAGCACACAAAGATCGAGGAGAAAAAGGATCAGCAGCTGGCCTTCGGTCGTACAGAGGTGTCATACGTCTCCGTCGTATCTACTTTTCCAAACTCTTTTGCCCTTGTTTTGGACTCTAATTTGCATGATTTGAATGGAACTAACCCGGACTGACGCTGTTTTCAGCAGAATTGCCATGGTGTTGTTTTTGTGCACAAATAAAAGTTCTCAAAATGTCCTGAAAATTTACGGAGATTTTTTCTGGAATAAAAGAAAACTACCTGCGCAAAGATGCACCGGAGGAGGTGGACCAGTGGGCCACAAGCCCACAGGCCGCGACCACACCCTGGCCGCGCCGTGAGGGCTTGTGGGGCCCATGTGGCTCCACCGCCCTCAAACTCAGCTCTTTATCTTCCGTCTCGCCCAGAAAAAAACAGAGAGAAGGTTTCATCATGTTTTACGATACGGAGGCGCCGCCACATCCCGTTCTTCATCTGGAGGGCAGATCTGGAGTCCGTTTCGTGCTCCGGAGAGGGGAAATCGTCGCCATCGTCATCATCAACCTTTCTCCATCGACAATTCCATGATGCTCTTCATCGTTCGTGAGTAATCTCATCGTAGGCTTGCTGGACGGTGATGAGTTGGATGAGATCTATCATGTAATCGAGTTAGTTCTTGACGGGGATTGATCCCTAGTATCCACTATGTTCTAGATTGATGTTGCTACTACTTGGCTATGCTTAATGCTTGTCACTAGGGCCCGAGTGCCATGATTTCAGATCTGAACCTATTATGTTGTCACCAATATATGTGGGTTTTAGATCCTATCTTGCAAGTTGTAGTCACCTACTATGTGTTATGACCCGGCAACCCCGGAGTGACAATAGCCGGAACCACTCCCGGAGATGACCATAGTATGAGGAGTTCATGTATTCACCGCGTGTTAATGCGTTGGTCCGATTCTTTATTAAAAGGAGGACCTTAATATCCCGTAGTTTCCATTAGGACCCCGATGCCACGGGAGGGATGGACAATAGATGTCATGCAAGTTCTTTTCCCTAAGCACGTATGACTACATACGGAATACATGCCTACATTAGATTGACGAACGGGAGCTAGTCACATATCTCCCCGTGTTATAGCTGTACATGATGAATCACATCCGTCATACTCATCCATCACCGATCCACTGCCTACGAGTCTTTTACTACTGGTCCTTGCTATGTTACTTTGTCTAGGCTTGTCCCTTGCTACAAAAGGGATTGGGCCACTCTGTCGCTGCTGCTGTCACTCTGTTGCTACTGTTGTTACTCTGCTGCTGCTGCTACTGCTGTTCTTTGCTACTTCGCTGTTACTTGTTGCAAGATCCTTTTTTTTCAATGTTGTCGGGGAAGAATAGTTCTCCATCCACGGGCAACTTACCGGCGCCATTGATACAACAGTTAGGAATAGTCTGCCGTCAACAGATCGTTTCTGGCACCGTTGCTATGATACCACTTTGCTACTGATACTTTGCTTGCAGACACTAATCTTTCAGGTGTGGTTGAATATGACAAATTCAGCTGCTAATACTTGAGAATATTCTTTTGCTTCCCCTTGTGCGAACCAACAAATTTGGGTTGAATACTCTACCCTCGAAAACTATTGCGATCCCCTACACCTGTGGGTTATCAAGGCTTTTTCTCGCGCCGTTGCCGGGGACACACATCTATATTCTCTGAGTCACTTGGGATTGACGTCTGTTGATCACTGTGAGGAATCCGAAAGATCCAAGAACTAAAATCCTACCTTCCACTACGAGGAGAGGTAAGGAACTGCCATCTAGCTCTGCACTTGATTCACCTTCAGTTCTGAGTAAGTTTGCGACTTCGCCTCCTGCTAGAAATCTTGATATGTCGCTTGTGCTTGATGATGCTACTTCTGCTGCCCATGATGCTTATGATGATGCTATGCTTGATACTATGCCTGATGATGCTATGCTTGATACTATTTTGCCACTAGGTGGCCTTGTTGCACATATTGCTAGAGTTGCTGCTAGATGTGATGATACTTTTGAAACTACTGATACTATTGAAGTAGAACCTGCTACTATGCCTGAATTGCCTGTTATGCCTGATGCGCGCTATGTTATGGAGGGAGAGATAGCTGAGGATTTTCTTGCGTGTAAGGATAGCTATGATGTTGAGAAACTTTTGCGCAAGTGGAAAGAAAAATCTCTGAACGCTAGGATGAAATACGGCCCGAAGTTTGCTACTTCGCCTATCTTTGTGACCGATAAGGATTATGAATTCTCTGTCGACCCTAAGCTAATCACTCTGGTCGAATCTGATCCTTTTCACGGTTATGAGTCTGAAACGGTTGTAGCCTATCTTACCAAACTGCACGATATAGCCACCCTATTCAGTAGTGAGGAAAAGATCCGCCACTACTACATGCTCAAGCTGTTTCCTTTCTCGCTAAAGGATGATGCTAAGACCTGGTTCACTTCTCTTGCTCCTGGTTGTGTGCGTAGCCCCCATGATATGGTCTACTACTTTTCTGAAAAATATTTCCCTACCCATAAGAACCAAGCTGCCTTGCAGGAAATATACAACTTTACTCAAGCTGAAGAAGAGAGTCTCCCACAAGCTTGGGGGAGGCTCATCCAGGTGCTGAATGCTTTGCCTGATCACCCTCTTGAGAAGAACAAAATACTTGATATCTTCTATAATGGACTTACCGATGCTTCCAAAGACCACTTAGATAGTTGTGCCGGTAGTGTTTTTAAGGAACGAACTATAGAACAAGCTGAGATTCTATTGAATAACATCTTGTGCAATGAGAATGCTTGGACTATTCCCGAACCACCTCCTAAGCCAACTCCAAGAAAAGAGGTATTCTATTCCTCAGTCCTAAAAATATGCAAGAAGCCAAGAAATCTATGCGAGAGAAAGGCATTAAATCTGAAGATGTCAAAAATCTACCACCTATCGAAGAGATCCATGGTCTCGATAACCTGATACAAGTAGTAGAAGTAAATTCTCTGCATAGGTTTGATGAGAGTGATATTCCTTTTGATAAACCTGCTAGCTTATGCATGGATGAATTTGATAACTTCGTTGCCAAACAACAAAGTTTCAATGATTATGTTAGCAGACAATTGGAAAGAATGCTCGTATGCTTAGTCATTTAAGTGCTTGTGTGGACAGAAACGTCAACGATCTTAAGCTTCTGAGTAAACACGCCTCTTTGGTTACTACTCAGGTAGAACGAGTACTTAAGGCTCAAAATGACTTGCTCAATGAGTTGAATGACAATTCTATCACACTCGTCACTAGAGGCGGTAGAATGACCCAGGAACCATTGTATCCTGAGGGCCATTTGAAGAGAATTGAACAAGATTCTCAAGGAGTTAGCACTGATGCACCTAGTCATCCTAGAAAGAATAAGAAAGATGATAGGAACCTGCACGCTAGCAACGTTGCTGCTACACCTGAGAGTCCAAACGACGTCTCTGTCTCTGATGCTGAAACACAATCTGGTGATGAACATGAGCCTAATGATAATATCAATAGTGATGTTCATGTTGATGCTCAACCTAGGAATGAAAAGGATGTGGAGATTGAACCTGATCTTGATAACCCATAGCCTAAGAATAGGAGATACGATAAGAATGACTTCGCTGCTAGGAAGCACGGTAAAGAAAGGGAGCCATGGGTTCAGAAACCTATGCCCTTTCCTCCCAAACCATCCAAGAAAAAGGATGATGAGGATTTTGAGCGATTCATTGAGATGATCAGACCTGTCTTTCTGCAGATGCGTTTGACTGATATACTCAAGATGTCTCCGAATGCTAAGTACATGAAAGATATTGTGACTAATAAGAGGAGGATACCTGATCATGAGATCTCCGCCATGCTTGCTAATTATACCTTCAAGGGTGGAACTCCTAAGAAACTAGGTGACCCCGGTGTGCTCACTATATCATGCTCCATTAAAGGTAACTACGTTAGAACTACGTTATGCGACCTTGGAGCCGGTGTTAGTGTTATGCCTCTCTCTCTTTATCGTAGACTTGAATTGGATAAGTTGACACCCACTGGAATCTCTGTGCAAATGGCCGCCAAATCAACCGCTTTCCCTATCGGTATTTGCGAGGATGTGCCTGTTGTGGTTGCTAACACCACCATCTTAACATACTTTGTTATCTTGGATATTCCTTAGGACGATGCCATGGCAGTCATCCTCAGAAGACCCCTTTTAAACACTGCAGGGGCTGTTATAGATTGCAACAAAGGCAATGTCACTTTCCATGTCAACGGTAATGAGCATACGGTGCACTTTCCGAAGAAACAATATCGAGCACATTGCATCAATGCTATCGAAAAGACTTCATCGATTCTTATTGGGAGCTTTGAATGCCCTATTCCTCGTGTCAAGATGAAGTATGATTTGCTTGTTGGGGAAATACATATCCCCATTGAGGTAACCTAGTGACTATTTGAAAATTCTCCGTTCTCTTTTGCGATTCGAAAAGGTTTGTCGAGGGGATTTGATCAACCCCATTGACGGATTTCTTTCGATGACCATGAGATGGATGAATCGAGGAGTCACAAACCTCTGTTCCAAGCTTTCACTTTAGGTTGCTTAGAAGAAAAATGATAGATTTAGTTTAGCTTTCCCTGTTTTCTGTTTTAGCGTCCGGTAGAAAAGTACCCCGAAAATAAAAGTTCTCCGAACGTCCTGAAAATCAAGTATGATTTTTTCTGGATTTTTGGAAAAATACTGGGACAAAGAGTCTGTCTGGGGGCCACACCAGTGGGCCACAAGCCCTAGGGACGCGGGCACCCCCTGGCCACGCCACCCAGGCTTGTGGGGCCCACAGGCACCCCCTCCACTCATTCTTTCTCTCATCCGCTTCTCCTACCTCCAGGAAAAATCGGTTCGCAGCTCAAACCCGTGTTCTTGCTCCTCTTGCTGGGATTTTCGATCTCTTTGCTCAAATCACCATTCTCCGAACTGTTTTGGGGAAATTACTCCTTGGTAAGTGACTCCTCCATTGGTCCAATTAGTTTTTGCTCTAGTGCCTTATACTCCGCGTATTTTTGCTGCCTTGGTCACCATGTTCATGAGCTTTGCATGCTGACTCTAGCTAGTCCCAAGTAGTTTTGATGCGTAATATGGTCTCTAGGAACTTGTTGGAGCAGTTGCTACAAGTTTAGTTGAGCCTTGTTCAGTTTTCCTTTGGGTCACTGAAAATTTCAGCAAAGGAAGATGTTCACGAGAAACATTCATGGTGGTTCCTCAAGCAAGAGAGGTCCCCTCTTGCGATTCGGGAGCCTAATCCTTACCAACCTAGGGACGCACAGGTACAACCATGTGAATGGCCTTCTGATGAATTTATGATTGAGGCAGGTTTCAAAGATGAGTTTGATGCACTTGTTCACAACGTCGGACTCGAAGAATTCATCTTCGATAAAAGTGAACAATATGTTGCTCTCACTGCCTCTTTTGTTCGTAGATTGAAATTTTTAGCTGGCCGTGAGCCATCGGTACAGTTTGATCTCTATGATAAATCGTATACCATGGATTTAGAGGATTTCAATAGAATTTGCAAAATACCTACTTGGGGTAGCCTCAATGATCCTCCTAAATCTTCAGTTAGAGATTTTTGCTCTGGTATTACAGTTGGAGAAACTAGAGACATTACGCAAGCTACCATCGGGAGTATTCATTTTCCTGCCTTGCATTACTTTGCCCTCTTCACAGGCAGATGCATTAGTGGCAAGATTGAGCATTGTCACCTCTGTGCACCCGACCTTAGTATCCTTAAGAGCGCAGTGACAGGTGACAAAAGCTTCAACATGGGAGCTACTATAGCAAGGAGGCTGAATAAGAATGCAATTGAAGGGGATTTCTTTGGTGGGATCTATGCCACTCGCATAACAAATTTTCTTGGAGTACCCATCCGCAAAGGAGATCCCCCGCTTCATACAACTTTCCTTGATCACGTCGCTTTGACATGCTACCAGTTCCTTGAGAGGGATGATGAATCCCTCCTATACCGATTGATATTTAACCGGCAACGTGTTTTCCATATTACCCTTCCTGCTCCTGCTTTCTTTGACTTTCAGGTAAAACAGAGATATTACATAACCACAGGAGAGGCAGAGGAGTATGAGAGGGAGGCAAAGGCTGCTCGTCTCCGTGAGGCAGCTATTCAGGCAGTGGCTGCAGCGCTCCCGTATAACCCCGATTATGATTTTGGGTTTCGCCAGGACCATCCTTGGGAGTAGACCAAGTTAGGAAAAAAGCCTAAGCTTGGGGGAGTATGTGTTCTCACCGACTTTACATTCTTGCTTATGCTTTCACCTTGTTAGCCGGTGTTCACACTTTGCCACTGTATCATCCATGCTAGTTTATTTTCTTTTTCTCGTTTTCTTTTCGTGTGTGTGTCTAGTTTGAGAAAAACCAAAATGATTTTCTTTTTCTTCTTTTGCTTGTTGGGAGCTTTCCTGTGTAGATAGTTTTCTTTTCTTTGGGTCAAGGTAGAAGACCGTGGTTACAATGTTTAGTGGCTCTCGCATGCATACCTGTTTAGCTTTCAAGAGCCATATTACTTTGTCTTCTCCTTTGTGTTTGTCTACATATTCCAGCGTAGTCCAATGCACGAGCACGCTTATTATTGTTCACATCGTTCGGTCGTGCAAGTGAAAGGCAATAATGACGAAATATGATGAAGTGACTGAGCCTGGAAAAGCTGGTATGAACTCGATCTATTTTGTTTTTGTAAATATGACTAGCTCATCATGCCTGATTCAGCTTTGTTGTGAGAGAAACATGTTTGCAATGACAACTTAGAGATCATAGTTGCTTATGCCATGCTTACTTAGCTAGGAGCTTATAATGGTCTGCCTTGGTTGCCGACATGAATGTTGAGATGACTATGATGTAGTATGATAGGATGATATCCTCCTTTGAATGATTCAAGTGGTTTGACTTGGCGCATGTTCACACATGTAGTTGAAACAAAATCAACATAGCCTCTATGATGTTCATGTTCATGGTGATTTATGTCCTACCCATGCTTGCACTCAATGTTAGTTAATCTCAATGCATTTTGATGACTGTTGTCGCTGTCTAGTTGGTCGCTTCCCAGTCTTTTGCTAGCCTTCACTTGTACTAAGCGGGAATACTGCTTGTGCATCCACTCCCATTAACCCAAAGTTGTTCCATATGAGTCCACCATACCTACCTATGTGCGGTATCTACCTGCCGTTCCAAGTAAATTTGCATGTGCCACTCTCTAAACCTTCAAGAAATAATCTGTTTTGCATGCCCGAACCGCTCATGTGGTGACACGGAGCTATTGGTATCTTCCATGCTAGGCGTGTTATCCTTGATATGTGTTTATTCACTATCATTCACGAGAAAGGGGCCGGTAATTGGAATTCCCAGTTCCATGCTCAAATCGAAAAGATAATTGCAAACAAAACTCCCCTAGGATTGATGTTGGTATGGACGGTACCCGAGGACTCGGCTAGCCGTGGAGTGTGATTGATTGGTGGTGGGGGAGTCAAAACTTTACTTTTCTGTTTGGGAACCGCCTATAGCATGTGTAGCGTGGAAGATGTTGAGAACTCTTAGTCATTGGGTTGACAATGAAAGCATGCCACCCAAAATTATTATCTCTATTTTCAAAGCTTGAGCTCTGGCACCTGTGCAAATCAATGCTTCCCTCTGCGAAGGGCCTGTCTATTTATATTCCTGTTGAGTCATCCTCCTCTTACAAAAGCACCAATTAGAGAGCACCTCTATCATTTTTATGCTTTGCTTTTAACTGTGTTGAGTATGACTGTGACTGGATCTTCTTTGCCTTGAATTACAATGTTTAGTGAGACCTTGGTCTTTGAAGGTGCTCTGCATTTATGTTTTGCGGTCTCAGAAAGAGCTAGCGAGATACCATCTATTCGTACTGCTTCATGTTGTTTTGATTGAAGTGTTGACATTTGAGGCTTATTATTATTTGCTCGCTAGTTGATTATGCCATTGATATGAGTTTACCGTGAGACCTAGATGTCATTTGCTTATGTGATTTGCTTGTGATCTTGCTGAAACTCTGGTTATGAGTTAGACATAGTTGCAACAACAAGATCAAACAGAGTTCGTCAATTTTTTTCTTTTGTCTCTTTTAGTTTGTCAACTGAATTGCTTGAGGACAAGCAAGGCTTTAAGCTTGGGGGAGTTGATACGTCTTCGTCGTATCTACTTTTCCGAACTCTTTTGCCCTTGTTTTGGACTCTAATTTGCATGATTTGAATGGAACTAACCCGGACTGACGCTGGTTTCAGCAGAATTCCCATGGTGTTGTTTTTGTGTAGAAATAAAAGTTCTCGGAATGTCCTGAAAATTTACGGAGATTTTTTCTGGAATAAAAGAAAAATACCTGCGCAAAGATCCACCGGAGGAGGTGGACCAGTGGGCCGCAAGCCCACATGCCGCGTCCACCCCCCTGGCCGCGCCGTGAGGGCTTGTGGGGCCCACGTGGCTCCACCGCCCCCAAACTTAGCTCTTTATCTTCCGTCTCGCCCGGAAAAAAAATCAGAGAGAAGGTTTCATTGCGTTTGACGATATGGAGGCGCCGCCACATCCTGTTCTTCATCTGGAGGGTAGACCTGGAGTCCGTTTCGGGCTCCGGAGAGGGGAAATCGTCGCCATCGTCATCATCAACCTTTCTCCATCGACAATTCCATGTTGCTCTTCATCGTTCGTGAGTAATCTCATCGTAGGCTTGCTGGACGCTGATGAGTTGGATGAGATCTATCATGTAATCGAGTTAGTTCTTGACAGGGATTGATCCCTAGTATCCACTTTGTTCTAGATTGATGTTGCTACTACTTGGCTATGCTTAATGCTTGTCACTCGGGCCCGAATGCCATGATTTCAGATCTGAACCTATTATGTTGTCGCCAATATATGTGTGTTTTAGATCCTATCTTGCAAGTTTTAGTCACCTACTATGTGTTATGACCCGGCAACCCTGGAGTGAAAATAGCCGGAACCACTCCCGGAGATGACCATAGTATGAGGAGTTTATGTATTCACCGCGTGTTAATGCGTTGGTCCGGTTCTTTATTAAAAGGAGAACCTTAATATCCCGTAGTTTCTATTAGGACCCCGCTGCCACGTGAAGGATGGACAATAGATGTCATGCAAGTTCTTTTCCCTAAGCACGTATGACTACATACGGAATACATGCCTAGATTAGATTGACGAACGGGAGCTAGTCACATATCTCTCCGTGTTATAGCTGTTACATGATGAATCACATCCGTCATACTCATCCATCACCGATCCACTGCCTATGAGTCTTCTACTACTGGTCCATGCTACGTTACTTTGTCTAGGCTTGTCCCTTGCTACAAAAGGGATTGGGCCACTCTGTCGCTGCTGCAGTCACTCTGTTGCTACTGCTACTGCTGTTCCTTGCTACTTCGCTGTTACTTGTTGCAAGATCCTTTTTCTTCAACGTTGTCGGGAATAATAGTTCTCCATCCACAGGCAACTTACTAGCGCCATTGATACAATAGTTAGGAATAGTCTGCCGTCAACAGATCGTTTCTGGCACCGTTGCTATCATACCACTTTGCTACTGATACTTTGCTTGCAGACACTAATCTTTCAGGTGTGGTTGAATCTGACAAACTCAGCTGCTAATACTTGAGAATATTCTTTCACTTCCCCTTGTGCAAACCAACAAATTTGGGTTGAATACTCTACCCTCGAAAACTGTTGCGATCCCCTACACCTGTGGGTTATCAAGGTGACGATAGCCAGAGGAAGGAGACGGTCGTCGGATGGGCTGCGCGCGCGAGGAGAGGAGGGAATGGGCCAGAGGGAAGGAGGAAGCCAGCCCACCTGACCATTCTGTTTAAAACAAAATGGTTTTGATCTTTTTAAAATACAATCCTCAAGCAAAATTCACACAACCACACAGGGGTTTGAAGAAAACAAAATAAATATACCTAGGGCACAAGGGAATTATGCCCTATTTAAATAAAATAGAAAACTGATTTTGGGAGCAATTATATTAAATCCAAAACAGAATTTCCTATGATGTTTTTGTAATTAAAACCCCATTTAACTTAAGTTTTTAAAACCCCAAGTCAAAGCCCCTCAACCACCAGATAACACACTAAAATATCAACATTTTTAATACAGGTTTAAACAAGTGGAAACATGTGCACAAGTAATAATGGAGAATGGGGGGGTTCATACCTTGTTTGAAGGTAACATTGTTTTGAAAACATCACCACATCAAACACAAGCACACTAGCATTCAAAATGGATCAAGCAACAACATCATCACAATGGGATTGACAAGAATGCAATGAATGCCATGATGCAAAGGTGATGACATGAAATGACCACATGTAATGATTACTCTATAGCATTGAAACCATGATCCAAATAAGAAAGGGTTCCAAATATTGCAAGGGTTTACATCTGCGGCATTACATCTCCCTACTTTCATTCATAGATATTTGGATATATTTAATAGTTTCATTAAAGTCATGCTTTGGTGGCAAAGTTTTACCTTTAAGAGTTTCTACATCAAGATCAATCCTATCCATGTTCCTAGCCAAATTATCAATCTTATGCAACTTTTCTTCTACCATAGTATGAATTCTTTAATGGTGTTCTCAATATCGGAGGATAACTTACTATTGTTGGTAGAAGGATTCACATAAATATTTACATAAGATTTTCCATAACCATTAGAGGTGTTACCAGGATATGGCATAGTATTGAAATTACCATTATAGGCATTGTTATTGAAATTATTTTGCGAGATAAAATTCACATCAATGGAATTATCATTTTGCTCAATCAAAGTAGCAAGAGAATGTCATTAGGATCAAGATGAGTATTTTTATTAGCAACTGGATTCACTAGAGCATCAACTTTTTCACTCAAAGTAGTGATTTCCTCAAGAGAGTTTACCTTCTTACTAGTTGGAGCTCTTCTGGTATGGCATTGAGAGTAGTTGGTCATGATGTTGTCAAGAAGTTTGGTGGCCTCTCCTAATGTCACCTCCATGAAGGTACCACCTGTGGTAGAAACTAGAAGATTTTTAGATACAAAGTTTAGTCCATCGTAGAAGTTTTGGATAATCATCCACAAGTTTAAACCATGAGTAGGGAAATTTCTAATCATCAATTTCATCCTCTCCCATGCTTGTCCAACATGCTCATGATCAAGCTGTTTAAAATTCATTATTTGATTTATAAGGGAGATGATCTTAGCAGGAGGAAAGTACTTGGTAAAAAAACATCTTTACACTTATCCCATGTTCCAATACTATTATGTGGTAAAGATGAGAACCAATATTTAGCTTCATCTCGTAAATAAAAAGGTAATAAATTTAATATCAAAATATCATTATCCTTGTATTTTTTATTTTGCATATCATAAAGTTCAACAAAGGTATTAAGATGATCAGCGAGATCCTCATTAGGACTTCCCAAAAATTGTTCTTTCATGACAAGATTTAGCAATGCAACATTTATATCATAAGCCTCCGCAGTAGTGGCGGGTGGTATAGAAGTACTAACAAAATCATTGTTATTAGTATTTGGTAAGTCACACAACTTAGTAGTATCTTTAGACATGGTGACTGAGCAAGCAAAGTAACAAGCAGGGCAAGTAAACTAGCAAGTAACGGGAGCAAAGAAGTAAACTAGCAGTAGCAAAGACAAATATTTTTGCATTTTTGTTTTTTACGAAGCATGCAAAATATAACATCAAATAAAAAGAAGAAAAAGTGAATTATAATTTATGTGAAGTTCCTTGACACTAGGTTGGTGATATTCCCCGACAACGGTGCCAGAAATCCTACCCGATACTTGTGATCTGCATTGGGTTTTCCATGAAGAGGAACGAGTGATGCAACATAATGTAGGTAAATATTTTCCTGAGTATAGAATCAAGGTTTATCGAACCAATAGGAGTAAAAATCAAACCCCGTCTTCAACGACTGCACACGTGCGAAGCAAACACTTGCACCCAACACGGACAAGAGGGTTGTCAATCCCCTTGTCTTGTTATTCGCAAGCAAGTAGTGTGGTTGGAAGTTACAAAGTGAAAAGTAAATATAAAGTAAATGAAGGCAGAGAGGAATTTTAGTGTTTGTAAACTTATAAGTGAATAGACCGGGGGGCCATAGTTTTTCCTAGTGACATCTCTCATGAAAATAATCATACGATGGGTAAACAAATTACTGTTGAGAAATTGATAGAAAAGCGCATAGTTATGTAATATTTACGACAATGATCATGAGTATATATGCATCACGTCATAAGAAAATAGTCCGACTCCTGCCTGCACCTATTACTATTACTCCACCCATTGACCGCTATCCAGCATGCATCTAGAGTGTTAAGTAAACTTAGAGTAATCCTTGCAGAACGATGACATGATGTAGACAAACATAATTTAATTAATATGAACTAACCCCATCGTTTTATCCTTAGAGGCAACAATACAAAGATGTATCTTGTCCCGTACTATGTCACTTGGATATAGAAATCCGTCAGATTGACCACACTACAACACGCCCCTCTCACCGAAGAAAGATTAATCTACTTGCCCAAAGCAAATCAGTAGACTGGAGATATTTACCAAGCTATGATGATCATGCACATAAGAATCATATTTAGAATTCAGATAAGGCTCAAATATTTATCATGAATAATCTGAACATAAACCCACAATTCATCTGATCCCAACAAACGCACCGCACAAAAGAATTACATCAGATAGATCAAAGCAAAGATGCGATGATCATTATATTGAAGACAAAGAGAGAGAGACAGAGATAGCCATCTTGTTACTAACTAAATACTTCTAGGTCTACGGCGAACTACTCACACATCACGAGGGGAGCATCAAGGATGATGTAGAGGTCCTGCGTGATGAGCCCCCCCTCCGACAGGGCACCGAAAAAGGCTCTAGATGGGCACACGGCAGAACAGAGACTTGCGGTGGCGGAAAAAGAGTTTCAGGAGGCTCTTTCGGGTTTTTAGAATATATGTGAATTTATAGGATGAAGAGGTACGCCAGGAGGCACCTGAGGGAAGCACGAGGAAACAGGGTGCACCTTACCCCCTAGCCACGCCTTGTTGTGTGGTGCTCCTCTCGTGAAGCTTCTAGCCTCCCGATGAAGCTTCTAGGTCTTTTTTTGGTCCAGAAAAAATCACCAAAAAGTTTCATGGCAATTAGACTTTGTTTGGTACTCTAAACCCGAAAAGCCAAAAACATGCAGAAAACAACAACTCGTATTGGGAATCAGGTCAATAGGTTATTGCCTAAAAATAATGTTAAATGGTAGATAAACTCCCAAAAAGTATCCTAGGATGATAATATAATAGCATGGAATAATCAAAAACTGTACGCACCTGCTGACAAGGCCTTTGTCGTCCTTGTGTGCACGGGGTGTCACCCACGTGATGGGTGCGGAGCCCCACGACTAGTACCGCACGCCGGCCTCGTGGAGTGGGCTCGCGAGGGGAGCCTTATGAGGCAATATGGCGCTTAGTGGCCCGTGCGAGGCCTAGCCTGGTGGTGAGGGGCCTCACGAGGCTAGCCCCTTGTGAGGCGGCTTCCTTCGGAGCGACCGTGGCATGGCCGTCTTCCATAGGCTGGTCCAAATGCCGCCTCCTGGGACAGTGCCAGATGGGCCATGGTACCTCATGGGGTTGTAATGAAGCTCGGCCGGTCGTGGCATACACTATATAAGCCACTCCTGGGCTCCAGCTCAAGGGTTCAACAACTTGTAATCTGACATACCCCATAAGAAAACATCAACCTCAGGGCTCGAGACATAGGATTGTTACCACTCCCGAGTAGGGCCCGAACTCGTACATCCGAGTGTATCCACTTCGCCTAGTTAGGGTTCGCCCCTCCATTCGTACCCCCGGTACTATTGTCAAGGTCGTTCCCACGACAGTACCGTTGTTCCTAGTGAGTCGACAATCTCTGTCTAGCTGCTGATCGTCCAAGGCACATATGTTCTTGTGGTTAGTAGGTATTATGAATGGCTCTCACTTCAAATATGACCTCCATTTGTTGACAACTATCCTCACCGCCAAAAACACCTTATCATATGTTCACAATTTTTTATTCTTCACACCGAGAGCCTTGCCATAATAGGCCACTCGATGCCTGTCTTGTACAAGTACGGTGCTGATACCCGTGTCGCAAGCATCCGTTTCGATGGCAAACGACTTCTTAAATTGGGCAAGTCCAGCACCGGAGTAGTCCCCAAAGCCCGCTTGAGCAAGTCAAATGCTCATTGTGCTTGATCATTCCAAGCAAAACCCTTCTTCGTGAGCTGCTGGTTCAAAGGCTTGGTGATGATTCTGTACCCCGAGACAAATTTATGGTAGTAGCCCATAAGTCCCAAGAATATCTAGAGTTTTGTGGCGTTGGTTGGCATTGGCCAATTTGCCATGACCGCGACCTTATCATGGTCAGCGGCGATGCCAAATGACCCACAAGTATAGGGGATCAATCATAGTCCTTTCAATAAGTAAGGGTGTTGAACCCGACGAGGAGCAGAAGGAAATGATAAGTAGTTTCAACAAGGTATTCTCTGCAAGTGGTGTGACTAACAATGATATATAGTTCTGTAGGAAGACAATTCTAAATAAGTGACAAGTAACAATAGTGGAAAGTGTGCAACGAGATAGCCCAATCCTTTTATAGCAAATGACAGACCTGAAAGTAATCTTATATGAAGAAAGCATTGCCGAGGTGTAACGGCCAAGATGCGACACTATCCATATTTGGGGACGAGGCCTTAATATGGATAGAGGCTCATCTCATCGTTTCGCAAGTACAAAAATCATTGCGGATACATGTATGAAGAGATGAGTATATGGATTGGATTACACTCGCCACAAGTTAAGTTAAACGACACACAACATTTATTTCAATCATCCAGAAAACAAGGTCCGACTATGGACATTTTTTTTGATAAAATGCAATGAGTCTATCTCGCTAGCCCAGGAGATGACCAAGGTCCTCTAATCGTCGGGGGTACATCACGTACATGCTCCTACTGCCTTCGTCGCACTCCCACTGAAGCTACAAAGTGTCAAACGCCTCTAGATCCATGGTACCTGGACCTATGGTGTTGTAGTAATCTGTGAGTGACATGGACTCAACAATATTGCAACCATGATATAGGGACTAATCAGGTTATTGGATGATGTAAGGTTAAGTGTTGAGGTTGCAGCAACACTAAGCATATATGGTGGTTAACTTACGAGAACATGATTTAAAGTGGAGTGGCCTACCCATAAGGGTCATGAGATAAATAATTATCACTAAGTGATCCTAAACACCTAATGACGTCATTCATAACCCCACCGTGTCCTCAGTCAAAGAAGAAGCTCGCAAAAGAGATAGTCACAGTTACGGACACAGTCGGCATGTTTTAGTTAAGTTTACTTGAAGTTTTCTATAACCGGATGTTAGACAAAGTTTCCAAGTTGCCAGATAACTGCATGCACGGCTTTCTGAAAGATATTAACCCTGCAGGGGTGCTCCGACGAGTCCATCACAAACTATCAAAAGCTTATGTGGAGAGAAAACCTCAACCTCGAGATAGCCTGAAGTATCACCGATATCCGAGTGCACAAGACATTCGCTAAAAGCAAGACAAATCCAGCAAGACCGCCCAACATGCCAGATACCAATGGGAGTTGCACGTATCTCTCTCAGTGTACTATTAGACAAGCTTGACATCGGGTTGGCTGAAACCCAGTGTGACGAGGGGGCGCTGGATATCGCTCGATTTGGACCAACACTCATGAGGAGCACTGGCCCGGGTTGTTGATTCATTATCCACGAGGTAGCTATTCCCTATGCATTTTTATTAAGTTGTTTAGAAAATATAGTACCAATGTTTGACCATGCCGGAACAGTATTAACTCAAATTGAATTATCAAGGGGGTCCCCATAACAACCCCAAGCGTGTTAGGAGTGCTCAATGGAACATAACAACGGTAACTAGAAACTAGGGCGGCAAAAGAGAAACAAAACACTAAGCAGAAGGCCAAGCCTTACGCCTTTTACAAAGTATATAGGTGCATTAAATTAAATAGCATAATAAGATGGTACTAAAAAATATCCATGTTATCACATGGATCAGTCTGCACCTGCAACTAGCAATGCTATAAGATGGTTTGAGCAATCGCTAACTTAGCAAATCAATGTTTGCTAGGATGTGGAGTGTTAGAGGCTTTTCATGCTAATGTTTGGAGGCTTGATATTTAGGTGGTAGGAATTGATAAATAGTGATGGAAACGATGCATCTAGGCACAACAAAATTAGAAACGATAGGAAGGCCATGGTCATCTTGCCTGGCACTTATTTTGATGGATGCAGCTCTTGCTCTCCAGGACCGTACTCAACGGGATCCTCATACTCATTCTCAGCACCCGATGCTACCCAAAATAAATTACACATCCAATGAACACACATCAAGGTACGATGCTTCAAACAACATGTTGCATGAGTATGGTATGAACGAAGCAGGGCAATGCTACGCTAGTCATCTTTCTCATGAATTTATTAAGTTGTTACCATTCTCGATAGAGCCTCAAGATTATTTATTTGGGCATGCATGAACATGAAAAAAATAGATGCATCATGGGAAAATGGTGCAAATGCATATAAAGAACATGACAAACCGAGTTAAGGACCTCTAAGAACTCACAAAACAAGATACATAAGGCAACGATGACAAAACAACATTTGAGAGAAGCTATGGGAAATTTCTTGGCACTCCAAGCATACCACTGGCTTGGGCACGATATTCTAGGTGAAATAGACCTAAAGATCATGCAAATCAAAGGATAAAAACCCACACAAAGCACGAAACAATTCAACAACCAATCTTCCCACAAACAACAACATACCACTTTGTTCATATGAAAACTACTAGCTACAGCCACTCATCAAGTTCAACCAAGACATTAATATGAATCTATCAAAGAGTACAATAACCCCTAGCTAACATCAACATGGATGTTTTCATGGATCAATGGCAATCAAGCTCCCAACATGGCAAGAAATTTCACACATTAGGACTTGGTGAAAATCTCAGTTTACACTTGCAGTTTTTAACATGATGGCATCTTGACCGCCCTAAAACTCTATTATACAACAACTTTCATGGCATGAAACTTAACACAGTGATAGATGGCAACAACTACTACATATCACTCCCACTAAGCATGAGCTAACACTACACAAAAATCATGATAACATCTTCTAAACATGGCATGAAGATAATAGCAGATTCTGAGACATATCCAAATTTCACAAAGAGAATTCACAACAATTACAACAACATGGCATGTTTTGATAAAATGAATAACTAAGATGCAACACCTATCTTTCAAAGCAATGGCACCAACTTGCAGAGGGCTACAAGATCTTTAAATCACATCAAAGTACTTGCACAAAGACCTTGTATAATCATGGAATCATCATGGCAACCTAGCAACTTGAAATAGTTTCCAGACTTAGTCATATTTCAACATGCCACAAAACAACATTATTGGGATGGCATGTTCACAACAAGAAATCCACAAATACAGAAAGATTTCATGGCAAAGAAAATTAGGAGGGCCTAGTACCCTCAAATCATTACCACTTTAACGTTGACAAGTTTTCCAAAGGCTGCAAGAATTAATTCATGTAAAATTCACAAAATGGCATTTTATCACAAAACAATATTTTAAAAAACTTGCATAAATGACAAAAATAATGGCACCACCGGATTCCTTGGATTTTTCTACCGCAAAATCATATATCATACTCATAGGTTGCTGTAGGAAAATCTCCCACAAAACAGTGCACAAAAAGTACACTCAAAGCTATAAGTTAAAACCTGCCCAAAATGGGAGCCACTAGATTTGGCACGAACTGAAATGGCTATGTCCAGAATTGGACTTGCCCTATATGGAAATAGACAGAAATGGACAAGCTATATAAGGAAACTTGCCCTAAATGGGATTAACAAAAATAGAGGCACAACAAAAAGGAAATAACACAATTAGAAAAATTGGGGCCACTTGGCAGTGACTCTAGGGCCCCAAGAGGATGACATGTGGGCCCTTGGACCCACTGTCAGTGCTCGAATTAAAATAGAAAATGGGTGCATCGGGGGGAGGGGTGGGGGTTGAACCCGGGTCTCCCGTGTGGAGGAGTGGGCGCTCGAGCACTGGGCTAAGCTGCAGATCTTGCCAGAGAGGGGGGGGGGTGCTAGCGCTCTTATACACACCCAAGGTGCTAACTTACCCATGATTATAGGGAAGCCAGAGACACCGCAACGATGTCTCAAGCGACTGCCGGTGCATGCTAGCAGTTGCGGGGTTACAAATCGATCCTACAACACGGTGCGAACATGCGAGACATGCGCAAACTACACCACGGGACCGATGCACTCGCTCACGGTGAGGTCCGACGAAGAAGCTCTTGGGATCGATGAAGACGTTGTCCCTAGGCACTAAACAAGAGGGAAAGATGTTGGGGAGGCACGACATCTTACCTAGGGGCTTGACAGGGTTGAACGAGCTCGGGGACAAGGAGAGAGGGTGAATTTAGCCGGTGACGAAATCGTCCCGAGGAAGAAGACTAGCGTGGATCGGCGGTGTCTTGGCGTCTCGCTGGGTCGTAGTGGACGTCAAGGAAGGAGTCGATGCTCGTGGAGCTCCTGGAGACGCTCGCCTTGCGGGATCTCACCCGAGAGTGCACCGGCGATGATCCCCACTCTCTGACTCGCTCATATATGATGGGGGAGGACGGATCTGGGGGTCTACCTCACGTGCCGGCGGCAAGGAGAGGAAGAGGGAAACCCTAGCGAGGGCTCATACATCGAGGGGCTTTATAAGGGGGCTAGTCCCGGCTGGCTGCCGCCGTGGCCATGGAATTTCCGCCGCGTCACCTTTTCCGAGAGAGCGCAAGGAGGGGCCCAGGGGAGACGACGCTGTGTGAGTCGCTGTCACGTGGGGCCAAGCGCTGCCTCGCTGGAATGGTGTGCGCACTAGGCTGGCTGCGGCTGGGCTGGCTGCGCTGCTGGGCCGTGAGGAGGGAGGAGGCCCACGTGGGTTGCGACTGGGAATGGGCCGGCTAATCTGTGTTCTATCTCACTTAGGAAAACAAAAGGGTTTTCCTTTAATTTTTAAAATACCTACTTACAAAATCCATAGAGAAAAGAGAGGGGAGTTTTTGGATGGAACAAAAATATGTTTGAACTCACAAAACGATGCACTGATTAATAAAAATGGGTTGGACATTTTTAGAGAAAATAAATAGACCGCCTATTTAATAACTATTGAAGCTGTTTTTGAAAAATCTACAAAAGGAAAAAAATACACACATGGCCAAGTACTATATTAAAACAACCTACAGAATATTAGATAAAATAGCAACATTTATGTGAGTGGAGTATGGCAAGCAAAAGAAAACCAATATTCAAATAATTTGAATAAAAGAGAGACGTCGAGGAATAGGGAGAAGAAATGGTAGGAAGGTTTCACACAAGGAAGCCCACTTGGTTTAATGACACACCATCACAACACATACCACAACATAGCACTTCATACAAGCATGATGAAAACTTATGAATGATGACATGATGCCATGATGCAAAATGATATGAGGCAAACTTTATTAAATCAAACCACATTATGGCATACATGAAGGTGTCACATGAAAAAATATATTACAAAGATGGCAAGGGCGCACTTGGGTTGTTACATAAGGACACATGGGAATTTCTGTCTAGTTAGGTTCAACATGTTGATTTCATTTGCGTTCGTTACTTTGATAATTTGATAAGTGGGTCAACTGGTGCTAAGGTGTTGTTCGTACTTGAAAAACAAACCACTTATGATTACCCCTCTCGCAAACATCCGCAACTACGAAAGAAGAATTAACATAAATCTGACCTTAACATGACACACGTGGATCCAAACCAGCCCCTTATGAAGTAACACATAAAACATGGTTTAAGCTTCTGTCACCCTCGCAACCCATTGTCGGTGTCAAAACTGGCGGATCTCGGGTAGGGGGTCCCGAACTATGGATCTTGAATCGATGGTTTCTAGGATACGAAGGAGACAGGATGTACCCAAGTTCAGGCCCTCTTGAGGTGGTAAAACCCTACGTCCTGCTCGATTATATTGATGGAGTATGAGGATTACACAGTTGATCTACGTCGAGATTGTATGAGCTAAACCCTAGATGAGTCGACTTGCCTATGTGGATGAAACCCTCTAGTTTATATAGATACCAGGGGTCCCTAGGGTCACATACAACCGACCTCCAGCAAGGGATAGAGGCGCCTATCTAGCCTACTAAACTTGGACGACATGCCAGTCTTTGGAGTTCTCCTTCCTGAATATGAAGTCGTCATACAGTCCAGTCTTTAATAATACAACCTATATGGTCAACCTCTAAAAGATGGGCCGGCCATCCGAGGACCCCTTAATCCAGGACTCCCTTAGTAGCCCCCGTACTTGCATCCAATGCCGTTGTACATGGTCTTCGACAACTTCTTGCATTCAAAGTGACCAGCTTGCGAGGCGAGTTCCCCCCATATTCGATTGGTTCAAACTTGGTCATTTGGCGATGTTTATGCCTTTAAAACATGCACTAGTTAATCAGAAGGCGAAAAGGCCCGAGTGTGATTAGTTCCTCATCTGACAACCTTTCCGACGAAAGGTCGCAATACTCAGTTATGAAAAAAACTCAATTCGAGGCTCGAGGCCAGTTTTCCATGGACACGTCTTGTCAACGTGGAGATCGTGCCCCGCATTTAAGGGGATATGGGTAATGGTCTGGGCAATCCCACACGCGTTCACCGGTGTGGTCGTTTCGGGAAGTGGCCAGGCATACGGCGCAATAAACAGGAACCCTTGGCTCAACGCCCCCCATAAAAGGGAAAAAGATCCATAGAGCAGCCATAGGCATTCCAGACGCGACCCCTCCCATCCTAGCTTCCAAGAGCTCAGATCCATTTCGCTTTTCATCTTCCCCCAAACCCAGCCATGGCCGGATGAGGTTCTCATGACAAGTGGGAGATCCCGTGCATCTCCAACAAATACATCTGGGAGATGAAGGAAGCCGAATATCTTTCACCGGACATTGCTCACGGTGCACCGTAGGAAGGTTAGATGGTGCCCACTCCGAGGCTGGGCGAAAGAGTGCTGTTTATTCCCCACTTCATATGGGGACTAGGTTTCCCACTCCACCCCTTCGCCAGGGTCCTGATGTTCTACTACGAGTTAGATTTTCAAGATCTTCCCCTGAAATCCGTCATGCACATTTCGTCCTTCATCATCCTTTGTGAGGCCTTCCTACGGGTTCATCCGCACTTTGGATTATGGCTTAATACCTTCAATGTCAAGCCAAAGCTAGTCAGCGACCGACACGCCATCTGTGGTGGAGCTGTAATCAGCAAGATTCCCCGAGTTGAATGGATAGAGGGCACTTTCATTGACACCATCAAGGCGTGGAAGAAGGAGTGATTTTACATCAGCGTGCCTCGGGAAGCAAGCTATCTGGCTCCTGCCGGATTTAGATCCGAATGCCGTGAGAGGCTAACCTCGTGGGTGAAAGGGGCCTTGATTGGGGGTCGTCCTCGGATGTGAAAGCGCTGCAGAAGCGCATCAAGAAGATGGTGGATATGAACGTCGAGCTAACTGACGTGGTTCAGGTTATGCCCCGTCACTGCATCCTTCCCTACCAGTGAAGAGACACTCCAATGTGGTCCTACAAGCTCGGCAACCTTGGCCGCGTGAACCATTTCTACCACATCACCCTTGAGAATCTGTGGAAGGTGTTATTAAAACCTCAACAAGAGTGGCCAGCCAAGGAAGAAGACATCGGCTTGGATGCCGCTCACCCTCCTTTGGAGGTATGATCAAGCCTTTTATTCTTTATTAAAGCTCTTAATATTTATAAAGCATCTTAATTTGTTCCCAACCATCCCTGCAGGGTTGGCTGGAAAAGGCCAGGAAAATAGACGACCCAACCCCTGCTAGAGGAACCCAGGTCACAATTGCTGACCGCGATGCTGGTGGTGTCACAATACACGACGCCACATAAAAAGGAGAAGAAGAAAAAGGAGACCCGTGGGGGTCTTTGCTCAAGGGGTCCTCCGGATACCAAGTTTGGAGAAACCCATGCCTCCTCCATCTACCAGGAGGAGGAGGAAGAGGATGGAGGGGACAAATATTCCCTCCAAACTAGGAAGAGGGAGGCACCGGAGGATGCCAAGGAGGGCATGTCTCCCCATGCCCTGAAGAAACACTCCAGAGGCAAGGTGGTCCTCCCCAACAACTGCCTAGATTTCGTCGAGGACTTCGAGACCTTTGAGAGGGTTCCCCGAAGGACCCCAAGGGTTAAGCCCCCGACGCAAAGGTACGAAATCTGACTTGTATTTAATGAATTATGCTGAGCTTTCTTTGTTAATCATACATGCTCTTTTCTTCGATGGAGCCCTTCCTGAGATCTCCCGACGGATCAAGTCTCGGGGGGGTTCACTATGAGCTGAACTAGAAGAGAGCGGGAATGCATCCCGCACTAATCTCCCTCCATCGTGGGATGAGGCCGCGGAGGTGATGTCCCACCAAGCCCCTCCATACACGGGGGGCGAGGTGGTGATGGCCAAGGTAAGTGCTTCGGCCACCGAAGACCGGGAGTTCCCAGCCGAGTTTTGTGCCTCAGTCACCGAGACCCAGGAGGTCGATCCCCTCTCAACGAGGGGAGAGCAGAACCTTGATTCGTCTGAGATTCCCGCGGATATAGTTTCAAGGAGCTCTCCTCCTCCGACGTCTTCACCGTTGCCTCCGATGCTTCCTGTGACAAAATAGGCCGCGGCCGAATGGCCTATAAGGATGGCGGAGGCCCTATCGGGTACATCCATCACCGATGAACATCACACCCTTATGGGTGCGATTCTGCAAAGCATTTAGTCCATTGATAGCGGACTGAAGGGAGCCTTCAGTGGTTTGCTGACAGGCTTCGAGGTAAACCGGTTAGTGTTTATTTTTATTTATAAGGTTTTTGTATGCCTTATAGGTATGATAGCCACCGATCCATGAGTGGGTTGAAAAGCTTACCCGTGGCTCGAAAGAACTTATTATCTTTGAGTGAAATGAGTTCGGGGACACATGGACTATGACAACTCAGTGGGGGTACTTTGGCCAAATAACCCAATACTGTAGACGTGGATGCTTATATAATCCTAACCAGTGTTTGCAGGCCTCGTCCTCGGTTGTGGCTACTAATGCCCTAGAACTAGGCGAGCTAAACTGAAAACTCTAGGTTTCCAATGAGGAACTTAGCCGACTTAATAGTCAGCTAGATGAGAAGCAAGGTAAGGTTAATGCATGCGACTAAGATTTTTTGTAGTCCTTGAATAATTTAGTACTGTGTGTCTTTTATACATGGACCTGGAGTTGGAGAAACTCCGGGCCAAATTGGAGAAGGCCAAGCAGGACCACTCATAAGATGGTGATGGAGCAAACTGTCCCCGAGCTAAACTTGCTGAAGATCGAGAGCGGCGGGCACAAGGCTAGAGTGGCCGAGGTCCAGCAGGAGGTGCAAGATGCGAGAGCCAAGAGTGAGACCCTGGAACAGAAGTTTGGGGAACAAGCGACCCAACTCTCCAAGCCGTCCTCCAAAGTCAAATAAGAGCGGGTAGATAGGTGCTTCTTCGAAGAAGAAGTGTGTTAGGCCAAGAAGATTGTAGATGGTAAGCCATACTTACTACAAAGTGCCTTTGCTAGAAATAGGTTTGCCTTTCTTACATGGCTATGGAATTCACGAGGCGCCTTTACGGACCTCCCACGGAGTGTAGCAGACACGACCAAGCACTATGCGGTTCATGACGGGGACGCCGAGCAAAGGCTTTTCTGGGAGCAGTTTCGGACTCCTGAGCCCAACCCCCTTCTTGTCTATAAAATGAAGTAGCTCATGGAGTTGCATAGGATGGCGGAGCCGGCCATGAAGGACATCTGCATCTGGTTATGGACTTCCGAGCCTCTGTCGAGCACTTATTTCGTCTTAGTTTAAAATTTGTGCGATGCCGCACCTCAGCTCGAGGTCCTGAAGCGCTTCGTTTGCATAGAGGGAGCTCGGATGTTCTTTGCGAGGACCATGAGGCACTGGCGAGGAGTGAAGTCCCCTGATAATGGTAACCGCACCTCCGCCTCCTGGGAAGGAACATCGACGGCTAGAGCTTTATTTCTCTACTGCGGTGGAGGGTACTCGGGCGATCGAAGCCCAATGTCCCAAAGATGTACGAGTAGGGATATAGTAGTGTGCCTTGGAACAATCTGTTATTATGAAACTTGTCCCGATGTAATGCATTTTTGAATTATTTTTTGACTCCTATGTTGGCCATTTAATTTGAAAGTTTCCAGTCGTAGGCTTCAGCCCCCATGTAGATACTACAAAGGGTGTTTCAACATCCATACTGTGACCCTTAGCCGATTTATCGGTGAACGGAGGCGATAGTGTGTGAAGTAAACGAGACACTCAGACTATTTGGATTTAGTGCTTTCACTTTGCCTTAGGAGCTTGAATGTGGGGGATAGCCCCTAGTTTTGTGTGTTAGTCGGATGAATCAAGTTTTTCAAATAATTACCACCAAGTTTGCAAAGGTACAAACCTCTCCTTATAACATGGAATAAAAACCTTCATGGGTCTTTAGTTTTTAACTCGGATTGCAGACCGGTTCCCCCTTATTATGTCAGTCTGTTTTCGACATTCTTCACTGAGGTATTTTTAGCCAGGCCAGCTAGGAATACAATTGAAGTGGTTCTCCCTTTACCCCTTTAGCCGAACTAGTGGAACGTAAGGGGGTAAGCGTAGGAGTGGGGCAACCCAACTATTGACCCAAGACATAATTCGTAACCGATGCATGTAAAGCAATTCCAAGAAACCAAACACTGAAAGAGGTAGTGATGAGATGGTGCTCAGGGCGGTCTTTATCCAGGCCCCCGGTCTGTTAGCCGATCACATTTGATACTTATTAAACAAATCTACCCTTCGAGCCCATTGAGTAAAACACATATATATGTAAAGATACTATAAAGAAGTATATGAATAATATTTACTATAATTCATGGTGCTAAGGCAGCTATTACATGGAACAATTGTTTGGATCAACATATTTCAAGGCGAACTTTTTTCCATGGCCTATCATGGGTGACTTGACGTCTGCCTTGCTTCTAGTTGTGCAATTTCTCCTATGCTTCTTAGAAAGGAGGGGTAGTATCCTTTAAAGTTGGTTCATGGTCGGCAGGCGGACCTTGAATAGGGGGTCTTCAGAAGCTTTCGTGCTATAGTTGAGCTTGGGGCTGGAGAAATCCTTAACGACATCTCGTACTTATCTATGAAGACATATGGGCCGCAGTTTGGTCAAACCAAATACGTGGTCCTTGATTGTGGATACTCACAGCTGTCCATGGTATTTTGAGAATGAAATTGTGTCTACAAGGGATATACCTTACAAGTGACTGGGATGTGCAGTGGGGAGCTTATCCCTATTTGTTTTGGGCCGGAAATGTCTCCGGGGGATCCGATTGAGCTCGGGATCGCTTTCCTGCTTGTCGTGCCTCGATGGCGAGCTTGCGGCTTGATGCTTCCGTGTTGTATTGGCACTCCGCTGCCAAGGCTGTTATGTGCTCCGAGGTCCAGAGAGATCGCTCTGTATTGTAGTTGACGATGATAACACCTTTGGGTCCGGGCATCTTGAGCTTTAGGTAAGCCTAATGAGGCACAACATTGAAGCTGGCGAATGCCGTGCGACCGAGTAGAGTGTGGTACCCTTTGTGAAAAGGGACGACATCGACTATTAAGTCTGTGCTGTGAAAGTTGTTAGTTGAGCCGAACACAACCTCTAGTGTTACCATGCCCGAGCAGCGGGCTTCGACACCTGGGATCACTCATTTAAAGGTAGTGTTGATGGGTTTAACACTTGATGGGTCTATGCCTATCCTTTTCACCGTGTCTGAGTAGAGCAGATTAAGGCTACTTCCCCTGTCCATAAGGACTCTGGTGAGGTGATACCCACCTATGATGGGGTCTAGGACAAGGGCGGCCGACCCTCCGTGATGGATACTAGTCGGGTGATTCCTACGATCAAAGGTGACCGGGCAAGCCGACCATGGGTTGCACTTTGGGGCTATGGGCTCTACAACGTATACCTCCCAAAGGGCTCGCTTCCTTTCCTTATTTGGTATGTGAGTGACATATATCATGTTCACGAATTTCACTTTTGGGGTGAACTGTTTCTAACCTCCAATGTTCGGACCGCAGGGCTCTTCATCATGCTCGTTTTGCCGACCCTTGCCTTGTTCCTCGGTTTCTAGTTTTCCGGCTTGTTTAAACACCCAAAAGTTACGGTTGGTGTGTGTGGCGGTCTTGTCTTGGGTGGTGTGGATCTGACATGACCTCTCTATAATTTTATTTAATGGAGCCGGTCCATCCCTGTTCCCTTTGAAGGGTTTCTTTTGCTGTACGGATTTTGAACTTCGGAAGCCATCATTTACGACCGTGTCATCGGCTTCACCGTTACGGTGTCGGTATTTTCTCTTGTTTCTCCTTGGCTTACCATTCCCATCTCGAACTTCAGAGGTACCGAGGTCGTCCGCATTGTGGATGCGTCGAGTTATCCAATTATCCTCGCCCGCGCAAAAGCGGGTCATGACAGAAGTGAGGGCGGACATTGTTCTCGGCCTATCCTGGCCGAGTTGGCAAGCTAGCCATTCGTCATGGATGTTGTGCCTAAAGGAGGCTATTGCCTCGGGATCCAGATAGTCCAGTATCTGGTTCTTCTTGGTTAGGAACCTATTCCAGAATTCTCTAGGTGACTCGCCCGACTTTTGGACGACATTGCTGAGGTTGGAGGAGTCCGACGGTCAGACGCAGGTCCCCTTAAAATTAGACAGGAAGGCTTCCTCGAGCTCTTCCCACCTTCTGATAGAATCATTGGGTAAGCTATTTAGCCAGTGTCGTGTTGACCCTTTTAGCTTTAGGGGCAGGTATTTAATGGCATGGGGTAATCTCCCCTGGATGTGTAGAAGGAAATCTTCTATCCACACGGCGGGGTCCATAGTCCCATCGTATTGCTCCATGTTTACGGGTATAAACCCTTCCAGGAATTGGTGCTGCATGACCTCATGTGTGAAGCACAATGGGTGAGCGGCGACTTTGACCCGGGCTATACCGTGCCGAAGATCGGCTATTGGTTGTGCCCGATACGATTCCCGGTCTCTGTTGTTGTAGGTACGCCAAGGTTGGTCTCCATCCCATCGAGTGGGAGAGTGCCTTCTGGATCCATAGATGGATCTATTGCGACCTATTATGTTGTCTAAGTCATGACGTATGTCGTGTTTGCCCGTGGGCTTCACGTGTTCCTTTCCTTTCCTGTGGTGAGGCTCGGGTCTATACTCGGCTTCACTAGCTGCTCTCTCACGCCCTTGAGGTGGACAATCGGGCTCGTCGTACTGTGTGCGCTTGGAGGACACGGTTCTGGGGTCTTGTCATTGAACTGAGGCAGCAGGTTCTAGCGTGGGTAGCTTTTGTTTTGAGCCGGCCACTCGGTGTCATATCCTTCTTCGACTGCCAATACTTTTGTCCATCTATTGTTGACGGTTTATTCTTCGGGTTGAAGACGCTGTTGCTTCACCTGGAGGTTGCGGGCGGTAGCTATAAGCCGCTCCCTGAATTGTTCCTAACCTTCAGGGTCGTCGGGAACTATGAAGTCTTCAACCTCCAAGCTGTCCTCCACGTTGTCAGTAGGGAGGTAGTTTTCATCGTTTGAATCATCGGGGTTTTTGGGATCGGACCGGACTTCTGGCTTGTTCGGATCCTCCGGTGGTTGCTCGGGAGCTCCGAGGTTACCGGTGTCCTTTTGGGTTGTGTTCTCCCCGGTGCCTTGTATGCCCCCCTTCCCTTGTTTGCCTTGGATTGTTTGTGTTTCTTTCGACCCTTTGATGGCTTGTCCCCGGACTTATCGTCGTTTTATGGCACTGGGCTATGATCGCTATTGCCGTTAGCTGTGTCCACCATGTAGACGTGGTAAGTGGAGGTGGCAGTCCATCGCCTGGTGTTTACAGGGGCGGGGTCGTCAGTCGCGTAATCCATGTCTTCGACTTCCTTAGAGGCCTAGTCCAGCTCGTCGGTTAAGTCTTCGACGGTGGACACCAAGTGGGTGGTGGGTGGGCCATAAAAGTCCTCGTAATCTACCTCTGGACCGGTCCGAGTATTGCTCAGGTCTGGTCCATTCGTAATTTTCAATGACTGACTCTGGTCGAGCGCCTCGTTTAACATCGAGAGGTTGTCCAGATCGATCTATTGATGGTTTTTGAAGCTAACCGCTTCCGCGAGGGATGCAAGTTCGGCCATGGCCGTTTGCAGTTGTACGGGCGTAGAGGTCGGGTCCGGGCTCAAAGCGAACTCTCCAAAGAGGGAACCGAGGTCATAGCCGGAGAAGATACCCGAAGTCAAGGCTTTGGGATTTTGGAACTCGTCGGGAGAAACCGTGACCTTAGCAGGGAGAAGATTGCCCTCGAGTCGGTGGAGAACTCGAGGTTCCCGAACCTTATCTCCTGGTCGGGGACGAGACACCCGACCTAGCCAAGACGGCCAGCCGGGTCGGCGCGCAACGTGAAGCTCCCGAATGTGACAACCTGTCTGGGGGCGAAGATATCCCCGTTGTTGATTCACTCGCTTATGATTAAGCGGGCCATTAATCCTTCGAGCGATCCCATAGCGAAACTCTCAATGAAAGCACCAATGTCGGTGTCAAAACCGGTGGATCTAGGGTAGGGGGTCCCGAGCTGTGGACCTTGGATCTATGGGTTGCATGAGAAGAAGGAGACAATATTTACCCAGGTTCGGGCCCTATTGAGGAGGTAAAACCCTACGTCTTTCTCGATTATATTGATGGCGTATGAGGATTACAGAGTTGATCTACCTCAAGATCATATGAGCTAAACCCTAGATGAGTCAACTTGCCTATGCGAATGAAACCCTCTGCTTTATATAGATACCAGGGGTCCCTAGGGTTACATACAAGCGACCTCAAGCCAGTGATAGATGCGTCGATCTCGATCTAGCCTACTAAACTTGGACGACACACTAGTCTTCGAAATTCTCCTTCCTGAATACAAAGTCATCATGTAGTCCGGTCTTTAATAATAGGGTCAATATGGTCAGCCTCTAAAAGATGGGACGGCCATCCGAGGACCCCTTAATCCAGGATTCACTCACCCATCATCTACTCATTACTGCATAACATCTTCTCTTAGGCCCATAACATGGTGAAGTGTCATGTAGGCGAAGTTCACACGAAATCAGTAAGTGAAGCAACAACATACATATCATCAACATATTGAACGAATACCAAGTTCACATGTTTAGTTATAACAAGATTTCTCCCATGTCCTCAGGAATAAAACTAACTACTCACACATCGTCAACATGTTCAAGATCAGAGGTGTAATAATGATAATTAAGGATCTGAACATAATATCTTCCACCAAATAAACCAACTAGCATCAACTACGAGATGTAATCAACACTACTCGTAACCCACATGTACCCATCTAAGAATTGGAGACAAAGATTGAATATAAGAGATGAACTAGGGTTTCATGTGAGATGGTGCTGGTGAAGATGTTGATGAAGATTGGTCTACCGAGAAAGGCGGAAGCGTTAGTGATGATGATGACTTTGATTTCCCCCACCTAGAGGGAAGTTTCCCTCGCAGAATCATTCTGCCGGAGAGCAAAAGGGTCTCTGCCTAGGTTTACGCCTCGAGACGGCGTCACTTCGTCCCAAAAGTCTTTCCTTGATATTTTCTAGGCCAAAACACACCTTATATCAGAGGAGGGGGCCACGAGATCTGCTAAGGCCCCAGAAGCTAAGAGGGTGCACCCTATTGGATTGTGGCCACGAGGGGACCCCTTTGTATATTTTTGGCCCAATAATGTTTACATATTCCATAAAACTTCTCCATGAAGTTTCACGTCATTTGGAGTCTAGTGATTTTTCAGCCTTTTCTTAGTTTTGAGGTCGAGAATTCGAGTTTCCAACAATTTCTCCCGTTGTGATGTACCATGTAAATTTAGAGATATAAATCATAAGAATTGTATCATAATGAGGAATAATGGACAATAATAACATAAATATCAATAATAATTCATGATGCAAAATGGACATATCAACCCCCCAAGCTTAGACCTCGCTTGTCCTAAAGCTCAAGCCGAACTCGGTAATAATCACCACATAATTTGAGAGAGTGGTGTCGATAAAAACAAAATACGGACATGAGAGCATCATGATTATTAAGATAGCAGCAAGTTTTTATCATATTACTTCTCATAAACGAGTAACAGTCTATCCACAATTGTTGAAATATGAAGCATAAACTTTATTGACAATCAACAACCTATGTCCTTAGTCATCGAGACAATCAAAATTCATAATATTTCAGAGAAGAGTCTATGTAAGAGCTTTCATTTTAGAAAGTTACGTACTCAACTATAATTTAATCTTCTACGATTGCTAACACTCATTGCATATTTTTGGAGCTAATATTTCCGTCGGACACATAGGAAGATAAGGGCTTTATTATTTTTGCCACCCAACTCATTTACCTCAAGGATAATGTCAATAATAATGAATCATGATGACCTACATCCAACTGGATATATGTATCTGGATCTTTCCCCAACACATTATGCTGGCCAACTAGAGAGTTAATAGGCAGGAATAGGGATAAACATTTACCGACTCTTGCATACAAGTAAATAGATGAAAATAAAAGATATGCCCTTCGTAGAGGGAAGCAAAGGTTGTGATGCACTTTTTATTTTTGGATGAGCAAGCTCTTATTGTAATGGAACACCACTTTATATTACCCCTTTTGATATTAAACTTTATTATGCAGCCTGTCACTTTTATTTCTTTGCCTTCACAAGATCGTAGAAAGCTTATTATCCTTTACAATAAAGTATCATACATGTTTAGGAGCAAGTTTTATTGCTTTAGTGCACCGATGACAACTTACTTGAAGGATCTTATTCAATCCATAGGTAGGTATGGTGGACTCTCATGGCAAGAAACTCGGTTTAAGGGTTATGGATGCACAAGAAGTATTTCTACTTAGTGCAAATTTTTGGGTTAGCAAAGGATCTAAAGCAAGCACCACATGTTAGAGGATCCTTGACTATATAACTTTTATGTGAATGCAAACAAAAATAACCATTACTCCCTCGTCCTTGTCCAACATCAACACTTCGATCATTATTATGTAATACTTGGTGGGGGATCACAATTATTAAAGATGTCCAAGATAGTATGTTTCTATGGAATCTACTCTCCTTTATCATATTTTTGCATGGATTGTATCAATGACTAATGCTATGTTTGTTCACTCCCAACAACTTTTATCTACCATACATTTTCTTTCTGAAGTCATTACTCCATATGGGGTTAGCATATGATTTTTCTATTTCTTTTATTTCAATGCTAGGATTGATGCACGAGAGTAAAGCAAGCAAACTCATACTAATATTTATTATATAACTCTGATACTCGACTACAAGGATAGAAAGATCAAAGCAAAAACTCTAAGCAAAGCTAATCTGAAATTTTATTTCTCTAAATCACGACATAACTACAGATCAAACTAAGATAGATGATAATGGTAAAAGTGATGGTGATACGATACCGGGGCACCTCCCCCAAGCTTGGAACAAGATAAGGGTGGTGCCCATACCCATGTACTCAAGTGTCCTACTTGGATGATGGTGGTGGTGATGTAGTAGGCTTGTCCTCCGTCTTCCAAGGCATTGGCTCACCATCATAGAAAGAGGATCCTGTCTCCGGAATCCTGAAATCAACAGTAATGCTCATCCTCTTAAACCTCGATTCATACTCAGAATTTTGGTTTTGTAGGTCAACAATTTGAGCTTGGAGATATTCGATCCGCTCTTCAAGCTTGAAGAGAGACTCTCCCACATTCCTAGTGTCCAACTTGTTCTCCCGGATGACGTCTCTGATGTGTACTTCCGGTTTCATCACTTAAATAATATCAGTTTCAACATTAATGGTCGTGCCTTAAATATAGTGTTTAATTCTTTGCCCATTTACCAATCTTAGATTTTGCCATAAAAGTTGTTAATTTTTATAGCACTGGAGAGATAGATCTCTGTGACGATATATGGTCCTTCCCATTTGGAGAGAAGCTTACCTGCAAAATAATCTAAAACAAGAATTGTACAAAAGAACTAGGTCTCCTACATTGAATTCCCGTTTTTGGATTCATTTGTCATGCCATCTTTGAAATTTTTCTTTAAACAACTTGGCATTTTCATAAGATTGTGTCCTCCATTCATCTAATAAGCTGAAATCAAATAACCTCTTTTCACTGGAAAGTTTGAAATCATAGTTAAGTTCTTTTATTCCCCAATAAGCTTTATGTTCTAACTGAATAGGTAAATGACATGCTTTTCTATAGACCATTTTTTATGAGGACATTCCCATAGGGTTTCTATAAGCAGTTCTATAAGCCCATAAAGCATCGTGAAGTTTCTTAGACCAATTATTTCTAGATCTATTAACATCCTTTTGTAATACCAATTTTATTTCTCGATTGCTCAACACAATTTTACTGCTAGACTGAGGATGATAAGGTGATGCAATTTTATGGCTAACATCATATTTATCTAGACGTTTACAGAAAGCACCATGAATAAAGTGTGAACCACCATCAATCATTAAATATCTAGGGACTCCAAACCGCAAAAAACATCTTTAAGCATTTTAATAGAAATGTTATGTCAACACTATTAGTTGGAATAGCTTCTACCCACTTAGTAACGTAATCAACAACTAAAATATGAGTATACCCATTAGAGGAAGGAAAAAGTCCCATATAATAAAAAACCCCAAACATCAAATGGTTCAATAGCAAGTGAATAATTCATAGACATTTTCTGACATCTACCAATATTACCAATTCTTTGACATTCATCACATTAAAAGACATGCTTACTAGCATCTTTGAAAATGGTAGGCCAATAAGAACCAGATTCTAATACCTTGTGTGCAGTTCTATCACCAGCATGGTGCCCTCCGTAAGCCTCGGAATGACACTCTTGTAGGATCTGTCCATGTTCATGCTCATGTACACAACGTCTAATAACACCATCTACTACTTCTTTATAAATATGTGGTCATCCCAAAAGTAATGTCTTCAATCATAGAAGAACTTTTCATTTCGTTGGTATGTAAATCTAGGTGGTATATATTAGCAACACTATAATTAGCATAATGTGCATACAAGCAACACTATGTGAAGCACTTATAACAAGTAATTGCTCATCGAGAAAATTATCATCAACAGGCAATGGGTCATCAAGAACATTTTCCATTCTAGACAAATGATCTGCAATATGGTTTTCTGCTCCCTTTCTATCAACAATATGCAAATCGAACTCTTGAAGAAAAAGCACCCACCTAATTAGTCTAGGCTTAACATCTATCTTTTCCATAAGGTATTTAATAGAAGCATGATCAGTGAGAACAATAACTTTGGAATTAACAATATAAGGTCTAAACTTAGCACATGCAAAGACAACCTCTAAAATTTCCTTCCGAGTAGTAGCATAATTTCTTTGAGCACTGTCTAGAGTTTTACTAGCATAATGGATAACATTCAATTTCTTGTCTACTCTTTATCCTAGAACAACACCAACAACATAATCACTCACATCACACATAACTTGAAATGGTAAATCCCAATTACGTGGTTGAAGAATAGGTGCAGTGATCAAGGCTTTCTTAAGTATTTTAGAGGCTTCTACACATCATCATAAAAATGTAACATCCCAAATATTGGTATGTTATAATAATTACTAGATTGATCGATTGTTTGATTGATTGATTGAGACTTGAGTGGAAATTGAAACTTTTTAAAACTTTTGAATGAGAGGGAATAAAATGACTTTCCCATTTTATTTTGAATTCCAATTTCATCCAATACAAATCACTGAGATAAGATAACATGACTTCTTTAAAATAAAGGACTTGAAAACAAGGTGGTTTGTGAAAATAAGTCCTTTTGCAATCTATTTCATATTTTGGTCCTATTTGAAAGTTTAAATGAATTCAAATCCCCTTGCCCAAATTCAAAATCTTGAGAGGAGCAATATGACACTCCAAACCAGGGGCCATTTGAAATTATATTTGAACTTATGAAACTCACGGGACTATTTTCAAAATGTTTCACATTATGTTTCAAAAACAATTTTTGAAGTGGTTTTCAAATTTATTTTTCTCCAAAAATAAAATACATGGCAAATAGGGTAAAATGATTCCCTTGAATATAAAAATGGATAGAAATGAATTTGAAGCCATTTTGGTATTTTTAAAATATTTTCTTTGCATTTTACTTAAACCAGAAACACTGTTTGAATTTTCTGATTTTGTGAGAATTTTATTTGGCCATGGAAATATGTTCTTGTACGAAATCTTTTTCCGCAAATTTTGATATATAATATGTCTATATAAAAGTATTATAGATTTTCTTTTATTTAGTTTTCTTTCCTGTTTTTTATAATAGGAAATAAATCATTTTTTATTAGGAAAAACGACTTGGGCCCGTATCGAATATGGCCCGTATCTTATTTCTTCAACCTCCACATCTTCTCCTTTCCTGCTTCACGTACAGAACGTTCCATGGCTAGAGTAGATCGAATCCCGACCCGATCTCCTCGCTCCTTCCTCCTCCGAGCACCCCGAGCCACTATCAATACTCCCCTCAACCTCCTCTCCCCATTTTCCCTGTAGCCCCGCCCCTCCCCTCGTCGGAACGCAGCCCCCGCCTCTCCAGAGTTCCGCCCCAGCCCGAGCTCAACCGGAGATCGTGCTGCTCCCTCCCGTCGCCCCCAGCCGCTGCCGACGCCACCATTCGCCACCAAAGCCCATCCTCCGCCGACTGGACCTCTCTGCTGCCATCTTCAACCTCCGGAGACACCTGCCTGCCACCTCCAACCTTCGTCCGGAACAATGCCTCACCGGAGACCTCACTGCCAGCCAACGGTGAGCCCCTCTTTCTCCCTTCCCCGTTAGATCTAGGATCTACGGTGTAGATTAGATGGTAGAAAACTCTTTGGTTTATTTAGAAAACCCTTCGGTCTTTTTGTTAGTTAAGTTTAGCAGCTGAGATTTTTATTAGATTACGGCCGTTCATTGGTTAGCACACTCAGCGCCCACCCTCTAACCAATAGGAAGCTGCCACGTAGCCTAGTTTTTTTTCCTGTTTTTGTTTCTGAAAACAGATTTGATCCTAAACTTAGAATATCTATAACTTTTAGATTATAACTACAAATTAGGTGATTATTTTAGCTTTGGATCACAATTTTTATGTAGTTTCTGTAGATATACAATTTGACCATGTTTGAATTTGAAATTTTTTAGTTTAAGCAGATTTGGTTTAAACTTTGTTTTGTGAATATCGGGAGTTTAATAATAGCTTTTGAGTTGATTCTTTTTGCTAGTGATCACTAGTGATATTATTTATGAGTGATTTTAATTTCAGAATTTTTAGGATATTTTAAATGAGGGTTTTAAGAAAAACAAATTTTGTTTAGTTCTTTTTAGAATTTTTGCTACTTCTTTTGTTGTAATTGTTTTTAATTTGTTTTCTCTTATACTTGCGAAAAGTTATATTTTTGTTTTCTGTTAGTTAACCGTAGGTTTTCAACAACAACAGAATTTTAGTTTTATTTGATAGCATGAATTCAATTCTAGTTCGATAATAACTTGCAAATTAATTTCGTTGCTAGTTGATTTCCTATTTGAAAATACTTTCTATTATCTTAGTTAATTTTATATTTTCTTTTCTGTTATTTTACTATTTTAGTATTTTATGAAAAATACTTTCTTTTATGTTAGTTAATTTTATATTTTATTTTCTGATATTTTACTATTTAGTGTTTTATTTGCTGTTAAGTTTAATTACAACAAAAACTATTTAGTGATTGTTATAGTAGAAGGCTCCAGAGTTCTTCTTTGAAATTTCTTTTGGATTCTCGTTTGATTTGATTTATTGGATAAATTTTATTTGTTTTTGTGATATTAATTGTCAGAATGATTGCTGGTATTATTGTTTATGTAAATACTATGTTTGATTATATAGATTTCATCGGAGAGTGACGAATAGTTCTATCCAGTTTTTCCTGTGAGCGATATCTATCTTCAAGAACCTTACCAAGCAAGTTCACATTGATCATATTTTTACCTATGGTTTTATTGCCTTAGTTTCAATCTTCTCCACCCATTGCATGCAAAGTAGGTACTTGGAAATTTTGATTCTTGAGTAGTATCTTGTGATAGGCACCCATAAGCCCCTTGTTACATTGGCCGGGACGTTATCTTGCTATGCTTCTAGTTGACGGGTTTGGTTGAGTGTTTATCATGAGTGTTGTGAGAGCTTAATAATCAAGACCTGAATAGTTCAAGACTTTCAAGACCTCATGATGCAATATACGCCTTGGTGAAGGACGGTTTAGATGGGTTCCTTGGAGAAACCAGTGGATGACCCGGGATGCATGGGGAAGTGCCATGACATCTTGCGAAAAGCTTCACCAGGCACAAAGTGATGGATGGATAATTCAAGACCCGAGGCTTACCCTCACAACCACAAGTCATTATGGGCTCTGGCTTGGTTGGACATTGTGGTGACTCTAGACAGGCGGTGCTACGAGATGTAGTAGAACAGTAGGATTGGATGGGAACCCACAGTGGCTCAGAGGAACCCTTTGGAAAACCATGTTTTGATCATCCGGCTCTCAGACACCCTAAAGTGCGAGGACTCCAACGGAGCCGTTAAAATCTTGTGGGGAACGTGTTCAAAACTCTGTAGAGTACAAAAACCTAATCGATAGCCGTGTCCACGGTCATGGACAACTTGAGCCAAAGGAACTGAAGCTATCAAGAATTCTCAACACCATTAAATTATTGATATGGGTAATATTGATAAGCTGGGTATGAGAAATGTTTGGTGGAACCTTTCTCGTTAAAAACCAACAATGTAGTAAAATTTTCTTTTACCTCTCTCTTGTTGTAGGGAAATTTTTCTTTATGCAGAACTTAAACTACAGCCCCACCTCCCATATATGCATATAGTATAGATGATATTTCACCCTCTCTTTTGTGACTTGCCGGCATATTCAATATGCTGACGTACACGGCTGCAACGTCTTATGTTGCAGATACTTTCTTCGACGAGTAAGAGTATGGTTCAGGGTTACGGTCTGCACTCAACTTGCCGTTGGTGTTTATTGGGACTCCACTCCATTGACTGTTTCCGCTGAGATTTTGAGGTATATATCAATTTTACGTTATTTACATGTGATTGCACTTTGATATATACATTTTTGTACTGTGTGTGCCAGCATACTGATCCAGGGATGGCACAAATACATAGAGGCTTGACTCTTTTTGAGTCGGGTAGCTACAAAAAAACAACATGAATATCTTTTTGAATAAGATTAGTTAATGGTCTATAAATCTTAGAGAAATATTATATGAAACACCTATAGAAACCAACATGACCAAGACAACTTCTTATACCTTTGATATATTTAGGACATGGCATTTTTTCTATTGCATCAACATCAGCCTTGTCTACCTCAATACCTCTTTCAAATTTTTAATGCCCAAATACTATAACTTCATTAGTCACCATAGAGTGGAACTTCTCCCAGTTCACTACAAGATTAGTTTCTTCATATCTCTGGAAAACTAGGTCAAGGTTGATCAAGCAATCATCAAAATAAAATCCATAAATGGAGAAATTATTCCTGAAAACCTCAACAATCTTTTGAGAGAAGTCAGAGAATAGAGCAGTGATACATCTTTCAAAGGTAGCATGTGCATTGCATAAACCAAAAGGCATACTCTATAAGCATAAGTTCAAAAAGTTCATGTGAGAGTAGTTTTCTCTTTGTCCTATTTTGACACACGTATTTGAGAAAAACCAGAATATCCATCAAGAAAGCAAAAGTATTGTGGTTAGATAATCTTTCTAGCATTTGACTAATAAAAGGCAATGGGTAATGATATTTTCTAGTAGCTTTGTTTAATTTCCTGAAATAAATTACCATCCTATAACAGTTACGTTTATTTGTGGGATAAGTTCATTTTTATCATTAGGCACAACAATTATACCTCCTTTCTTAGGTACACAATGAACATGACTTACCCATCTACTATCAACAATATGTTAAATTATAGCTGCCTCGAGAAGCTTTAGTATTTCAGTTCTTACCACCTCCTTCGTCTTAGGATTTAAGCGGCGCTGACGATCATCAAGAGGTTTAGTATCCGGTTCCATATTAATCTTGTGCTGACATAGAGTGGGACTAATGCCCTTAAGATCATCCAGAGTATATCCAATAACAGTCCTGTGCTTCTTTAGTGTTTTGAGGAATCTTTTTCCTTAACGCTCTGAAAGGTTAACACTAACAAGAACATGATATATCTTATTTTTATCAAGATAAGCATATTTTGAAGTATGAGGTAATTTCATTAGATCAAACACATGATCTCCCTTAGGTGGAGGAGGATCCCCTAAATAGTCAACACGCAAGTTGGGTTTAAGAATATGTGCTTGTCTAAAGAATATATCATTTATTTCATTTCATTCATTCATATGCATATCATTTTCATGGTCTAGCAAATATAGTTCTAAAGGATCAGTAGGAGTTACATCAATAGAGGCAAGACCAATAATTTCATCTTTTCTATATAACTCTTTCTCTTTTGGTTGTCTACCAAACATAGAGAAATTAAATTCAGGATATACATAACCAACTCTTACTTCAACATTCTGAGTAACACAATTAATTTCAGCATTAACAATATTTAAGAACACCCTTCCAAATATAATGGGACAAAAGCTATCTGGTTTGGAACCAAGTATTAAGAAATCAGTAGGGTACTTAATTTTTCGACACAATACTTCAACATCTTTAATAATCCCAAGTGGTGAAATAGTGTCACTGTTTGCAAGTTTAATAGTGACATCAATATATTCAATCTCAGCAAGTGCTATGTCATGCATAATTTCTTGATATAAGGTAAAAGGTATAACACTAACACTAGCACCCATGTCACACAAGCCATGATAAGAATGATCTCCAATCTTAACAGAAATAACATGCATGCCAACAACTGGTTTATTCTTACCTAACTCATCCCACTCGTTCCTAACAGGATTTGCAATTCTAGCAGCTTCATCACAGAACTAAATAACCCACCCATCAATATTACCAACTATGATATCTTTAACCATAGCATTACTACGCTCAACATTTATTTGTTCACATGGCTTAGGTGTTCTAATATAATTTTATTAACCATAGTTGCAACTTTAGCATGTTCGTTAATCCTAACATGAAAAGGCAATTTCTCAATATAAGAAGTAGGCACAGCTGGATCAACATGATAAACAATTGTTTCCTCTTTAACTTTAGTAGGTTCCTCTAATAATTCCTCAACGGGTGGATGAAATTTAAACCACTTCTCCTTAGGGAGATCAACATGAGTAGAAAATGATTCACAGAAAGTAGCTACTATCTTAGACTCAAGCCCATATTTATTACTAAATGTATGAAAACTATTAGTTTCCATAAAAGATTTAACACAAACAAACTCAAGCTTTATACCCGACTGTTTACCTTTATCGAGTTCCCTATCATTAGAGTTGCTTTTAATTCTTTCCAAAAGATCCCATTTGAATTCAATAGTTCTCTTCATGTAGGATCCAGTAGAAGAAGAATTGAGTATGGATTGATCATCATGAGAAAGCCGAGCATAATTTTTTTGTATAATTATACTCTCTATGAGAGCTCATGGTTGGGGCAAGTGTGCATCATAGATTTAAGCCACCCCAAGCTTGAGCGATGCTTTATCGTTCATGAGGCCAAAAATTATATATATAGTTGTGATCATGATGAACTAGATGCATAGGATAGAACTTCTTATGAAATTCTATATTCAAGCGATTCCAATCCCATTATCCAATATCATCCAATAGCATGTACCACATCAATTATTTCCCCTCCAAAGATAAATTCAAGACCTTCTTCTTCACTTTGTCTTCGGATAAACATGCAAGCTTTAATAATCCACAAATCTCGTCTACATATAACAAGTGGTAATCAGGATGAGTTGTACCGTCTCATGCATAAGGATTAGCTAGCAGTTTCTCTAACATACATGAAGGAATCTCATAATAAATATTTTCAGTAGGTTCAGCAGGTTGAGGAGAAACTTTTTCCACTTCCATGCGAGGTGAATATACCCCGAATAAACCACTCAAAGGATGGTTATCCGTATAGTAACAAGCAACGGTAAATTCTAGCACGTACCGAAAATGCCTCCTTACCAAATTCTACTTATCAAAGGCACTTCACTCCATGACAACGGCCAAAAAAGAGTCTTGATGACCCACAAGTATAGAGAACCAATCGTACTCCTTTTGATAAGTAAGAGTGTTGAACCCAATGAGGAGCAGAAGGGAATGATAACCAGTTTTAGCAAGGTATTCTCCTCAAGTGTTGTGAGTAAAAATGATAGATAGTTTTGTAGCAAGATATTTCATAACAAGAGACGAGTAACAATAGTAGAAAGTGTGCAACAAGATATCCCTATCCTTTTTAGAGCAAAGGACAGGCCTACAAGTAATCTTATATGAAGCAAGTGCTCCTGAGGACACATGAGAATTTCTATCTAGTCATGTTCACCATGTGGAGTTGATCCACGTTCGTTAGTTTCATAATTTTATATGTGAGTGGACCCATGCTAAGGAGATGTTCCTACTTAAACAATCAACCCACTTATGATTACCACTTCTTACAAGTATCCACAACTAAGAAATACGAATTAAGATAAATCTAAGCATACCAAGAATTGTGTGGATCTGAATCAGCCCCTTATGAAGTAAATCATGAACTAGGGCTTAACCTTTTCTCACTCTTGCAACCGATCATCTACTTGTTACTCCACAAAGTCTTCCCTTAGGACCATAACATGGTCAAGTGTCGTGTAGTCTAAGTTCACACAACACCACTAAGAGAAGCAACAACATACATATCATCAAAATATCAAACGTATACCAACTTCACATGATTACTTATAACAAGACTTCTCCCATGTCCTCAGGAACAAAAGTAACTACTCACACATCATCAACATGTTCAAGATCATAGGTGTAATAATGATAATTAAGGATCTGAATATAATATCTACGGCCAAGTAAACTAAATAGCATCAACTACGAGATGCAATCAAAACTACTAGTAACCCACATGTACCAATCGTAGGTTTGGAGACAGAGATTGAATACAACATATGAACTAGGGTTTGAGATTAGATGGTGTCGGTAAATATGTTGCTGAAGATTGGTCGTCCCATGAAGGAGGAAGCGTTGGTGATGACGATGGCTTCAATATCCCCCCGGAGGGAAGTTTCTCTAGATGAATCTCTCTCCTTGAAATCAAAAGGGCCTCTGCCGAGGTTTCCGCCTCAAGACGGAGGCGCTTCGTCCCTAAAGTCGCTCCTTTATCTTTTGTAGGTGAAAACACACCTTATAGCAGAGCAGGGGATCCAAGGTGGTCGCGCACTTTTGGCTTGTGGCTAGCAGGTGGCCTCCTCTAGTATATTTTTGATCCAATATTTTTTGTACATTCTATAACAATTCTCTGTGAAGTATCAGGTCATTTGGAGTCCAGTGATTTTTCAACCTTTTTCTTGGTTTTGTGGTCCAGAATTCCAGTTTCCCACAATTTACTTTTTTGTGATGTACCTTGTAAATTCAGAAAGAAAAATCATAAGAACTGTATCATAATGAGGAATAATGGACAAGAATAACATAAATATCAGTAAGAATTCATGATGCAAAATGGATGTGTCGAGGCCCTCCTTGGAGATGATGTGCCCCAATGTGGTCTTGTGCAAACAAACACTTGTACAACTTGGCGAAGAGTTGGTGCTCGTGGAGCCGCTCGAGCATGAGACAAAGTGTTGTTCAAGTTCCCCCACTATCTCAATGAAAACCAAAATGTTATCAAGAAAAATAATGATGAACTCATGTGTGTAGTCCGCGAAGATTGCATTCATAAGGTACTGAAATGTTACTGGTGCATTCGTCAAGCCAAAGGGCATGCCATGGAATTGGAAGTGGTCGTGGTGCATCTGGAAAGTGATTTTCTCTTCGTAATCTTCCTTCATATGAATTTGGTTGTAGCCCACATGCAAGTACATCTTGGATAAGTGTGTCGTGGCTGCAAATTCATCAAGTAGCTCATCGACAATTGGTAAGGGAAACTTGTTTTTATCATGATGTCGCTGAGCCGCCTATAGTCCATGCAAAAACGCCAAGTGTTGTCCTTCTTTTTGACCAGCAGCACAGGCGCCTCATAGGGGATGACGCTGTGGGTGATGACGTTGATGTCGAACATTTCTTGAACCTGCTTTTCAACCTCATCTTTTTGAAGCGGAGAGTAACGATAAGGACAAGCATTGGTAGGGCGTGCGCTGTCCACTAGAGTGGCGACATGATCATACAAGCGGTGTGGTGGCAAGACTTTTGGTGCTGTAAACACATCAACACAATCTTCTAGAAGGTTGCTGATTGCTGTAAGGGGAACAGTGTTTCCGGTTTGGTGTGCTAGCTCATGCTATTGGGCATCCATCATTGCCGTAGCCCACACATCATTACCAATAATGAGATTGCAGATTTCTTAACGTTCAATTACTTGCAGAGTGGGAGTTTGATATGACACCATCTATGGAGCAGAGAATGTTCAAGGGGAGGCCCGATCTTCATGATGTTAGATCGATAAAAGTATTGGGATAACTAGATGCAAGTAGCCAAAAATGGAAAATAACAGTTTATGACATGACGAAGAGGATGCTCACCGAAGTCTGCAATCTGAACATTCGCCAATCCACAACCCGCAATACTATGCCACACAATCTTGCTCAAGTCGCGGAGCACGGGATAGGTGCAATCCATAAGGAAAATACAAACTCTAACCCACACAACACAATGAGTCACGGAGCATGAATCCGGAGCAATTTCTCAAGGAATCACGAGAATAAGGATAACAAGAGCTCTCCAATTTGAAAGAAATTGGGAACAAATCCCCAAACAAAGGGAATATCTAGCCTATTTATTATCAGGACATCCCCCTCGATAGGTGCGAAATCATACTAGCTTTGGCATCCAGCTTAGGTGTGAAAGAGAACCAACTTTGGTTTGAGTAAATGGCTTGGAGACTTAATGAGGTAGCTTCTCGAAATTTATCATTGGAGGTGGTTGGTGGTTCCTGACAAAGCATTGTTTACCAGAGTCAAGCAATGTTTCCATCAGCAGCAACTTGAGTTTTGGAAACCTTTGGCGAGTTGGGGTAGTCAAACTCATCAAAAACATTGTTTTCTCAGAAAGGGAACAATGTTTCTTCACAAGACAACTTTATCCTCATGAACTCCTAACTTTGTTTCTTCGCCATAAAACATTGTTTTTCACGGACTAAAATGTGTTTGGCCTTATTCGATATTTCACCTAAGTTTAACCAACAATAAAGGAGGTGAAGGCACAACCGTGTTTTCAAGGCCAAATGATAAACTTAAGTTAGAGTTCACTTGATCATATATTTGATTTGCGCGACTTCTTGTGATTGGACCTTTTATGATTGGTGGTGAGATGTCCATGGTTGGGATATCCTCATCATCCTCCCCCTCTTGAGAAGGAATTGTCCTTGACTCTAAAGGCCCAAAGTATGGGGAAATATCAAATGCATTGAAGCTTGGGATAATACCATATTCTTCTAGAAGATCAATCTTGTAAGCATTATCGTTGATCCTCTTGAGCGCCTCAAATGGTCCATCACCGCGTGGCTCCAACTTGCACTTGTGTTGCTCTGGAAAACGGTCCTTCCGAAGATGTACCCATACGAAATAATCTTTCTCGAACACCATCTTTTTCCTTGTCTTGTTTTCCCTCTTTGTATATTATTCAGTCATCTTCTGAATGTTCTCCTTTGCCTGGGCATGAAGTTTCTGAACCAAATCTGCATGCTTACTTGAATCAAGGTTGGTTCTTTTCTATAGTGGCAAAGGCAAGAGATTGATGGGAGCAATAGGTTTGAATCCATAAACAAGTTCAAATGGGCAAAATTTAGTCGTCAAATGTACCACCATGTTATATGCAAACTCCACATGAGGTAGGCACTCCTCCCACAACTTCAAATTCTTCTTTTGTACTACTCTTAGCACCACGGACATTGCTCTGTTGAGAACTTTGATTTGTCCATCAGTTTGTGGGTGGCATGTCATGGAAAAGAGCAGCTTGGTGCCAAGTTTTCCACACAATATCTTCCAAAAGTAGCTCAAAAATTTGGTGTCACGGTCTAAAAAATGGTGTGTGGTACTCCATGTAGCCACACAACTTCACTGAAAAATAAATCAACAATGTGTGTAGCATCATTGCTCTTATGACATGGGAAAAAATGTGCCATTTTGCTAAAACAATCAACTACCACAAAGACCAAGTCACTCCCCTCCTAGTTCATGGTAAACCAAGAATAAGATCTATAGAAATATCCTCCCACACAACATTCAAAATGGAGAGAGGAGTGTAAAGACCATAGGGGTTCAAGCAGGACTTAGCTTTGTGAAAACTCTCACATCTCATCACATAGCGCTCCACGTCACGCCTCATTCTTGGACAAAATAAGTGGTCACCCAACACACTCTCAGTCTTCTTGGCACCACCTTTCCCATGAGACCACCAGCGCGAGCCTCCTCTAAAAGCAACAAACGAACAAAACAATCTGGGATGCACAATTTGTTAGCTCGAAATAAGAATACATCATGCAAGTGAAACTTCTCCCATCCCTTTCCCTTGTTGCACTTTGAAAATGTTTCGCGAAAGTATGAGTCATTAGAATACAATTCTTTGATGCTTTCTAAATCAGATTTTCACATCAAGATGGGAAAGTAAAATATGACGCATGGACAATGCATCGGCAACAATGTTATCCTTTCTTTTCTTGTACTTTCCAATATAAGGAAAATACTCTATGACCTTGCTTCATTTTGTATGTCTACGGTTCAATTTGAGTTCTCCCTTGAGATGTTTCAGAGATTCATGGTCAGAATGTATCACAAACTCTTTAGGCCAGAAGTAATACTTCCATGTTTCCAAAGATCGAGCAAGTGCATACAACTCTTTATCATAGACATAATAGTTAAGAGTTGGTCCATTAAGATACTCACTAAAATAGTTGACATGTTTTCCTTCTTGCATTAGGACTCCACCAATGCCAACGCCACTTGCATCACATTAAATCTCAAATGTCTTACCGAAATCAGGAAGTGAAAGTAACCAGGCTGATGTCAATCTCATCTTCAGTTTTGGAAGGACTTGTCTTGATCATCAGGCCATTGGAATATAGTGCCTTTATTTGTTAATACATTCATGTAGCAGAAATGGTGCTGAAATCCTTCATGAACCGGCGGTAGAAACCTACAAGTCCTCATAAGCTACGTACTTAGCTCACATTTTGTGGAGGCGGCCACTCACAAATAGCCTTGATCTTTTCTCATCGGCCTCCACGCCTTTACATGAGACTACAAAGAAAATAAACACAACCTTGTTTGTGCAAAATGTGCACTTTTCCATGTTAGCATAAAACCTTTCCTCCCGTGGGACAACAAGCACAAATTTTACATGTCCAACATGATCCTCCAAAGTTTTGCTATAAATCAATATGTAATCAAAGTAAACCACTACAAACTTGCCAATGAAGGACCTAAGCACATGATTCATCAACACATAAAGTACTTGGTGCATTCGTTAATCCAAAAGGCATAACTAACCATTCATACAAGCCAATTTTTGTCTTAAATGCAGTTTTCCATTCATCACCCTCTTTCATTCTTATTTGGTGATATCCACTTCGCAAATCAATTTTCGAAAAAATGGTGGAACCACAAAATTCATCAAGCATGTCATCAAGCCTAGGTATAGGGTGTCTATATCTCACAATTATGTTGTTAATGGATCTACAATCAGTGCACATTCTCATAGTTACGTCTTTCTCTAGAACTAAAAGAATTGGAACAACACAAGGAGAAATACTTTCCCTTACATACCCCTTATTACAAGATATTCTACTTGCCTTTGAATTTACTTTGCCTCCTCCGGGTTTTATCGGTACAGTGGTCGTATTGGTAGTGGGGCGCCCAGAACCAAGTCGATTTGGTGTTCAATGCCTCACGTCAGTGGCAGCCTGCGTGACACCTCCTTGGGAAACACATCCTTATATTCCTGCAAAAGATCAAACATAACACTAGGAAGAGTTGAAGGTAAGTCGTTAGCAGCCAATAAATTTTCCTTGTACATGATTACAAAGAATGGAGTATTAGGTTCTCTTTCCCGCATATCCCTTTTCCTAGCCATCATAATTAATCCTAGTTTCTCCTGGGGCATGTTCATATTTGGAAGTGGAGCTTTTGGCCGTGGAAACACTCCCTCACTATGTTGGTGGCTCACTCGTTGTGTATGATCACTCTCTCCCTTTTCCTTTCCTTTTCTTTTCATCTCATCAAGATAGACTTCCTTGGGTGTCAGGGGTAGCTAAGTGAACATTTCTCCTCTATGGACAAAACACAAGCGATTCACACACCCAATGATTTGCAAATAACGGTCATGCAACCATTGGAAATATGCCCTAGAGGCAATAATAAAATATTTATTATTATATTTACTATTTCAATATAATCGTTTATTATCCATGCTAGAATTGTATTGAATGGAAACACAAATACATGTGTGGATATATAGACAAAACAATGTCCCTAGTGAGCCTCTAGTTGACTAGCTCGTTGAACAAAGATGGTTAAGGTTTCCTAGCCATAGACAAGTGTTGTCACTTGATAACGGAATCACATCATTAGGAGAATGATGTGATGGACAAGACCCAAACTATAAATGTAGCATGTGACCGTGTTATTTTATTTCTATTGTTTTCTGCGTGTCAAGTATACATTCCTATGACCATCAGATCATGTAATTCACCGACATCGGAGGAATGCCTTGTGTATCAAATGTCGCAACGTTACTCGATGACTATAAAGGTGCTCTACAGGTATCTCCGAAGGTGTCCGTTGAGTTAGCATGGATCAAGACTGGGATTTCTCACTCCGTATGACAGAGAGGTATCTCAGGGCCCACTCGGTAATACAACATCACAAACAAGCCTTGCAAGAAATGTGACTAAAGTGTTAGCCACGAGATCCTGTATTATGGAACGAGTAAAGAGACTTGCCGGTAATGAGATTGAAATAAGTTTGGAGATATCGATGATCGAATCTTGGGCAAGTAACATACCTAAGGACAAAGGGAATGTTATACGGGATTAACTGAATCCTTGACATAGAGGCTCAATGATATGATCTTCACAGAATATGTAGGATCCAATATAGGCATCCAGGTCCTACTTTTGGATATTGACCGGAGAGTGTCTTGGACATGTCTACATAGTTCTCAAACACACAGGGTCTGCGCACTTAAGGTTCAGTGACATTTCGGTATAGTTGAATTATTGATGTTGGTAACCGAAGGTTGTTTGGAGTCCCGGATGAGATCGCGGACGTCGCGAGGGTTTCAGGAATGGTCCTGACACGAAGATTGATATATAGGAAGTATCAATTTGGCTTCCGGAAGGTTTTCGGGCATTACCGGTAAAGTACCGGGGCTGACGAATGGGTTTTGGAGTTCCACCGGCAGGGGCCACCCACCCGGGAGAGAACCAAAGAGGACCAAGGGTGGCGCAACAGCCCCTAGCGGTCTGGTGGCCAGCCCAAGAAGGGACAATTGGGCCAAAGTAGGATAAAGGAAATGAGAGGTGGGGCAAACCGAATTGGGGAAGTAGGACTCCACCTTCCAAGTTGTGTTGGAGGAGGACCGCTCCTCCTCTCTTGCGCTTGCCGAAACCCTAGGGATTTTTCCCTAGGAAGCCACCCCTCCCTCCCACCTATATATAGTGGAGGTGAGAGAGGCTTCTGGCACTCAAGCCATATCACAGCCCTCTCTCCCGCCACCACATCGTGACACCCCGTAGCTAGTCCGGTACGGTACGGCGAAGCCCTGCCGGAGTAGCTCCATCACCATCGCCGCCACGCCGTCGTGCTGCCGGAGAATTCAACTACCTCTTCTTCTCTCTTGCTAGATCAAGAAGGCGGAGATCGTCATCGAGCTGCGCGTGTGTTGAACACGGAGTTGCTGTCCGTTCGGCGCTAGATCGGGACGGAGTTCGTGGGACGACTTGCGATTTGTATCACAGAGACGTTCGACTACATCAACCGCGTTTCTTAATGCTTCCTGCTTAGCGATCTATAAGGGTATGTGGATCCGATATCCCCTCTCGTACATGATCATCACCATGGATAGGTATTTCTTGTGCGTAGGAAATTTTTTGTTTCCCATGCAACGTTCCCCAATAGTGGCATCATGAGCTAGGTTCATGCGTAGATGATATCTCGAGTAGAACACAAAAGAGTTTGTGGGCGTTTATGTTCAATTTCTTAATCTCCTTAGTATTTTCTTGATTCGGCGGTATTGTTGGATTGAAGCGGCCCGGACCAACATTACTCGTACGCTTACGAGAGACCAGTTTCATCGACTAACATGCAACTTATTGCATAAAGATGACTGGCGGGTGTCTGTTTCTTCAACTTTAGTTGAATTGTATTTGAACGAGGCGGTCCTTGGTGAAGGTTAAATAGCAATTTGCGTATCACCGTTGTGGCTTTGCGTAAGTAAGATGCGATCATATTAGATACCCATAGAAGCCACGTAAAATTTGCAACAACAAATTATAGGACGTCTAACTTGTTTTTGCAGGGTATGCATGTGATGTGATATGGCCAAAGACATGATATAATATATTGGATGTATGAGATTATCATGTTGTAATAGTTAAATATGGACTTGCACGACGATACTACGAAAACCGATAGGAGCCATAGGGTTGTCTTTAATTATTTTGCGTTTGGAGATGCTTTGCTTTATTGATAGAAGTAGCTTTAGTAGTAACAACATAGTTAGCGCAACAACCTCGATGGCAGCACAATGATGGAGATCATGATAATGTAGATCATGGTGTGGTGCCGATGATGATGGAGATCATGCTGGTGCTTTGGTGATGGAGATCAAGAATCACAAGTTCATGGCCAGATCATGTCACTTATGATTTGCATGTGATGTTAATCCATTTTTGCACCTTATTTCTCTTAGGATGACGGTAGCATTATAAGGTGACCCTCACTAAAATTTCAAGACAAAATTGTGTTCTCCCCGACTGTGCACCACAGCGACAGTTCGTCGTTTCGGAACACCACGTGATGATCGGGTGTGATAGACTCTATGTTGACATACAACGGGCGCGAAACAGTTGCACACGCGAAACACTCGGGTTAAACTTGACGAGCCTAGCATGTACAGTCATGGCCTTAGCACACAAGAGACCTAAAGGTCGAGCATGAGTCATATAGTGGATATGATCAACATGGAGATGTTCACCATTGAAGCTAATCTCAACTCACGTGATGACCGGACTTGAGTTAGTGATTTTGAATCATGTGACACTTAAATGACTAGAGGGATGTCAATTGGAGTGGGAGTTTACTAGTAAACTCAATTATCTTGAACATAGTCTAAGTAATCTTTGCAAAATTTTATGTTGTCGATCAATGGCTCATGCAGTAGCAATCCTGAATTTTAATGTGTTCCTAGAGAAAGCTAAGATGAAAGATGATGGAAGCAACTTTGTTGACTGGGCCCGTAATCTGAGGCATTGTCACGGCTGCCGAGAAGCAATATGGATGCACCGCACGAAACGGCGTTGCCAAAAGTTATAAACGTCTGACACACACGCAAGGATGAGTACTCATTAGTTCAATGTGCAGTTTTGTATGGCTTAGAACCGGGACTTCAAAGACGCTTTGAACGTCATGGACCATATGAGATGTCCCAGGAGTTGAAGTTTATCTTTGAGAATAATGCCCGGATCGAGAGTTATGAGACCTCCGATAAGTTATATTCTTGCAAAATGGAGGAGAACGATCTGTCAATGAACATGTGATTAGAATGTTTGGGGTACTCTAACCGTCTCGCTGAGCTAGGAATTGCTCTCCCACCAGAATCTAGTACCGACAGAGTTCTTCAATCACTGCCACCTAGATACAAAGGCTTCGTGTTGAACTATAACATGCAAGGGATGAATAAGTCACTCACCGAGTTGTTTTCGATGCTAAAAGTCGCACAGTCAAAAATCCAGAAAGAACATCAAGTGTTGATGGTCAATAAGACCACCGGTTTCAAGAAAAAGGGCAAGGGAAAGAAGGGTAATACCAAGAAGAGTGGCAAAGCCGTTGCCCTGCGACAAAGAAACCCAAGTCTGGACCCAAACCGGAGATCGAGTGTTATTATTTCAACGGGACTGATCACTCGAAGCGGAACTGCCCCAAGTATGTGGCCAATAAGAAGGAGGCCAATGCCAACAAGGTATATTTGATATACATGTTATTGATGTGTACCTCACCAGCTCTCGTAGTAGTGCCTGGGTATTTGATACGGGTTCTGTTGCTCACATTTGTAACTCGAAACAAGAACTACGGAATAAATGAAGGCTGGCAAAGGATGAAGTGACGATGTGCATGGGAAATGGTTCCAAGGTTGATGCAATCGCCGTCTGCACGCTCTCACTTCAATTACCATCGAGATTAGTGATGAACTTAAATAATTGTTATTTAGTGCCTCCGTTGAGCACGAACATTATATCTAGATCTTGTTTATTGCTAGATGGTTACTCATTTAAATCAGAGAATAATGGTCATTCTATTTATATGAGTAATATCTTTTATGGTCATGAACCCAATGTGAGGGGTTTGTTCATGTTGAATCTCAATAGTGATGACATTCATATCCATAACATTGAGACCAAAAGATGTACACTTAATAATGATAGCGCCACTTTCTTGTGGCACTCCGCTTAGGTCATATTGGTATAAAACGCATGAAGAAACTCCATGCTGATGGACTATTGGAGTCACTTGATTTTGAATCACTTGACACATGTGAACCATGCCTCATGGGCAAGATGACTAAGACTCCGTTCTCATGAACAATGGAGCGTGCAAGTGACCTGTTGGAGATCATACATACTGATGTGTGCGGACCGATGAGCATATAAGAGTGCGGTGGATATCGTTATTTTCTCACCTTCACTGATGATTTGAGTAGATATGGTTATATTTACTTTATGAAGCACACGTATGAAATGTTCGAAAAGTTCAAGTAATTTGAGAGTGAAGTTTAAAATCATCATAACAAGAAGATCAAATTCCTACGATCTGATAGAGGAGGTGAACATCTGAGTTACGAGTTTGGTGCTCACTTAAGACAATTTGGAATTGTTTCACAGTTGACACCGCTTGGAAGACCACAACATAATGGTGTGTGTGAACGTCGTAATTGTACTTTATTAGATATGGTGCGTTCAATGATGTCTCTTACCAATTTTCCGTTATTGTTTTGGGGCTATGCATTGGAGACAGTTGCATTCACTTTAAATAGGGCACCATCAAAATCCGTTGAGACGACATCATATGAACTATGGTTTGGAAACAAGCCAAAGTTGTCGTTTCTTAAAGTTCCGGGATGTGATGCTTATGTAAAAAAGCTTCAGCCTGAAAAGTTGGAACCCAAAGCAAAAAGGTGTCTTCATAGGTTACCAAAAAGAGACAGTTGAGTACACTTTGTATCTCAGATCTGAGGGCAAAGTGTTTGTCTCTAAGAACTAAGATTTTCTTGAGAAAGAGTTTCTCTCGAAAGAATTGAGTGGGAGGAAGATAGAACTTGATGAGGTTATAGAACCTTTGCTTCAACCAGATGGTGGCGCAGGAAAGAAAGAAGTTTCTATCGAAGCTACACCAGTTGAAGAGGAAGCCAATGATAATGATCATGAAACTTCAGATCAAGATGCTATTGGACCTCGTAGGTCGACAAGGGCACGTACTGCTCCAGAGTGGTACGGGAATCTTGTCTTATCAATCTTGTTGTTAGACAACAATGAGCCTACGAGCTATGAAGACACAATGGTGGGCCTGGATTCCAACAAATGGTTAGAGGCCATGAAGTCCGAGATAGGATCTATGTATGAAAACAAAGTATGGACTTTAGAAGTATTACCTGAAGGCCAAAAGGCCATTCAGAACAAATGGATCTGTAAGAAGAAGATGAACGCCGACGGTAATGTGACCATCTATAAAGCTCGACTTGTGGCAAATGGTTTTTCACACGTTCAAGGTGTTTATTACGATGAGACTTTCTCACCCGTAGCGATGCTTAAGTCCGTCAGAATCATGTTAGCAATGGCTGCCTTTTTTGATTATGAAATTTGGCAGATGGATCTCAAAACAACGTTCCTTAACGAGTTTCTTAAGGAAGAGTTGTATATGATGCAACCAGAAGGTTTTGTCGATCCAGAGAATGCTGACAAAGTATGCAAACTCCAGCGATCCATTTATGGACTGGTGCAAGCATCTCGGAGTTGGAATCAACGCTTTGATGAGGTGATCAAGGTGTTTGGGTTTATACAAGTTTTTGTAGAAGCTTGTATTTACAAGAAAGTGAGTGGGAGCTCTATAGCATTTCTAATATTATCTGTGGATGACATATTGCTGATTGGAAACAATATAGAACTTTTGGGAAGCGTAAAGGATTACTTGAATATTTTTTTTTTCAATGAAGGAGATGGGAGAAGATGCTTCAAATTAGGCATTAATATCTATAGAGATAGATCAAGGCGCCTGATAGGACTTTCACAAAGCACATACCTTGATAAGATTTTGAAGAAGTTAAAAATGGAACAATCCAAGAAAGGGTTCTTGCCTATGTTACAAGGTATAAAGTTGAGTAAGACAGAATGCCGAATGACTGCAGAAGATATAGAAACAATGAGTGTCGTCCCCTATGCTTCATCCATAGGGTCTATCATGTATGCAATGCTGTGCACAAGACCTGATGTTAGCCTTGCCATAAGTATGGCGGGAAGGTTTCAAAGTAATCTAGGAATGGAGCACTAGACAGCGGTCAAGAATATTCTGAAGTACCTGAAAGGACTAAGGAAATGTGTCTCGTTTATGGAGGTGACGAAGAGCTCGTCATAAAGGGTTACGTCCATGCAAGCTTTGACATTGATCCGGATGACTCTAAGTCACAAACCGAATACATATTTATTCTTAATGGGGGTGCGTAAGCTGGTGTAGTTCCAAGCAGAGCATCGTAGCTGATTCTACATGCAAAGGGGATAACATAGCTGCCTCGGAGGCGGCTAAAGAGGATGTCTGGATGAAGCAGTTTATGACATATGTTGGAGTTGTGCCAAGTGCACTGGATCCAATAAACCTGTTCTGTGACAACACTGGTGCCATTGCTCTAGCCAAGGAACCAAGGTTTCACAAGAGGACCAGACACATAATGCGACACTTCAATGCCATCCGCAATTACATCAAGGAGGACATACATATTTGCAAAGTGCACACGGATTTGAATGTTGCAGATCCGCTGACTAAGCCTCTTCCACGAGCAAAATATGATCAACACGAGAACTGTATGTGTGTTAGATTCGTTGCATTATAAATCACATAGAGATGTGAAGCTAGATTACTGACTCTAGTGCAAGTGGGAGACTGTTGGAAATATGCCGTAGAGGCAATAATAAAATAGTTATTATTATTTTTCCGGTTTCAAGATAATCGTTTATTATCCATGCTAGAATTATAATTAATGGAAATGCAAATACTTGTGTGGATATATAGACAAAACAATGTCCCTAGCGAGCCTCTAGTTGACTAGCTCGTTGATCAAAGATGGTTAATGTTTGCTAGCCATAGTCAAGTGTTTCCACTTGATAACGGGATCACATCATTAGGAGAATGATGTGATGGACAAGACCCAAACTATAAACGTAGCATGTACGTGATCGTGTTATTTTATTGCTATTGTCTTATGCATGGCAAGTATACATTCCTATGACCATGAGATCATGTAACTCACCGACACCGGAGGAATTCCTTGTGTGTATCAAACGTCACAATGTTACTGGGTAACTATAAAGGTGCTCTTTCCATTTGGTTTTCAGAAGGTTTTCGGGCATTACCGGTAAAGTACAGGGAGTGACGAATGGGTTCCGGAGTTCCACCTGGTGGGGCCACCCACCCGGGAGATAACCAAAGAGGCCCAAGGGTGGCGCACCAGCCCCTAGTGGGCTGGTGGCTAGCCCAAGAAGGGCCAATTTGGCCGAAGTAGGAGAAAGGAAAGGAGAGGTGGGGCAAACCATATTGGGGAATATGACTCAACCTTCCAAGTTGTGTTGGAGGAGGACTCCTCCTCCTCTCTTGCGTCGGCCGAAACCCTAGGGATTTTCCTCTAGGGCGCCACCCCTCCCTCCCGCCTATAAATAGTGGAGGCGAGAGAGGCTTTTGGCACTCAAGGCATAGCGCAGCTCTCTCTCCCTCCACCACTTCGTGACACCCCATAGCTAGTTCGGTACGGTACAGGGAAGCCCTGCAGGAGTAGCTCCGCCACCATCGCCGCCACACCATCGTGGTGCCAAAGAATTCAGCGGGATCAAGAAGGCGGAGATCGTCATCGAGCTGCACGTGTGCTGAACGCGGAGGTGCAGTCTGTTCGACACTAGATCATGACGGAGTTCATGGGACGACTTGCGATTTGGATCCCGGAGACGTTCGACTACATCAATCGCGTTTCTTAACACTTTCCGCTTAGCGATCTACAATGGTATGTGGATCCGATCTCTCCTCTGGTAGATGATCATCACCATGGATAGGTCTTTCATGTGCGTTGGATTTTTTTATTTCTCTTGCAATGTTCCCCAACAACAACCACGGTAGTCCTAGAAGCAAATGACAAGCATGCATCCACACCACATCACACTCGACATCATCCTGATATGTCCCTATGAAAATCGGTATTCTCACACTGGTCACCACTTTTATTGTACCACAATCATTCACGCATTGCCTGCAGTATGGATGTGGGTGAAATTTTGTTTGCAACTGAAGCTTCTCAACCATCTCCGTGTTAGCAATATTGTTACACTGCCCTTATCCACAATAAGTCGGCATAGCTTTGAGTTGACAAGGTAACGGGTGTGAAAAATATTATGCCGCTGCCCCTTTTCCACCTCCACAACCTAGGCATTAGGTGAACAACATACAACAAAAGTTTCGCCATTAATTTCTTCATGAGATAATATAGTGCCTGCTACTTCCCAGCCTTGCTCCTCTTCCACTTCATCATTGCCACCTTCAGGGTCAATTTAAGACTCCCATTCACCTTGTTCATTGATGATAATAGTTATTTTTCTTGGACATTCTAAAGAAATGTGACCCCTTCCTTTCCACTTGTGGCATCGCATGTAGAACTCTTTTCTATAGGTGGAGAGGATGATGCTTCTACTGTAGGTAATGACCTTTTATCTTGATGATAACAACACGTGAGGAGGCCGTCTAAGCATGTGGGTCCCTGGGTGGAGCACCCTCAAGCCGCAAACCATATGGCTGTTGTGTTCACTACCATGAGGACGTGGTGGTGTGGCCTTGAAATTCACGAGCACGACCATTACACATATTATTCTTCTCAACTCGTACAACTTGGTGTACCACATCTTGCAGTGTATAATAAGGAAACATATCCACATAATCGGACATATCATCATTAAACCCATGTAAAGATCTCGCCATCTTCGGCTGACGTGGGGATAACCCCGGGGTAGGCTCATCGAGCCTACTCCTTAGCATCCAAGAGTAAAGGGAGGCATCAGCTTCCTCTAGACGGTCAACTCTTCTTGGCCGTCTCGAAAGCTCCGGCCGGCTAGGAGCGAGACGACAATCCTTCCGGGCCGGCTGAAAAGCCCTCGCCGGCTAGGGATGAGATGGCATTCCCTCCTAGCCAGTTGGAAAGCGCCTGCTGGCTAAGAGCGAGACAACAACTTGAAGGCCAGCTAGCGAGGCCGCTTGCTGACTAGGCAGCCCTAGTCACATCCAACCCTAGGCTAGGACTAGACTCTACGATAAAGGTGGATACGCGTCAGCACATGTACAAGATTGGGGCGCACGGCAGATACAGTGTCAGCGGCCATGCCGCTGACCTAGGCCGACTCCGATCTGTCAAACCAGCACAGTATAGGCCCATCAGCACCAACTACATTACTAAGATTGGCGAGGTAATAGTGGAGATGGCCATACTGGCAACCCATGACGAATCTCGCAAGACGACGCCGGACGTACTACACCTATTCTGCGTCGGCCTTACGCGAGAACTCCATTGGCTGGCCGGCGGGTCCCATGGGCAGGTGGGACCTCGCAGCCGACGGGCCCCTCCAACGACAGGACCAGACTACTGTGGGTCCCCTGGCCAGCCGGTGAGTCTTCCAGGCGGGCCCCTCTTTCGTACCTTTATCCATATTGTAGGTTGGTGGGTTCGTCTATAAAACCCCCCAATCCGCCTCCATGCAGAGGGTCGGTCAACTGCTCACACACACACCCATACAGGAGAGGTAGACGCGAGCCGACAACTCCTTCTTCCTCCTCCGTCGAACAGGTCAAGGAGCACACTGTAATCCCTTTGGTGCATCAACCATTCCAGCAGGACTAGGGGTGTTATCTCTATGGAGATCCCTGAACCTGGGTACATCGTGCGTCTCTCGCTTGTACCAATCCTGTTCCCGGAGCCCACCAATGTCCTTACGGTTCCCACCACTCTTGTTTAGCCTACCCATGGCTGATGTCGTGAGTAAAGACCGACATTTGGCGCCCACCGTGGGGCCGTCCACGACACCGGCCGGAGTTACGCTTCGGGAGGGACCCTTCACCAACATTGTCAGATGCCTTCCGTCCGGATCGTTCAGGATGCCCTTGGAGCCTGCCCTTGTGGAGGTTTCTGCGATGCTGGTGGATGATCCAGGCCGTCTCATGGACTCTGACGACGAGTTCGTCGAAAAGTCGCTATCCAGCGACGTCATCGCTGCTGTAGTGAACCTCGACGTTCTCTTCAGCGACCTGCGCCTCGACGATGAGCCTCGCCACCACGGCGAGGGCATCGACATTGACGCACTATGCGTGAACTTCAGCAGGCTCTCCCTTGAGGATGTGCTTGCGCCTGACGAGTACCCTAGCGAGGTGCTCGTCTGCGACGATCCACCGTCATCTATGGGGTATCTTATCCCGCACCACGTCGCTATCGTCTCCAACCGTGTGGAGGTGATGGTTATTGGTGCCGACACTAGTAAGCCTCATGGAAAGGCTTCACCGGAGGCAGCCGTCCCTGCTGCGGGCTGTGCTGACCCGCTTCACGCCGCCCTTGCCATCCTGAAGACGCCCATCACCACCACGGCAAACCCAGCTGATGCTAGGGCCTCACTGGAGGAGGTCCGCCAGCAAATCCTGGAAGAGGGCATCGCTATTGCCACCGCGAAGTGTCGGATGGAGGCTGCACAACATGAGTATAACTCCGCTTACGACCTCACTCCGGCTGCTGATCGTCCCAGTCAGTGCGGCGAGGTCCGCGACCGCGGCCGGGTCATCGCCAAAATTTTGGGTGGGAGGCAGCCTATCTATGAAACTCCAGTGGACAACATGCGGGCCGCCCAGGCGGCTATGGCGGAGATGTCTGGTTTGGAGGGCGAGGAGCGCGCCCTTCAAGAGAGGCGGGTCCAAGATCTCCTGGACGCCGCTAGCGAGCAGCATGCTCATTTCTACCCCAACAATGCGCAGTCGATGCCTCCGAGAGCCCAACCGAAGGCTCATCGCAACCCCATCGGCCGCCACCACGCTGAAGGTTCCATGCATCGCACTTCTATCCGGAAGGGCGAGGGCAGCCAAGATAGACGTTCCCAGCACCGGAGCGAGCCGGTTTCCAGCTGGCGCCGCAAGGAGGCTGGTGACGAGGATGATTCGGTGGATGAGGTTCCCCCTCCGAGGCGGCGGGAAAAGGCCAAGGCGGCCGGGTCCGAGGACGCCACTCCGATCTCAGCTCGGATCGGTCCCCGTGTTTCTCAGAGCGACAACGATGCTCGCAAGCGCCTCAACATTCTGGCACAGTTGGCCCTCCTGGAGGAGGAGGGTCCCATTGGTCCGGCATGCTTCGGCCCACGGATCCGAGGGGAGCCGTTCCCCAAAAGCTTCACTCTCCCTCGGGACACCCCAAGTACAGCGGCACGGCCAAGCGAGAGGATTGCTGATCGACTACACCACTGCAGTCGGCATTGCTCGGGGCAACAAGCGCGTAGTCGCAAGCGCCTCAACATTCTGGCGCAGTCGGCCCTCCTGGAGGAGGAGGGTCCCATTGGTCCGGCATGCTTCGGCCCCCGGATCCAAGGGGAGCCGTTCCCCAAAAGCTTCACTCTCCCTCGGGACACCCCAAGTACAGCGGCATGGCCAAGCGAGAGGATTGCTAATCGACTACACCACTGCAGTCGGCATTGCTCGGGGCAACAAGCGCGTAGCAGTTTGCTACGTGCCTCTCATGCTAACCGGCTCGGCTAGGACATGGCTCAATAGCCTGCCGGCAGGCAGCGTCAACTCTTGGGTTGACTTCAAGGAGGCATTCGTCTGCAACTGCACCGGCACCTGCAAACGCCCTGGTCGGCCTCGCGAGATGGCCATGTGCGTCCAGAAGCCCGACGAACCCCTTCGCGACTACATCACGCGTTGGACAGAGCTGCGCAACTCTTGTGAAGGAGTGCATGAGGTACAAGCCATTCAATACTTCATTGACAGTTGCCGAGACGGCACCCTACTCAAGGACAAGCTCATGTGCTCTGAGCCCACCTCTTTGGCGGTGCTCATGGCCAAGGAGGACAAATACGCCATGGTCGACTCCGCTATGTGAGACAAGGTCACCGCCTCGAACAAAATTGTCCCCACGCCGTCTACTCCCAAGCCGGCTGGCGACAACCGAGGCGGCCAGAACAACAAGCGCAAAGCGGATCAACTTGATTCGTGCTCTGCAAGCAAGCAGGTGGCTAACGTGGAGGAAGAAGCGCCGGCTACCCAAGTCGGATCAACGCTGCAGCGGACCGGCTAGAACACCTGGCAGCCCAAGCTCACCTTCGAGCAGATGCTCGATGCACCATGCAAGATGCAGACTAGGGCGAAGCCGACCACCCATACCCTTCGGCAGTGCAGCTTCGCACAACAACTGTTGCGAGGTGAGGGTCTGCCGGCTCCCCCGGCGGCTGCTGCTGCGTCTCGCGCTCTGGCTCCAGGGCCGTGTCCAGCTCCACCACCGCCGCCTCACAATGATGGCTGTCTCCATGACAAGTACCCCCCGCAAGACGGAGCTTACGTCGTCTTCACCAGCGAAGGCGACGACAAGCACAACCAGCGACAACGCCGGCGTGAGGTGAACGCCACGATCCCCCCGGTTCCCTAGTTCATGCACTAGTCTGAAAAGCCAATTACATGGAGCCGGGCTGACCATCATGCGGTGATGCCAAACCCTGGCTCATACGCGCTCGTCCTCGACCCCACCTTCGCCTCCAAGAGGCTCACTTGCCGGTTCTCCCGGGTGCTGGTTGACAGCGGCAGCAGCATAAACAACCTCTACTGCGACACCATGCTCAAGCTTGGGCTGAAGGAGAAGGACCTCCACCCGACCAACACTGTCTTCCATGGCATCGTGCCAGGACAATCCTACTCGCCGATAGGAAAAATTTAGCTTGATGTCCTCTTTGGCGACAAGGCGCATTTCCACCGTGAACCAATTTGATTCGAGGTGGTGGATCTCAACAGCCCCTACCACGTGCTGCTGGGCAGGCCGGCTTTGGCCAAATTCATGGCAATTCCTCACTACGCCTACCTCAAGATGAAAATGCCGGGTCCCAAGGGCATCATCACCGTCGTTGGCGACTACAAGAAGTCACTTGAGTGTGCACGCGACAACAGCCGTCTGGCTGACGCCCTGGTGATTGCTGAGGAGAAGAGCCAGATTAACTGGCTCGTGGCTCAGGCTACCGAGCAGCCGACAATCCATACTCCACCATCCCAGTCGGCCGGCGAGGGCTCATTCGATCCGGCCAAGGAAACCAAGCAAACCCCAAGCAGTGCGTCACCATTGGTGCTAATCTCAATGCCAAATAGGAAGGCGAGCTTTTCGACTTCCTCCATGAGAATCGGGACATCTTTGCATGGTTTCCAAAGGACATGCCAGGAGTTCCGAGGAAGTAGGCAGAGCACAAGCTTCATGTGCGGCCGGATGCCAAGCGAGTGAAACAACCCCTGCGCCGCTTCGCTGAGGGGAAGTGGCGCACAATAGTAGAAAAAATCGCCCAGCTGCTCGCAGCCTGCTTCATAATGGAGGTTTTCCATCCGGACTGGTTGGCCAACCCAGTCCTGGTGCTGAAGAAGAACAAGACATGGCGAATGTGTATCGATTACACAAGCTTGAATAAGGCGTGTCCGAAAGACCCTTTCGCTTTGCCCTGGATAGATCAAGTGATCGATTCCACATCCGGTTGCGAATTGTTGTCCTTTCTAGACGCCTATTCAGGTTATCACCAGATCAAGCTGGACCCGGCTGACCGGCTGAAGACCTCCTTCATCACGCCCTTCGGGGCCTACTGCTACACCACCATCACGTTCGGTCTGAAGAACGCTAGTGCCACTTTTCAGCGCTGCATGCAACAATGCCTCCTGCCGCAAATCGGCAGGAACATCCACATCTATGTGGATGACATCGTCGTTAAGACCAAGCAGGATTTTAGTCTCCTTGAAGACTTGCGAGAGACATTCGCTAATCTGCGCGAATACAAGATCCGGCTCAACCTGGAGAAGTGCGTCTTTCGAGTTCCAGGCGGCAAGCTCTTGGGTTTCTTCGTGTCTGCTCGTGGTATCGAGGCAAACCCTAAGAAGATCGGAACCATTGAGCGAATGGTGAAGCCGGCTCGAATCATCGACGTCCAGAAGTTCGCTGGGTGTCTGGCGTCCCTTAGCCGGTTCGTTAGCCGACTGGGCGAGAAGGCGCTTCCACTCTACCAACTAATGAAGAAGACGACCAAGTTCGACTTGAACGACGAGGTGGATGAAGCCTTCCGCAACCTCAATCGCGTCATCTCGAGCCTGCCAATCTTGGCGGCGCTGCTGATGTTGGGGAACGTCGCATGGGAAACAAAAAATTTCCTACGCGCACGAAGACCTATCATGGTGATGTCCATCTACGAGAGGAGATTTGGATCTACGTACCCTTGTATATCGCACTGTAGGATGCGTTAAGAAACGCGGTTGATGTAGTGGAACATCCTCACGTCCCTCGATCCGCCCCGCGAACCGTCCCATGAACCGTCCCCCGATCCGCTTCGATCTAGTGCCGAACGGACGACACCTCCGCGTTCAGCACACGTACAGCTCGACGATAATCTCGGCCTTCTTGATCCAACAAGAAAGACGAAGAAGTAGATGATTTCTCCGGCCGCGTGACAGCGCTCCGGTGGTGGTGAAGGATCTACTCCTGTAGGGCTCCGCCCGAGCTCCGCAGAAATACGATCTAGAGGAAAAACCGTGGTGTTTGTGGTCGGGCTGCCGTGGAAAAAGTTGTCTCAAATGAGCCCTAAAACACCACTATATATAGGAGGGAGGGAGGGGAGGAGGCAGCCTCAAAACCTCAAGGTTTGACTGAAATTGGAGGTGGAGGAGTCCTACTCCAATCCTACTTGGAGTAGGATTCCACCTTCCCACTTGGAAACTCTTTCCACCTAGTGTTTTTTGCTTCTCAAACCTTATGGACCTTAGTGGGAACTTATTCCAGCCCACTAGGGGCTGGTTTATCTCTTCCCATAGCCCATGAGACCCCTTGGGGCATGACACCCCTCCCGATGGTCCCCGGCACCCCTCCCGGCACTCCCTGTACACTACCGATGAGCCCGAAACTTTTCTGTTGACCCAAACAGGACTTCCTATATATTAATCTTTACTTCCGGACCATTCCGGAGCTCTTCGTGATGTCCTCGATCTCATCCAGGACTCCAAACAAATTTTGGTTACCAACACCTATAACTCAACTATACCAAAACATCATCGAACCTTAAGTGTGCAGACCCTGCGGGTTCGAGAACTATGTAGACATGCCCCGAGGTACTCCTCGGTCAATATCCAATAGTGGTACCTGGATGCCCATATTGGATCCTACATATTCTCCGAAGATCTTATCGGTTGAACCTCAGTGTCAAGGATTCATATAATCCCGTATGTCATTCCCTTTGTCCTTCGGTATGTTACTTGCCCGAGATTTGATCGTCGGTATCCGCATACCTATTTCAATCTCGTTACTGGCAAGTCTCTTTACTCATTCCGTAATACAAGATCCCGTGACTTACACTTAGTCACATTGCTTGCAAGGCTTGTGTGTGATGTTGTATTACCGAGTGGGCCCCGAGATACCTCTCCGTCACACGGAGTGACAAATCCCAGTCTTGATCCATACTAACTCAACGGACACATTTAGAGATACCTGTAGAACACCTATATAGTCACCCAGTTACGTTGTGACGTTTGATGCACACAAGGTATTCCTCCAGTGCCAGTGAGTTATATGATCTCATGGTCATAGGTATAAATACTTGACACGCAGAAAACAATAGCAATAAACTGACACGATCAATATGCTACGTATATAATTTGGGTCTTGTCCATCACATGATTCTCCTAATGATGTGATCCCGTTATCAAGTGACAACACTTGCCTATAGCCAGGAAACCTTGACCATCTTTGATCAACGAACTAGTCAAATAGAGACTCACTAGGGACAGTGTGTTGTCTATGTATCCACACATGTATTTGAGTTTCCAATCAATACAATTCTAGCATGGATAATAAAGGATTATTATGAACAAGGAAATATAATAATAAATAATTTATTATTGCCTCTAGGGCATATTTCCAAAAGTCTCCCACTTGCACTAGAGTCAATAATCTAGTTCACATCACCATGTGATTTTAACGAATCCAACACCCATATAGTTCTGGGGTCTGATCACGTCTTGCTCGTGAGAGATGTTTTAGTCAACGGTTCTGAATCTTTCAGATCCGTGTGTGCTTTACAAATCTTTATGTCATCTTATAGATGTTGCTACCACGTGCTATTCAAAAATACTCCAAATATCTACTCTACTATATGAATCCATTTTACTACTCATAGTTATTCGGATTAGTGTCAAAGCTTGCATCAACGTAACCCTTTACGACGAACTTTTTAACTACCTCCATAATCGAGAAAAATTCCTTAGTCCATTAGTTACTAAGGATAACTTTGAAAGTTGTTCAGTGATTCAATTCTGGATCACTCTCTGTACCTCTTAACAGACTTGTGGCAAGGCACACATCAGGTGCGGTACACAGCATGACATACTATCGATTCTACAGCTAAGGCATAGGGGACGACCTTCGTCCTTTCTATTTCTTCTGCCGTGGTTGGGCTTTTGAGTCTTACTCAAATTCACAGCTTACAACACAGCCAAGAACTCCTTCTTTGCTGATCTATTTTGAACTCCTTGAAAAACTTGTCAAGGCATGCATTTCATTTGAAAGTTCTGTTTAGCATTTTGATCTATCTCCATAGATCTTGATGCTCAATGTTCAAGTAGCTCTATCCAGGTCTTCCTTTGAAAAACCCCTTTCAAACAACCTTTATACTTTACATAAAATTTACATTACTTCCGATCAACAATATGTCAACCGCATATACTTATCAGAAATTCTATAGTGCTCCCACCCACTTCTTTGGAAATACAAGTTTCTCATAAACCTTGCACAAACCCAAAAGCTTTGATCATCTCATCAAAGCGTATATTCGAACTCCGAGATGCTTGCACCAGTCCACAAAAGGATCGCTGGTGGTTGCATACTTGTTAGTATCCTTAGGATCGACAAAACCTTCTGATTGTATCACATACAATCTTTCCTCAAGGAAACCGTCGAGGAAACAATGTTTTGACTTCCAATGTGCAATATTTCACAAATAATGTGGAAACTACTAACATAATTCCAACAAACTTTTAGCATCGCTACGAGTGAGGAAGTCACATCATAGTCAACTCTTTGATCTTGTCGAAAACATCTTTGCGACAAGTCGAGCTTTTCTTAATAGTGACTTATCACCATCATCGTCTGTCTTCCTTTTAAAGATCCATCTTTAATTAATATTCTTACTACCATCAAGTAGTTCTTCCAAAGTCTACACTTTGTTTTATACATGGATCCTCTCTCGGATTTCATGGCCTCCAGCCATTTGTCGGAATCCGGGCCCACCATTGCTTCTCCATAACTCGTAGGTTCATTGTTGTTCAACAACATGACCTCCAAGACAGGGTTACTGTACCACTCTGTACTAGTACGCGACCTTTGTCGACCTACGAGGTTTGTAGTAACTTGATCTGAAGCTCTAATGATATCATCAGCTTCCACTTCAATTGGTGTAGGCGCCACAGGAACATCTTCCTGCGCCCTGCTACACACTGGTTGAAGTGACGGTTCACTAACCTCATCAAGTTCCACCACCCTCCCACTCAATTCTTTCGAGAGAAACCTTTCCTCGAGAAAGGACCCATTTCTAGAAACAAACACTTTGCTTTCGGATCTGAGATAGGAGATGTATCCAATTGTTTTGATATCCTATGAAGATGCATTTATCCGCTTTGGGTTCGAGCTTATCACACTGAAACTTTTTCACATAAGCGTCGCATCCCCAAACTTTCAAGAAACAACAGCTCAGGTTTCTCCAAACCATAGTTTATACTGTGTCATCTCAAAGGAAATATGCGGTGCCCTATTTAAAGTGAATATGGTTGTCTCTAATGCATAACCCATAAACGATAGTGGCAATTTGATAAGAGGCATCATAGTATGCAACATATCAAAATAGGGCGTGGCTAAGACGTTCGGACACACCATCACACTATGGTGTTCTAGGTGGCATGTATTGCAAAACAATTTCCACATTGTCTTAACTGTGTACCAAAACTCGTACCTCAGATATTCATCTCTATGATCATATCGTAGACAGTTTATCCTCTTGTCACGACGATCTTCACTCTGAAATAGCTTTGAACTTTTCAATATTTCAGACTTGTGATTCATCAAGTAAATACTCCTGTATCTACTCAAATCGTCAGTGAAGTAAGAACATAACGATATCCACTGCGTGTCTCAGCACTCATTAGACTAAACACACAAAAAATGTATTACTCCCAACAAGTTACTCTCTTGTTTCATGTGGCATGATTTGCATGTCTCAAGTGATTCAAAATCAAGTGAGTCCAAACAATCCATCTCTATGGATCTTCTTCATGCATTTATACCAACATGACTCAAGTGGCAGTGCCACAAGTAAGTGGTACTATCATTATTACTTTGTATCTTTTGGCACCAATATTATGAACATGTGTAGCACTACGATCGAGATTCAATAAACCATTGAAGGGTAATTATTCAAGCAAATAGAACAACTATTATTCTATTTGAATGAATAATCGTATTGCAATAAACACGATCCAGTCATGTTCATGCTCAAGGCAAACACCAAATAACAATTATTTAGGTTTTACCACCAATCCCGATGATAGAGGGAGCGTGCGATGTTTGATCACATCAACCTTGGAAACACTTCCAACACTTATCGTTACCTCGCCTTTCGCTAGTCTCCGTTTATACCATAGCTTTCATTTCGAGTTACTAATCACTTAGCAACCGAACCGGTATCAAATACCCTCGTGCTACTAGGAGTACTAGTAAAGTACACATCAATATCATGTATATCAAATATACTTCCGTTGACTTTGCCAACCTTCTTATCTACCAATCATCTAGGGTAGCTCCACCTCAGTGACCGTTCCCCTCATAACAGAAGCACTTAGTCTCGGGTTTGGGTTCAGTCCTGGGTTTATTCGTTAGAGCAGCAACTGGTTTGCCGTTTCATGAAGTATCCCTTCTAGCCCTTGCCTTTCTTGAAACTAGTGGTTTTACTAACCATCAACAATTGATGCTCCTTCTTGATTTCTACTCTTGCAGTGTCAAACATTGCGAATCGCTCAAGGATCATCATATCTATCCTTGATATGTTTATAGTTCATCATGAAGCTCTAGCAGCTTGGTGGCACTGACTTTGGATAACAATCACTATCTCATCTGGAAGATTAACTCCCACTTGATTCAAGCGATTGTTGTACTCAGACAATCTGAGAACATGCTCAACGATTTGAGCTTTTCTCCTTTACTTTGTAGGCAAAGAATCTTGTCGGAGGTCTTATATATCTCAACAAGGGCACGAGCATGAAATCTCAATTTCATCTCTTATGTTCTGCGACGTTTTCAAAACATCTTTGGTGCCTTGCTTCTAAGCCATTAAGTATTATGCACTGAACTATCATGTAGTCATCAAAGACGTGTATGTCAGATGTTCGCAACATCCATAGACGACGCCCGAGGTGCAGCACACCGAGTGGTGCATTAAGTACATAAGCCTTCTGCGCATCAATGAGGACAATCCTCAGTTTTACGGACTCAGTCCGCAAAGTTGCAACTATCAACTTTCAACTAAATTTTCTCTAGGAACATATAAAAACAGTAGAGCTATAGTGCAAGCTACATCGTAATTCGCAAAGACCATTAGACTATGTTCATGATAATTAGTTCAATTAATCATATTACTTAAGAACTCCCACTCAAAAAGTACATCTCTCTAGTCATTTGAGTGGTACATGATCCAAATCCACTATCTCAAGTCCGATCATCACGTGAGTCGAGAATAGTTTCAGTGGTAAGCATCTCTATGCTAATCATATCAACTATATGATTCATGCTCGACCTTTCGATCTCTTGTGTTCCGAGGCCATGTCTGCACATGCTAGGCTCGTCAAGTTTAACCCGAGTGTTCCGCGTGTGCAACTGTTTTGCACCCGTTGTATGTGAATGTTGAGTCTATCACACCCGATCATCACGCAGTGTCTCGAAACAATGAACTGTAGCAATGGTGCACAGTCGGAGAGAACACAATTTCGTCTTGAAATTTTAGTGAGAGATCACCTCATAATGCTACCGTCGTTCTAAGAAAAATAAGGTGCATAAAAGGATTAACATCACATTCAATTCATAAGTGACATGATATGTCCATCATCATGTGCTTCTTGATCTCCATCACCAAAGCACCGGCACGATCTTCTTGTCACCGGCGCCAGACCATGATCTCCATCAACGTGTCGCCATCGGGGTTGTCGTGCTACCTATGCTATTACTACTAAAGCTACTTCCTAGCAATATAGTAAACACATCTGCAAACACAAACGTTAGTTTAAAGACAACCCTCTGTATCCTGCCGGTTGCCATACCATCGACGTGCAAGTCGATATTAATTATTACAACATGATCATCTCATACATCCAATATATCACATCACGTCATTGGTCATATCATATCACAAGCAGACCCTGCGAAAACAAGTTAGACGTCCTCTAATTTGTTGTTGCATGTTTTACGTGGCTGCTATGGGTATCTAGTAGATCGCATCTTACTTATGCAAAAACCACAACGGTGATGTGCAAATTGCTATTTAACCTCTCCAAGGACCGCCTCGGTAAAAACCAATTCAACTAAAGTTGAAGAAACCGACACCCGAAAGTCATCTTTATGCAACGAGGTTGCATGTCGAGCGATGAAACCAGTCTTTCGTAAGTGTACGAATACTGTCGGTCCGGGCCGCTTCAATCCAACAATGCCGCCGAATCGAGAAAAGACTAAGGAAGGCAACAAATCGAACATCACCGTCCACAAAACCCTTTGTGTTCTACTCGAGATTACATCTACGCATGAACCTAGCTCATGATGCCATTATTGGGGAACGTCGCATGGGAAACAAAAATTTTCCTACGCGCATGAAGACCTATCATGGTGATGTCCATCTATGAGAGGAGATTTGGATCTATGTACCCTTGTAGATCGCACAGCAGGAAGCGTTAAGAAACGTGGTTGATGTAGTGGAACGTCCTCATGTCCATCGATCCGCCCCGTGAACCGTCCCACGAACCGTCCCACGATCCGGTCCGATCTACTGCCGAACGGACGGCACCTCCGTGTTCAGCACACGTACAGCTCGACGATGATCTTGGCCTTCTTGATCCAGCAAGCAAGACGGAGAAGTAGATGATATCTCCGGCAACGTGATGACGCTCCAGTGGTGGTGAAGGATCTACTCCTATAGGGCTCTGCCCGAGCTCCGCAGAAATACGATCTAGAGGAAAAACCATGGTGTTTGTGGTCGGGCTTGTAATGCCCCAAGAGTGTAACTTGCCATATTTGGAACCTTCTGTATGTGGGTCCATCTTGTCATTGTTATGAGAGACCATGCATGTGTTATTTCATGTGTCACCTTGCCATGTCTCCCTTTGCATTCATGCATCCATTCATCCTTGGCTTTGTGTTTGTTGCCTTGTGATCATATGTATGTGGTGTGTTGTGATGTGATGATGATATGTGATGATGTGGATGTAGTTTGATAGTAGGAAGAACTATGTGGTTTGCATAGGTTTCAAAACAACTCCCTTTCTCTATTTATCTCAAGCCAAGATTCTTTTGCTCCTTCTCTATTTCAAAAATGCCCATGTTTTAGTATGTATTGTGGTGGTTGTGAGGATGTGAATTTGCTATTTTGAAACTTATAGGTTAGAGGTGCAAATATTCACAAAACAGATTGAATAAATTCTGTTTTGTAAATATTTAATTGCTCCAAATATTTCTTTTCCATTTTATTCAAATGGGTCATAATTCCCTTATGACGAGGGGTATTTTGTTTCATTTTTAACTCCAACAGATTTGCCTTTGTTTTAATTCTTCTCTTTGTTTGTTTTAAATTAGAAAACCCAGAGGTTTTATTTCCTTCTACCTGGCGCCAACTAGTGGGCCTCCTCCCACTAGCAAGCCCAACTTCCTTCCTCTCGCGCTGGCAGCCCACCCTCTTCCTCCTCTAGACGCCACTCCCCTGTCTCCTACCTCCGTTAGTTCGTCAGTGACAGAGAGTCAGCGAGCAGACGCCGTCACGGACATTGAGGCGCGTGTCCCTCGCCTCCTTCTCCTCCATATAAGCCCTCCCTTAGCGTCCGTGCAGCCTAGGGTTGCTCCCCTTGCGCCGCCACCTCTTTCCAATCTCCTCCTCCCTCTCTGTCGACGGCTTCAGGTAAGGGGATCAAGCTCCTCCGCCATGGCCGCAAGCTGAGGAGGTCCTCGCCGTCGCACCCGTACACCTGCATCCTCTCCAACCCCTCGGCGGGCACGCGGGACCTTCAAGGATCCCGTTCCCGCATCTAGGAGAGGCGGATCGGCACTGCTTCCCCTCCATCAACCGCAGCCTGCTTCCTCTCCGTCGATCCCCTCCGCCATGTATTCTTCCTCTACCTCCTCTCCGACACGGTGACGACCTCGTCTAGTGGGTGAGCAAGCGCTTCTTTTCCCTTCCCCATAGTTAGATCTTGCGCCTAGGAGCCCATAGCCTCGCCGTGTTCCTTCCCTCTCGCCGGCGCTGCCGCGCAACGTCGAGCCGTTGCCATAGGCCTTCCCGAGTAGAGATAGGCATAGAAATGGAACCTTGGGAGTCAATACTTCTTTCCATCGACGGGCCATAGGACAATTTAGCGTGTAACGCCGGCGAGACCCTTCCCCTGTTCCGGCCACCGTCGGGCAGAGGAATACACGAGGGGGTTGCTCAAGAGGGTTTACTCCGCTCCCGTGTTAAGATCAAAGCGAGTAGCAGAGTGGTAGTGGTCTTTTGGTGCAGTGCCAAGCTGTGGGTTCGAATCCCCTCGGCGCACCCTTTTGGTTTTGTGGATTTATTTGGCACAGTAGCTGCAGGGACTGCTTAACCTGTTTTACCTCACTGTTCTTTCGAGCAAATGGACAGTAGCACAGTGGTGTTGGTTCTCTGTTGTTGCTGGTGGGGAACCAGGAGGTCCTGGGTTCGAATCCCCCCATCCCCTTTTATTTTTTCTTTGCTATTTATTGCAGTTTTCAATTGTGTTGTTGTGTAGTGCTGCAGTGTGCTAGATCACCATGTGTGGCATTAATTTTAGCTCACAAATAGCATGTGGTCTCTAGTATATTTGCTACCATGATAGATATGCATGTGTAGGCTTCTTGTGCTAGTGTAGGTGGATCAAGGTAACACGTATGTGAGTGTGATTATCATGTGAGTGGTGTAGTGATGATGTGTGTGTGATACTTGTGCTCATGGGTGGTGTCCTTGAGCACTATGTCGGTGAATACTCACAACATATGCGATAGGTAGGCTAAAGTCGGTGATAACCGAAGGGACAAAGGAGGGCGCTGGGAACGAGGTTGGTGTAAGCATGGAACGCACGATGTACCCAGGTCCAGGGCTCTCCGTAGAGATAAGACCCCCAGTCCTGCCGGAGTGTTTGATGCGTATGAATGGATTACACGGTTGCTACTCGAGCTGTGTTGGGAGGAGGAAGAGGGGAGCAACCCGCTCGTCTCTACCTCTCTCTATGTGGTTGGTGGATGTGTAGTGTTGTTCGACCATCTGGATATGATCCGATCCCTCTGCATGGAGGGCGACCGGGGGGTTTTATAGGCGAACCCAACAGCCTACAATATGGACAAAGGGTACAAGAGTGGGACCCGGCTGGCAGCCTCGCCGGATAACCAGGGGCCCACGAGAGTCTTGTCTTGTCACTTGAGGGGCCCGCCGACTGCATGATCTCGATTGGCTGTGGGACCCGCCGGCTGGCCAATGAATCTCTCGCATAAGGTTGACATCGGGCACGCGCTGTATGTCGAGAGTCGTCCAGCGAGATTCGTCATGGGCAGGTAGTACGACCGCCCCCACTATTCCCCACGCCGAGTGCAGTAATGGAGTGGGAGTGTGACGGTACCTTCGCTGACGCGTAGCTACCTTTAATCTTAAGGTCTCATCCTGACGTATGATGTGATGTGACTTGTGATGCTCCACCGACTAGCCTGCTTGGCTAGCCGGCTTGGGCACCGTTGCCTCGTTCCTAGCCGGCTGGCCTGACCAAGCTGGTCCGGAAGAGGTAGCCGTCTCGACTCTAGCCGACAGGGGTTGCATGGCCGGCCAGAGGGATGGCCGCCTCGTCTTCCAGCCGGTAGGCGCGGCCTAGCCGGCCAGAAGACTTGGGCCTTGGGAAACGGTGCTTGTTCATATCCCTTGGGCAGGAAATGAAGGAGCGGGCTTGATGAGCCTACCCCGGGGTTATCCTCCCGACAGTAGTCCCCGAAGCTGGAGAGGCCTGCCGCCTGCGGGCGGGCGGCCTCACCGTCTTGATGATTTGTCTTGGTATTTCTGCCGCCACTCGTGACGAGGAGCGACGGCTCCGAAACCGGCTCGCTTCGAAGCGACGCCTCGGCTTCGTCGTAGGTCGCCCAGAGAGCGCCACGTGCTAGGTCCCGCCACGACGCCCTCTCGGCCTCCGCGCGAGAGATCCTCTGGGGATTTACACCGCGACGGTTGGGCTTAGGGAAGCGTTACCGCCCGTAACACACGGGGTTAGTGGGGGTCCCGCGCGCACCGGATCCCCTCCCCGCGACACTTCGTGGGGTTCAAATGGGATGCGGGGGTTTCGAGGAGACCATTCGCCCCCCTTCTTGCCCCGCATCGACGCTCTCTTCCTCCCTGAGCTCACAAAGAAAGAGCTCGCGTTCTTCGTCTTTGTCGCCGCAGAGCCACCAGCCCCTTCGAACTCTTAGCTGCCCGCAACAATGGCCAGCGGCTCCACCTCCAAAAAGTCCTCGTCACAGAAGGCCTTGTCGAAGGGAGTCTGGCTGGGCAGCGAGATCAGCGAAGAGCACATCGAGGCGCTCCGTCATCACCGGCTGCTGCCCCCAGCCTCCCAGTTGTTGGTGCGACTCCCCGGCGCCAAGACCGCTCCCACACCTGCCGTGGGAGAGGTCGTGGTCTTCAACGAGCACTTCTACCGGGGCTTCGAGCTTCCGGCCAGTGCTTTCTTCTCCGAGTGGCTTCGCTTCTTTGGCCTGCAGCCGCATCACCTGGCGCCGAACGCCACACTGCAGTTGTCCGCCTTTGTGATCCTGTGCGAGGGCTTTGTGAGGAACGAGCCCCGCGTCGATCTGTGGCGCAGCTTGTTCTTCTTCAAGCAGCAATCCATCGCCATGGAAAACTCCGACGTGGAGAAGCTCACCGGACCGCGCCCGATGACGCCGTGCGGAGCCGCAATGGTGCACCACCGCTCGAAGTCGGGCTTCCCCCAGATGCCGCTGCAGGAGTCCATCAAGCAGTGGCAGAAGGGCTTCTTCTATGTGAAGAATGCCGACCCCGCTCAGGATGCCCTCAACATGCCCCCGTTCAACATCGACCCACCGACGAGGTTAAACTGGGCGGCGAAGACCCCCAAGCCGATTCCCAAGGTGGCGCTGATCTGTGCCCACCTCGAGATCCTGGAGAAGAGAGGCCTCCTCGGCCATGACCTGCTCACCACTATGGTGACCCGCCGGATCCTGCCGCTGAGCGGCAGGCATGATCCCTGCAGGCTGTCCACCAAGAGGTTCACCCCCGGCACGGTAACGCGAATGGTGAACCTGATCTCCACCGCCCGCATGGACGACAGCGGGAGCTGGTCGTGGGGGATTACCCCCTTCAACAGGTCCTGTCCGCCTCCAATGGTAAGTGGCTTCTTTGTTCTTCGCTGTTCATCTTGCAACCGACCGTCTTGCTGAGCCGGCGATCGAATCCTTTTTCGCAGCTGTTCGAGAAGCTGCAGGGATCCCTCGGTCCGCCCGCTCCCGACGTGGATGTGTCCGACGCCTCGGAGATTGAGGACGAGGGCGTGATTGAATCCCACTTGGACTCCTCCGCAGGCTCGGAGAACACCCTGGAGTCGGAAGGGACACAGCCATCTCGTGAGTACCCACGGCCCTCCGTCGCAGAGTGGACGGATGACGACGAGACTCCCTCATTCTTCTCTGGTGCAGCCTACGAGGAGGACTCCGACAGGGTGGAGGAGGTTACCAGCCCGCCATTGACGCGCGGCCGACGTCAAAGGGCCGGGGCAACCGCCGCCGACGAGGCGGCAGGGAGGAAGGGCAAGGGTGCCACAGCATCCATGTCGGCTCCTAAGTGGCCGGCGCCAGGCCCTCCAGCCGGAGCACGAGCAGGCGGCGCCAAGAGGTGCCGTGGTGCCGGCCGGAGGCAGGTGCCTATGGTCGCGGGGTAAGATTCCCTCCCCCTTTTCTTCGTTTATCTTGTGGGAAACTTCGTTTCTTAAAACTTCGCTCGACAGGGAGGTGGAGGATGTAGAGGAAGACACCGCCTCCGTCCAAGCGTCGCTGGGACGTGGCCACGGGGAAGACGGCCGTGGGCCAGTCTCGCCCCAGCCGGGCCGACAAGCCGGCGGAGAAGCGTGCGAAGGCCAGACATGACCCCTCCGCGCATGCTCGCACGGAGGAGCCATCTAGCTAGGTGGCTTCGAGGCACGCCCGAGGGCTGAGGGGGCCCAGCCCTCCGAGCCGGATGCTTCGGCGCCGATGGATTTGGAGACGATCCCCGACTCCCCCAGGGACGAGGCGGCGCCCAACGCGCAGGAGATGATCCTGGACGCGCTGGACGCGGCCCCTGATGCGCCAGGGGTGGCCATGGATGTGCGGGATGCGGCCCATCCACCTCCCGTTGAGGAGGCAACACCTGCCGTGTTATTGGCGGAGCCGGCTGTCGAGCCGGCACCCGGAGCTGGCACCATCGTCGTTCCCCACCACGGTCCAGCTTCGCCGGGAGCTCGAGGACGGGTCGGGAGCCGTCCCATGAAGACATGGCGGGCGGCCAACTTGGCACGCGCGTGACTGCCCGTCGGCACTGCGCTCACCGGTGTCCCGGGGTTGGTGTTGCTGTTTTCCAGCGGCCGGTCCAAGGTGGTGCAGTCAGCCCACGTGGTGTGCGGCGACATGGAGCGCCTGGAGGCCCGCACCAGGGTAAGAACCTCATATTGGGGGCGCGACATCGCAACCACTGGGTGTAGCCCCCGAGAATCGGGTCGGCCGATCATCGGCCAGGCCGAATCTCTTTGATCTTCTTTTTCTTGTTTTTCTTCTTTAGTGGGTGCGTGCTAGCGCACCCACTGGGTGTAGCCCCCGAGAATTGGGCTGGTTAGGTTTTAACCAGGCCGAATCTTAATCCTGCTTATTCTTTGCTTTTTTGGCAGGAGCTTTGTGATGCTGAGGCACATGCCTATAATGAGCTGCGGACTCAGCATCAGGGAGCTGATGGCCAGATCGCCGAGAACGAAGTTCGGCTGGGCGAGGTCGCCATGGAGAGGGACGCTCTGCAGGCGCTGGCAACTGGCTCCAGGAGCAGCTTGCTCTTCTCCAGATGGAGAAGAAGGAGCTCGAGGTGGCCACTGGGTCAAGCTGGAGTAGGTGCGCGGCACGCTGCAGGAGAAGGAAGCCTCCTACTCTGCCGACGTGGACCGCCTTGCGTCGGTTCATCTCAAGGAGATGGCCCTCAAGGACGCCTCTTTGAGGGAGAAGGAGGGGGCCCTTGTCCAGATGCAGTCACAGCTGGCCAAGGCCGTGGAGTCTGCGGAGACTCTCCAGGAAGAGGTTGCCCGCCTTACTCATGTGAGCAAGGTGCGGGAGCTCGAGGTCCTGGATAGTGCCCATGAGACTAATGGCGCCTTCCATCGTGAGTCTATCTTTTTTGTTTTGTCTTGAACTTTCTTGGCCGTCTCCTCTTCTTACTCGCTTCCGCGCCCTTGTTTTCTTGTCTCAGGTCTCTTTCCTGCGACCCAGGTCGCAGCCGACACAGCCGACGAGGTGAGCCGTGAGGAGCGCCGCGCGGTTGGGTAGGAGGTAGATACTACCTCTGGCTGGAGCATGGAGGAGATCGGGGTGGGCCTCCGGGCCCGCCTTCACGCCCTGGGCGAGTCTGTGGCTCAGCTCTAGGTTGCAGGCTCATCGATGATGGCGGCCCTGCGGCGGGATGGCGTGGAGCCGGCGTCGATGAGCCGACTCGCCCGCTGGCTTGCAGCTGGCGAGGAACGCCTGGATGCCTGGCGCGCCTCTGTCGCGCGCGCTGGAGCCTACATGGCCCTGCGCTTGGCCAAGTCCTGGTATCAAAACCTGGATTTGGGCAAGCTCGTCGCTCAGCGCGACGGCTCGGAGGCAGAGCTGCACGGCGTGGAGGAGGCGCTACGCGTGAGGGCTGATACGTCTCCAACGTATCTATAATTTTTGATGGTTCCATGCTATTATCTTGTCAACTTTGGATGTTTTATATGCATGAATAGGCTATTATATATATTTTTGGGACTAACCTATTAACTCAGTGCCAAGTGCCAGTTTCTGTTTTTCCCGTGTGTTTGACCCTTTTTCAGACGGAGTCCAAATGGAATAAAACTTTACGATGATTTTTTGGACCAAAAGAGAGCCACGAGGGAGTCACAAGCCCATGGGGCGCAGCCTACCCCCTAGGTCACACCGTGCAAGCTTGTGACCCCCTTGTGGGCCCAACTAACTCAATTCCACCATCATAAATTCCTATAAATTCACAAACCCCCAGAAAGAAACCTAGATCCGGAGTTCCGCCGCCGCAAGCCTCTGTAGGCACCAAAAACCAATCTAGAGCCCGTTCCGGCACCCTGCCGGAGGGGGAATCCATATCCGATGGCCATCTTCATCATCTCGGCGATCTCCATGACGAGGAGGGAGTAGTTCACCATCGGGGCTGAGGGTATGTACCAGTAGCTATGTGTTTGATCTCTCTCTCTCTCGTGTTCTTGAGATTTCTTGATCTCGATGTACCGTGGGCTTTGCTACTATAGTTGGATCTTACGATGTTCTTCCCCCTCTCTGTTCTTGTAATGAATTGAGTTTCCCCTTTGAAGTTATCTTATTGGATTGAGTCTTTGAGAACACTTGATGTATGTCTTGCACGTGTCTATTTGTTGTGATCAACTTGCGGGTTTGTGACAATTGGGAACCTAAGCATATGGGTTGGCACACGTGGATTCATGTGAGTACTCGATGTATGTTTTGGTTATCAACTTGCGGGTTCGTGACATTGGGAATCTATGCATAGGGGATGGCACACGTTTTGACTCTCGGGTAGAAACTTTGGGGCACTCTTTGAAGTTCTATGTGTTGGTTGAATAGATGATTCTGAGATTGTGTGATGCATATCGTATAATCATGCCCACGGATACTTGAGGTGACAATGGAATATCTAGGTGACATTAGGGTCTTGGTTGATATGTATCTTAAGGTGTTATTCTAGTATGAACTCTATGATGGATCGATCAGAAATAATAACTCTGTGGTGGTTTCGTACCCGACATCGTTTGTTCTCCTCTATTAGTGACTTTGGAGTGACTCTTTGTTGCATGTTGAGGGCTAGTTATATGATCCAATTATTTTATCATTATTGAGAGAACTTCCACTAGTGAAAGTATGAACCCTAGGCCTTGTTTCCACGCATTGCAATACCGTTCGTGCTCACTTTTGTTACTAGTTACCTTGCTGTTTTTGTAATTTTAGATTATAAAAACCTATATCTACCATCCATATTGCACTTGTATCACCATCTCTTCGCCGAACTAGTGCATCTATACAATTTACCATTGTATTGGGTGTGTTGGGGACACAAGAGACTCTTTGTTATTTGGTTGCAGGGTTGCTTGAGAGAGACCATCTTCATCCTACGCCTCCCCCAGATTGATAAACCTTAGGTCACCCACTTGAGGGAAAACTGATACTGTCCTACAAACCTGTGCACTTGGAGGCCCAACAACGTCTACAAGGAGAAGGTTGCGTAGTAGACATCAAGCACTTTTTTGGCGCCGTTGCCGGGGAGGCCAGGTAAGCGGCACTAACATCCCGTCAACGAAGCATTTTCGGGGAGGTTAGCGCTTGAAGGTATATCTTTAGATCTTGCAATCGAATCTTTTTGTTTCTTGTTCTTTCGCTAGAAAACTAGAAAAAAATTGGAATTGAGAATGCCTCGTATGCTCCATCTTTTCAATGTCTTTCGTGAGCATGATGGGAAGGAAAATTGTGCTCAAGTGCTGAAAGAAGAATTGCATAGAATGCTTGGCATAGAATATGTGAATGATGAGCATGATTGCAATATTCTTAGCATGAATTCTTTGAATACCCATGATGCTAATGATATGCAAAGCCACAAGCTTGGGGATGCTATATTTGAAGAAGATGATCTTTTTAGCTCTTCCACTTTGAATGATCAAAATCATTTTGACGAAACATGCCCCCTATCTATGATGATTATTGTGAGGATACTTATGCTTTGAAGAATAGGGATGATAAAGCTTGTCATACTTTCGAAAACCCTTTTGCTAAACCTTTCTTTTTCATTGTGGACACAACTTGTAGTGCTCAAGTCTTTTACGATACTCCCACTACTATTCTTGAGAATAGATTTCCTTATGTGGAGAGTAGTAAAATTCCTATGCTTGTAGATCATGAAAAGAAAGCCTTAGGTGCTGGTTATATTGTTGAATTCATTCATGATGCTACTGAAACTTACTATGAGATAGGATCATATGCTTCTACTTATTGCAATAGTATCAAGCTTCCTCTCCATGTGTTGAAATTTTTGAAGCTATGCTTGTTTTGCCTTCCTATGCTAGTTGATTCTTGTTCCAATAAATTGTTTGATCACAAAATCCCTATGCATAGGAAGTGGGATAGACTTAAATGTTCTATCCATATGCTCCACGATGTTGTCGTTGTGTTTCAATCCTTACCTTTTATGTGAGCATCATTGAAATCAATGCCTAGCTAAGGGCGTTAAACAATAGCGCTTGTTGGGAGGCAACCCAATGAATTTATTTTTGCTTTTTGCTTTCTGTTTTGATTTTTCCACACCATCATAATTCTGTTATGATTGTCTTTTTTGTGTTTCTTTTTGCGTTTGTGCCAAGTAAAGCCTTTATGATAGCTTGGGTGATAGTTGTTTGATCATGCTGGAAAAATACAGAAACTTTCTGCTCACGAGATGATTTTTCATTTTTGATTCAGAAAGAGATTTTGAGTTGATTCTTTTTGCTGCCGATTGATATGCTTTCTCCCCAGGACGTCGTAATTTTTCAAATTTATTGAGGTACCAGAAGTATACGAAGTATACAGATTGCTACAGACTGGTCTGTTTTTGACAGATTCTGTTTTTTGTTGAGTTGGTTGCTTGTTTTGATGAAACTATGGTTAGTATCAGGGGATACTAGCCATGGAAAAGTGAGAATACATTAGCCCATCATAAATATAGATGTAATTCAAGTTTACTACAGTACCAAAAGAAGTGGTAGTTTGTTTTGTTGTACTAATGTTATCACAAGTTTCTATTTAAGTTTTGTGTTGTGAAGTTTTCAAGTTTTGGGTGATGTTCTCATGGACAAAGAGATAAGGAGTGGAAAGAGCTCAATCTTGGGGATTCCCAAGGCATCCCAAACCAAATTCAAGGACACCAAAAAGCCTAAGCTTGGGGATGCCCCGGGAAGGCATCTCCGCTTTCGTCTTCAATGTATCGGTAACATTACTTGGAGCTATATTTTTATTCACCACATGATATGTGTTTTGCTTGGAGCGTCTTGTATCTTAGGAGTCTTTTATTTTTGTTTGGTCACAATAATCCTTGTTGCTCACCTTTTTGAGAGAGAGAGAGACATGCACTCATCATGATTTTGCTAGAATGCTCGTTGTGCTTCACTTATATCTTTTGAGCTAGATACTTTTGCTCTTGTGCTTCACTTATATCTTTTGAGCTAGATAGTTTTGCTCTTGTGCTTCACTTATATCTTTAGAGCACGGCGGTGCGTGATTTGGTAGTTGTCTTATGCTATGAAAGTAGTCCCAAATGTGATAGGACCCAAAGAGGATACAAAAACATCCATCTTCATGTGCATTGAATAGAAAGAGAAGTTTTGATTCCTCTCAATTAGTTTTGAGACGTGGATTCGGTAATATTAGGAGTTGTGTTAGTAGGGTGTTGTGAATCTAGAAATACTTGTGGTGAAGTTAGTGATTCCCGTAAGATGCACGTATGGTGAACCGCTATGTTAGGAAGTCGAAGCGTAATTGATCTATTGATTGTCATCCTTTGTGTTGAGGTCGGGATCACGCGATGGTTAACACCTACCAACACTTCCCCTTGGAGTATGCCTTTAGCACTTTGTTTCGATTACTAATAAAAACTTTCGCAACAAGTATGTGAGTTCTTTATGACTAATGTTGAGTCCATGGATTATACAAACCTTCACCCTTCCACCATTGCTAGCTTCTCTAGTACCGCGCAACTCTCGCCGGTGCACAAAACCACCATATGCCTCCCTCAAAACAGCCACCATACCTACCTATTATGGCAATTTCATAGCCATTCCGAGATATATTGCCATGAAACCTTCACCGTTCCACCTCATGACTTGTGCCATCATTGTCATATTGCTTTGCATGATCATAAGATAGCTAGCATGATGTTTTCATGGCTTGTCCGTTTCTTGATGTCATTGCTACGCTAGATCATTGCGCGAGGCATTTCCTATGGAGTCATCATCATTGTGATCTTTGAGCTGTGCGTAAATAAAAGTGTGATGATCATCATTATGAGAGCATTGTCCCATGTGAGGAAATAAAAAAAGAAGCCAAAGATCCCAAAAAAAGAGAGGCCTAAGATCCCAAATGGAAAAAAAGAAAAGAGACAAAAAGAGAGAAGGGACAATGCTACTATCTTTTTCCACACTTGTGCTTCATGATAGCACCATGGTCTTCATGATTGCGAGCTTATTGCTTTGTCACTACTATATGCTAGTGGGAAACTTCATTATATAACTTGGCTTGTATATTCCAATGATGGGCTTCCTCAAAATTTCCCTAGGTCTTCGTTAGCAAGCAAGTTGGATGCACACCCACTAGTTTTCCTTTTGAGCTTTCTCATACTTATAGCTCTAGTGCATCCTTTGTATGGCAATCCCTACTCATTCACATTGATATCTATTAATGGGAATCTCCATAGCCTTTTGATATGCCGAGTCAATGTGACCATCTCTTCCTTTTTGTCTCACAACCACCACCACACTCTATTCCACCTATAGTGCTATATCCATGGCTCGCTCTCATGTATTGCGTGATAGTTATAAAAAGTTTGAGAAAGTAAGAGTGCAAAAATAGTTACTTGGCAAATCCCAGGGTTGTGCATGATTTAAATTAGTTGTGTGGGGATGATGGAGCATAGCCAGACTATATGATTTTGTAGGGATAACTTTCTTTGGCTTGTTATTTCAAAAGTTTATGATTACCTTGCTAGTTTGCTTGAAGTATTACTATTTTCATGTCAATAGCAAACTATTGTTTTGAATCTTACGGATCTGAACATTCATGCCACGTGAAAGAAGTTGCAAAGGAGAACTATGCTAGGTAGAATTCCACATCAAAAATTCATTCTTTATCACTTCCCTACTCGAGGACGAGCAGGAGTTAAGCTTGGGGATGCTTGATACGTCTCCAACGTATCTATAATTTTTGATGGTTCCACGCTATTATCTTGTCAACTTTGGATGTTTTATATGCATGAATATGCTATTTTATATTTTTTGGGACTAACCTATTAACTCAGTGCCAAGTGCCAGTTTCTGTTTTTTCCGTGTTTTTGACCCTTTTTCAGACGGAGTCCAAATGGAATTAAACTTTACGATGATTTTTTTGGGACCAAAAGAGACCCCCGAAGCTTTGGCAGAAGGCCAGAAGAGCCACGAGGGAGTCACATGCCCATGGGGCGTGGCCTACCCCCAGGTCGCACCGTGCAGGCTTGTGATCCCCTCGTGGGCCCAACTGACGCAATTCCACCGCCATAAATTCCTATAAATGTATAAACCCCTAGAAAGAAACCTAGATCGGGAGTTCCACCGCCGTAAGCCTCTGTAGCCACCAAAAACCAATCTGGAGCCCGTTCCGGCACCCTGCCGGAGGGGGAATCCATCTCCGGTGGCCATCTTCATCATCCTGGCGATCTCCATGATGAGAGGGAGTAGTTCACCCTCGGGGCTGAGGGTATGTAATAGTAGCTATGTGTTTGATATCTCTCTCTCATGTTCTTGAGATGTCTTGATCTCGATGTACCGTGGGCTTTGCTACTATAGTTGGATCTTATGATGTTCTTCCCCCTCTCCATTCTTGTAATGAATTGAGTTTCCCCTTTGAAGTTATCTTATCGGATTGAGTCTTTGAGAACACTTGATGTATCTCTTGCACGTGTCTATCTGCTGTGATGAACTTGCGGGTTTGTGACAATTGGGAAACTATGCATATGGGTTTGCACACATGGATTCATGTGAGTACTCGATGTATGTTTTGGTGATCAACTTGCGGGTTCGTGACATTGGGAACCTATGCATAGGGGTTGGCACACGTTTTGACTCTCCGGTAGTAACTTTGGGGCACTCTTTGAAGTTCTATGTGTTGGTTCAATAGATGATTCTGAGATTGTGTCATGCATATCGTATAATCATGCCCACGGATACTTGAGGTGACAATGGAGTATCTAGGTGACATTAGGGTCTTGGTTGATATGTATCTTAAGGTGTTATTCTAGTATGAACTCTATGATGGATCGATCAGAAAGAATAACTTTGTGGTGGTTTCGTACCCGACAATAATCTCTTAATTTGTTCTCCGCTATTAGTGACTTTGGACTGACTCTTTGTTGCATGTTGAGGGCTAGTTATATGATCCAATTATGTTATCATTGTTGAGAGGACTTCCACTAGTGAAAGTATGTACCCTAGGCCTTATTTCCACACATTGCAATACTGTTCGTGCTCACTTTTGTTACTAGTTACCTTGCTATTTTTGTAATTTCAGATTACAAAAACCTATATCTACCATCCAGATTGCACTTGTATCACCATCTCTTCGCCGAACTAGTGCACCTATACAACTTACCATTGTATTGGGTGTGTTGGGGACACAAGATACTCTTTGTTATTTGGTTGCAGGGTTGCTTGAGAGAGACCATCTTCATCCTACGCCTCCTGCGGATTGATAAACCTTAGGTCACCCACTTGAGGGAAAATTCCTACTATCCTACAAACCTCTGCACTTGGAGGCCCAACACGTCTACAAGGAGAAGGTTGCGTAGTAGACATCAAGGGCCAGCGGCATCGCCGAGTACGCCGCTTGGGACGATTTTGTTTTGGAGCGGGGTGAAGATGGCGGTGTGATCCCTGAAGATCTGCACGACCTTCAGTCCTATGACCCCGATGGCAGCTCCGGCGAGGCGGCCCATACTGTGGATTCTGCTGCCACCTCCAGCGGTGCGGCGTACGCCGACTCCGGTGCGGACGGAGCTGGGAGCCCTCGCGAAGAAGACAGCGCAACCGCCTCGGGAGCAGCCGGGGATGGTGAAGCCACCACTTCAGGAGCAGCGGCCGGGGCGACCGATGAGGCCACAACCCCGTAGCCGGTGTCCTATTTGTTGTCTTTAATTTCCTGTCAGTCCAACAGTTCCACCCACTCAGGGATGTAATGAACGTCGGTCGTGGGCCAATGCAGTTTGAATGTATGTGTTCAGCATTATATTCGTATTGCCATGTGTGCTGTTTTATATCTTTATCTTTTGATTCCTGGTTGACTCCTTTTTCTCCAATCTTTGTATTCCCAAGTTTCCACCCTGCCAGCCCAACAGCCGGGAGCCGGTCTGTGACTGGGTCGAGGTTTCTGGCCTTAGAACACAAGACTTAGATTTTTTTAAGCCATCAAGACTTAAAGATTAAGACATAAACCAGCAGAGGCCGCCCTGAATGAGATCGTAAATTTGATCGAGCCAACCCGAGCCGGCGACCCTTTTGTAGTCGGCCTTACCGGGCGTCGCCTCACAAGCCGGATGGCCGGAGCCAGTCCGCAGGTTGGTACGAGGTGACCAGGGATCGGTCCGGCTTACACTATGTGTTCTTCTACAATATAGGGAAGGCTTCTGAGCGGCTAGCGAGTCCCCGAGCTTGTTAAAGCCAGCAAGGGGTGTACATAGCGTAGCCCCCAAGGTTAGTGAAGCCAGCAAGGGGCGTACGTAGTGTAGCCCCCGGGCTTATTGAACCCAGCAAGGGGCATACACAGAGTGTGCACTCTAGATATGAAATCTAAAAAGAAGCATGGGGCATGCTCTTTTTATTGCATTCATTGAGGATCCCTGAAGAGGGAGAAAGATACATATGCATGCTCTTTCCATTGTTTGATACTTGCCTTCTAGCAATAGAACAGACGAAGCAACGCCGCATTCCATGGACGTTCCGTCTCCTGGCCGGAGTAGTCCCTCTTGCGCTTGCTTGGCTTTTGGCCATCGATCAAGTAGTAAGCGTTGTTGTGCAATGCCCTACTGATGATGAAGGGTCCCTCCCATGGGGGATGAGAGCTTGTGCTAGCCCGCAGTGCGCTGGATTCTTCTGAGAACCAAGTCTCCCTCCCGGAAAGAGAGAGGCTTGATCTTTTTGCTGTGGTAGTATCTCAGCTTCTGTTGATAGATGGCCTTCCGGCTCAAGGCCAAGTCCCTTGCTTCTTCAACAAGGTCCACGCCGTCTTCTCTTTCTTCCTTCGCCTCCGTATCCATGTATAGGGTGACCCGAGGCGAGTCGAACTCGATATCCGTGGGAATAATAACCTCGGACCCGTATACGAGGAAGAACAGAGTGAAGCCGGTCGACAGGTTGGGCATGGTGCGGAGGCTCCATAACACAGCCGACAGTTCTTCGATCCAGCAGCCGGCCGATCTGACAAGTGGTTCCACCAGTCTCGGCTTGATGCCGCCCAGAATCAGGCCGTTGGCCCACTTCGCTTGGCCATTCGACTGGGGATGTGCCACTGATGCAAAATCGATCCGGATGCCTACCTTGGAACAGTAGAGCGCCAGAGCGCCTTTGGTGAAGTTGGTGTCGTTGTCGGTGATGATGCTGTGGGGAACACCATATCGAACAAAGATGTCCGTGATGAACTTGACGGCCATGGGACCATCAAGCTTCTTGATAGGTCTGGGCTCAATCCACTTGGTGAATTTGTCGACGGCTACCAAGAGACGAGTCATTCCACCACGAGCCGTCTTGAAGGGTCCTACCATGTGCAGCCCCTAGACGGTGAACGACCATGACAGGGGGATAGTTTTGAGGGCCGAAGGCGGCATGTGGCTCTTTGCGCTGAAGAACTGGCAGCCTTCGCATTTGTCGACCAGATCCACGGCCTCCTCGAGGGTCGTGGGCTAGTAGAATCCGTGGCAGAACGCCTTGGCCACCAGGGTTCTAGAAGCGGCATGATGCCCGCACCCCCCGTGGTGAATGTCTCTGAGGATCTCCTGTCCCTTTTTTGATTCGATGCAGCGTTGGAACACGCCGGTCACGCTGCACCGCACCAGCTCGCGATTGATGATGGCGTAGGCTGCAGACTTGCGCTGGATCTGCCTCGCCTCCACCTTGTCTAGAGGAAGCTCGTCATGAAGGAGGAAGGCCATGATAGTTTGAGCCCATGACGGAGCCGACACAAGGGCTGCCTCTGCCTCGACCTGACTGTTAGGGGCTTCTGCAGCCCCCGAGCTTGATGGAGCGGCAGTCGTGGACTCGAGACGAGGTGTCTCTGGTGCTGCTTCGGTAGCTGGCTCGCCGTCTACCTCCATGACGTCCACCCACTGGGTGTCGAGACGACAGGATTCGAGGCAGGGCGGAGCCGGAGTCGTTGTTGTAGCCGGTGCCGCTATTGGAGTCGGCATGGCCAGCGTAGCCGGCACGGGAGCTATAGTCGGCGTAGCTGGTGGAGCCGACGGCGCTTGCACCATGGACTCAGTCGGTGCCGCTATTGGAGTCGGCATGGCCAGCATAGCCGGCACAGGAGCTGTAGCCGACGTAGCTGGTGGAGCCGACGGCGCTTGCACCATAGAGTCATCCGGCACGAAGATCAATGCTGACTCGGGAGATGGCCTGATAGACGGCTTATGGAGTTGCTCAAGGGAGACGCCGGCTGGGATAGCATGTCTCATGGAGCCAATCTTTGCCAGTGTATTAGCCACCTCATTGTCTGCTCTGGGAACGTGGTGGAACTCACAGCCCTCGAAGGGGCCGCTGAGCTGCTGGATGAGGAAGCGGTAGCTTGCCATATTGGCATCCCTGGCGTCCCATTCGCCAGAAACTTGTTGTACCACCAAGTCTGAATTGCCGAAGCATATGAGCCGCCGGATGCCAATCTCCTTGGCGAGCCGGAGGCCGTGAGCTAGTGCTTCGTACTCGGCGACGTTGTTGGAGGCGGCGAAGTAAATCTGGAGAGCATACTTGAGTTGGTCTCCTTTCGGAGACGTCAAGACGATGCCGGCTCCCAGACCCGTCCGCATCTTCGAGTCGTCGAAGTGCATCCGCCAATGCGTGGAGTCTGGAGGCGGCGGCTCGAACTGGGTCTCGGCCCAGTCGACTAAGAAGTCAGCCACCACCTCAGATTTGATGGCGGTGCGAGGCTCGTACCGAATATCATGGTCCGCCATGGCGATGGACCATTTGGCAATCCTGCCCGTGGCATCACGGTTGCCCATGATCTCTAAAAGTGGAGCAGTGCTCACCACAGTGATGGCATGCTCTTGGAAGTATTGCTTCAACTTCTTTGCAGCAAGGTAAACACCATAACACATTTTCTTGTAATGTGGGTAGTTCTGCTTGGAGGCGGACAAGACCTCGCTAAGGTAGTAAACAGGGCGCTGCACTGGCAGTGCCTTGTATTCCTCCTTGCGCTGAACTACCAACACTACACTAACCACGCGAGTGGTCGCTGGAATGTATATGAGTATGGGTTCCCTTTCGGCCGGCGCTGCCAAGATTGGTAGGCTCGAGATGACCCACTTGAGGTCGCGGAAGGCTTCATCTGCCTAGTCGTTCCACTCGAATTTCGTGATCTTCTTCATGAGCTGATAGAGTGGAAGGGCCTTCTCGCCAAGCCAGCTGACGAACCGGCTAAGGGACGCCAGGCAACCGGCAAACTTCTGGACGTCTAGGATTCGAGCCGGCCGCACCATACGCTCGATGGTGCCGATCTTCTCGGGGTTCGCCTCGATGCCGCGAGTGGACACGAAGGACCCCAAGAGTTTGCCGCCTAGAACCCCAAAGACGCACTTCTCCGGGTTGAGCCAGATCTTGTACTCGCGTAGGTTGGCGAACGTTTCCCGCAGGTCGTCGAGGAGGCTGAAGTGCTGCTTCGTCTTGACGACGATGTCATCCACATAGACGTGGATGTTTCTGCCGATATGTGGTAGTAGGCACTGCTGCATGCAGCGTTGGAACGTCGCACCAGCGTTCTTCAGACCGAACATCATGGTGGTGTAGTAGTAGGCCCCGAAGGGCGTGATGAACTAGGTCTTCAGGCGATCAGCTGGATCGAGCTTGATTTCATGGTAGCCTGAATAAGCAACCAGAAGCGACAGCAATTCGTAGCCTACAGTGGAGTCGATCACTTGATCTATCCTAGGCAACACGAAAGGGTATTTCGGACAGGCCTTATTCAAGCTAGTGTAGTCGATACACATTCGCCAGGTGTTGTTCTTCTTCAGCACCAGGACTGGATTAGCCAGCCAGTCCGGGTGGAAAAACCTCCATGATGAAGCCGGCTGCAAGGAGTCGGGTGATCTCTCCTCCAATTGTGTGTCGCTTCCCCTCGGCGAAGCGGCGCAAAGGTTATTTCATCGGCTTTGCATCCGGTTGCACGTGAAGTTTGTGCTCGGCGTACTTCCTCGGAACACCCGACATGTCCTTGGGGGACCATGCAAAGATGTCCCGATTCTCACGAAGGAAGTCGACGAGCTTGCCTTCCTATTTGGGGCTGAGGCCAGCCCCGATGGTGATGCACTGCTTGGGGTTGGCAGGGTCGAGTGGGACCTGCTTGGTCTCTTTGGTTGGCTTGAAAGAGCCCTCGTCGGCCAACTGGGACGGAGGAGAAGGAATCGTCGGCTGCTCAGAAGCCTGGGCCATGAGCCGGTCGATCTGCCGCTTCTCCCCAGCGATCACCAGGGCATCGGCGAGGCGGCTGCTATCTTGGGCACACTCGAGCGAATTCTTGTAGTCGCCAACAACAGTGATGATGCCCTTGGGACCCGACATCTTCATCTTCAAGTAGGCGTAGTGTGGAATATCCATGAATTTGGCCAGAGCCGGTCTGCCCAGCAGCGCGTGATACGGGCTGCTGAGGTCCTCAAACCATATGAACTCTTGGCGGAAGTGAGCTTTGTCGCAGAAGAGGACGTCCAACTGGATTTTACCAATGGGCGAGCAGGACTGCCGAGGCACGATGCCGTGGAAGACAGTACTGGTCGGCAGGACGTCCGTCTCCTTGAGCCCGAGCTTGAGGAGATTGCCGAGGTAGAGGATGTTGATGCTGCTGCCGCCATCGACCAGCACCTGGGAGAACCGGCAGGTGAGCCTCTTGGAGGCGAAGGTGGGGTCGAGGACGAGCGCGTATGAGCCCGGGTTGGGCATCACCGCAGGATGGTCCACCCGGCTCCATCTGATTAGTTTGTCAGACCAATGCATGTACTGGGGAACCGGGGGAACCGTGGCGCAGGCTGTGCTTGTCGTCGCCTTCACTGGTGAAGACGACGAATGCTCCGTCTTGATGAGGGTACTCGTCATGGAGGTGGCCATCGTCGTGAGGTGGTGATGGTGGAGCCGGATCAGGACCAGGAGCCGGTGCACGAGGCGCCGCCTGCACACCTGGGGGAGCCGGCAGGCCATCTCCTTTCGACAACCGGCGTGTGAAGCTGCACTGTCGAAGGGTGTGGTTGGACGGCTGCGCCCCAGAATGTATCTTGCAGGGGGCGTCGAGCAGCTCGAAGGACTGCTTGGGCAGCTAGTTGGCGTTGTTCCTGTTGGAACGCTTCCGCAGAGGGCCGGCTTGAGGAGCCGACGTCTCGCCCTCCATGTTGGCTACCAACTTGTTGTTGGAGCGCAAATCCATCTGATCCGCCTTGCGCTTGTTGTTGTTCTGGCCACCTCGCTTGTCCGCAACCGACTTGGGAGTAGCCAGCGTGGGAACAACCTTGTCCGAGGCGGTCACCTTGATGCGCATCGCCGAGTCGGCCGTGGCATACTTGTACGCCTTGGCCATGAGCACCGCCAGAGAGGTGGGATCGGAGCACATGAGCTTGTGCTTGAGGAGGGTGCCATCTCGACAACCGTCGATGAAGTACTGGATGGCTTGTACCTCATGCACCCCCTCGTAGAATAGCGGAGCTTTGTCCACCGGGTGACGTAGTCGCGAAGGGGTTCGTCGGGCTTCTGGACGCACATGGCCAGCTCGCGAGGCCGGCCAGGGCGCTTGTAGGTGCTAGTGAAGTTGCGGACGAACGCCTCCTTGAAGTCCACCCAGGAGTTGACGCTGCTGGCCGGAAGGCTGTTAAGCCAAGTCCGAGCCGAGCCGGCCAACATGAGTGGCACGTAGCGGACCGCTACGCGCTTGTTGCCCCTGGCGATGCCGACGGCCGTGGTGTAGTCGATCAGCCAGTCCTCTGGCTTGGCCGTGCCGTTGTATTTGGGCGTGTCCCAAGGCAGGGTGAAACCTCGGGGGAATGGCTCCCCTCGGATCCGAGGGCCGAAGCAAGCCGGACCGATGGGGCCGTCTTCCTCCAGGAGGGCTGACTGGGCCAGGACGAGGAGGCGCCTGCGGGCGTCCAGATCATCCTGGGGAGTGCGAGCGCCGATCCGAGTAGTGAGAGGGGAGGCGCCTTGCGAACCAGAGACATGAGTTCTTCCCGGATGAAGAATCTCACACTCTGAATCGCCCTCGTCGCCTCCGCGACGCTTGCTTGAAGTGTGCTCGCTCTAGCGCTGGGAGCGCCGGTCTTGGCTTCCCTTGCCCCTCCGGCCGGAGGTGCGATGCGAGGAAGACCCTTCTGCGTGATGCTGACCGCTAGGGTTGCGGCGTGCTCCGGAGTTCGGTCTCGGAGACTCTGACTGGGCCTGACCGGGGTCAAGCCGAGTCTGTTGCTTGTTGGCGGCGTTAAGGAGATCCTTGACCCGCTTCTCCTGGAAAGCGCGCTCCTCGCCATCCAGGCTCGCCATCTCCTCCGTGGGTGCCTATGCTGCCCGCAGGTTGGCTGCAGGGGTCTCGTAGGTGGGCTGATCGCTGCCGAGGACTTCGGCAATGAACCGGCCGCCGCTGCGGACCGACCCAAGCCGGCTAGGTGCCTCGGAAATCGGAGTGAGGTCGTATGCGGAGTTATACTCGCGCTGCGTGGCCTCCATCCAACGTTTTGTCGAGGCGACAACAATGCCCTCCACCAAGATACGCTTGTGAGCCTCCTCCAGTGAGGCCCGGGCGTCGCTAGGGTTCGCGGAAGCAGCGACGGGTGTCTTCAGGCCGGCGATGGCGTCCTGAAGAGTATCAGTGGTGGCGACAGCGGGCTCACCAGCGTCCGCTGACGACTTGCCGTGAGCCGTGCTGGTGCCAGCGCCGATAACCATCACCTCCACGATGTTGGAGATGGCAGCAACATGGTATGGGGTGAAGAACCCCACTGACGGCGGAGGGTCGTCGTAGACGAGGACGTTGCTAGGATACACATCTTGGGCAGGCGTCTCAGCAATAGAGATCCTGTTGAAGCTGGCGCACAGCGCCTCAACGTCGAAATCCTCACCGAAGTAGCATGGACCGTCGTTGAGACGTAGGTCGCTAAAGAGAACGCTGAGGTTCTCCATTGCAGCAACGACGACGCTAGGAAGCGCCTCGTCATCAGAATCTTCGTTCGAATCCGCATGGCGGACGGGGACGTCGATCATCATCGGTGTTTCCTCATCGAAAGCGAGCTCGACGGGCATGCAAACCGATCCGGACGCGATGCATCCGGTGGCGTAGGTGCGGGGCCCCACCCAGCGCGTAAAGCCAGCCGATGCCACGATCGGCCCCACGGTGGGCGCCAAATGTCGGTGAATACTCACAACATATGCCATAGGTAGGCTAAAGTCGGTGAGAACCAAAGGGACAAAGGAGGGCGCTGGGAACGAGGTTGGTACAAGCATGGAACGCACGATGTACCCAGGTTCAGGGCTCTCCGTAGAGATAAGACCCTCAGTGCTGCCGGAGTGTTTGATGCGTATGAATGGATTACAGGGTTGCTCCGGGAGTTGTGTTGGGAGGAGGAAGAGGGGAGCAGCCGGCTCGTCTCTACCTCTCTCTATGTGGTTGGTGGATGTGTAGTGTTGTTCGACCGTCTGGATATGATCTGATCCCTCTGCATGGAGGGCGAACGGGGGGTTTTATAGGCGAACCCACCGACCTATAATATGGATAAAGCGTACAAGAGTGGGACTCGGCTGGCAGCCTCGCCGGCTGATCAGGTGCCCACGAGAGTCTTGTATTGTCGCTTGAGCGGCCCGCCGGCTGCATGGTCTCGATTGGCTGTGGGACCCGCCGGATGGCCAATGAAGCTCTCACGTAAGGTTGACACCGGGCACGCGCTGTACGTCGAGCGTCGTCCAGCGAGATTCATCATGGGCAGGTAGTACGACCGCCTCCACTGTTCCCCACGTCGAGTGCAGTAATGGAGTGGGAGTGTGACGGTCCAACACTATGCTAGGTGATGGATCATAGCCGGGGTAGGTCAGTGGCTTGGCCGCTGACGCTCGTACCCGCCGGACACTCCGATCCAGTACCTTCGCTGACGCGTAGCTACCTTTAATCGTAAGGTCTCGTCCTGACCTACGATCTCATGTGACTTGTCATCCTCGGCCGGCTAGCCTGCTTGGCTAGCCGGCTTGGGCACGGTCGCCTTGTTCCTAGCTGGCTGGCCTGACCAAGCCGGTCCGGAAGAGGTAACCGTCTCGACTCTAGCCGGCAGGGGTTGCCTGGCCGGACAAAGGGATGGCCGCCTCGTCTTCCAGCCGGTAGGCGCGGCCTAGCCGGCACAAGACTTGGGCCTTGGGAAACTGTGTTTGTTCATATCCTTTGGGCAGGAAATGAAGGAGGAGGCTTGATGAGCTTGCCCCGGGGTTATCCCCCCGACACACTAGTTAGTGCAAGTGTGTGTATGTGAGTGTGTGTGGGTTTTCTCACACCTACTTTGTGTGTGTGTAGGTGCTCATATGTGTGTGTGGTATAGTTGTTCATGTGATGTTGTGTGTGTGTGTGTATGTGTGACAGACACATGCCCAAGGAATGGTGTGCCTTGTCATTCAATTGAGTGCAAGCACGGATGTGAGTGGTGTAGTGGAGATGATGTGGGTAAGCTAAGGTGTATGTGATAACTAGCATGTGTAGGTGTTATTATGTTGTGCTTGATGCATGTGTGTGTGTGGTGGTGTGCTAAGGCACATGAGCATGTGGTCCACCCCTCATGTGAACCATTGGATATGTGAGTGTGTGCATATGCATGTGTAGGTGATGAGCTTGTGGAAGCACATGTGATGATGCACTATTCACCTCTATGTGATTCCATGCTCATTTTCTTCTTAGCTTTGTGCCCAATTTTTCTATGCAAGTGCCTATGTATTATATATGTTTTTGGGGTAGAATCATCCGACGAATCCAATGGTGGGTTCATATTCAACTTTGAAACACTTTCTGGGAATGTCATATTCCTGTTTTGTTTAATGTTGAGAGCTTGGTTCCATGTGATGTGATGAGCCCAAGAGGTTGAATCCTTGTTGTGGCAGTAGAGGTTGAACCTCTCTATAGCATGTTGGTTTTGTTTAATGCTTAGGAGTTCATATGTGAAAGTTGTGCCTAGTCAAAGTAGGCATGTAGCTAAAAATTCCAGTTTAGTGAAAATCTGTGATTTTCACTAAGTCTGAAAATCTGCTTATATTTTCTTCTCCTGTTGTTGTGCTTGTAGAAGTCCATGTGTTGGGAATCAGCCCTGAATATCAACTGGAAAGTTGTAGCTTTTGTGTTTGTCTAGCCCTCTGTCAATTTTCATTCGATTTGGTTTCTTGTAGATATTGTTTTGGGTGTTGTCAAAATGCTTCAGAGCATAAACAGTTAGTGAGAATCTGGAATTTTCACTAAGTCCCTGAAAACTGATATTTTTGTGCAAGTTAGCAGACGTAGATCTTTCTATGTGAAACTCCTTTGTATTATATTTTTGCTCATGCTTGTAGAGCTTTTGAATAGCTGATGTCACATATCCTATTTGGCACATTTGGGTGGCTATAGGTGCTTTGCATGTAGCTCTCAAACTGCTATGATGCTGTTTATGGCAGATCGTATAGTTTTGATGTTTTGATGCTTGTGAGTGCATAGTTGATGGTGTGCTGATATTCCTTGCACCACCCCATCCGTACTTGTTTGTTTTATGTCTTGGCAACCTGGGAATACCAGAAGTATGCCATTGGAGTGTGTTGTGATGGATTTGATACGTACGACTCTATTTCTTGTTCGTTGTTTCCGGTTGATCCGTAGCTCCATTCGTAATGTTCTTTATATGCTTTGCATCGTTTTCGCGTGACGCATCTGTTCATGACATCCTCATGCATGTTAAGATAGCTTAGAGTGTAGTTCTATCCAGGAGCTTGTATTTTCTTCTCATGCATGTGCAAGTGACTAGAATAGAGATGCATGTTCATTTCATCTCATGCATCATGTGCTTGTTACATCTTGTTGTGCTATTGTTCATTGGATGCTATTCTTATGTTGGGTAGCACCGGGATTGGAGAGCGATTACGTCGATCCGGGAGAGTAAGTGCAGGACGAACAAGAGCAGTTCCAAGCTGAGGACATCACAGGCAAGATGATATGACCTTGATTCCATCTCTAGACTTGTTATGCTAGATTCACGTTTATTTCGTCATATGCTCGCTGCCTGCCACTGAAATAATAGCCTCCTGAAATTGCCATGAAACCCAAACACTTATTCCCTCCTAGCAAATATTGAATGGCTAAGTAGGCTTACTCAGCTACTAACGTTAGCATTGCAAGTTGCAGGTGAATTTGTCTCATGTGATAACATGAGTTTGATATCATTATGTTTAATCTGTTATTTAATTAATGCACCTATGTACTTGGTAAATAATGGAAGGCCTAGCCATTTGTCGGGTGTTTTGTTCCGTTATTGCCGCCACAGTTACCGGCTACCGGTGTGTGATTCCATAACTGATCGCTCCTAACACGTTCGGGGTTGTTATGGGGACCCCCTTGATAAATCGTATAGCGTTAAGACTTGTCCGGCAAGACCCAACATTGGTTTTAATCTTCTAATCACTTAATAATAATCTGCATAGGGAATAGCTACCCCGAGGAATTAATCAACAACCCGGGCCAGTGCTCCTCATGAGTGTTGGTCCAACCCAGAGCAGCTTATTACGCTTCCCGGGGCAACTCGGTATTTTGGCGTGGTAACCATCGCTCATCCGTCATGTCTTGAGGCTGAGATACACGACTCTTATCGGGGTCGTCGACACGACGGGAGGTCCTCCTAGTCTTGCCTTACCTTAGCGATATATCTTGCTTATAGGAATCCCGGTGAAGCTTTGGTTCTCCCCAGAGTCGAGGATTTCCTCTAAGGAATCCAACGAGATCACGAGATTCGTGATAGAGGATTACTTTGCGGCCCGTGACCGTTTGTGATGGACTAGTTGGAGCACCCCTGCAGGGTTTAATCTTTCGGAAGCCGTGCCCACGGTTATGTGGCAACTTGGAATATTTGTTAACATCCGGTTATGGATAACTTGAACTAATTATAACAAAATTGCCAACTGTGTTCGTAACCGTGACTGTCCCCTTCGAAGATCTCTCTTCGATTGGGAACACGGTGGGGTTATGAATGACGTAGGTAGGCGTTCAGGATAACTTATTGATCAGCTAGTGATCGCCCGCTACTATAGACCACCTTCAATACTTGTTCTATATAATTTAGCCACCATAAATGCTTAGGATGCTGCGAACCTAAACACTGAACCTTCCTTACCTAATAACTTGACTAGTTCTGGCACCGAGGTCATAGAATGCTGAGTCCCCGTGGCTCACAGATTACTTCAACGCCCCAACAGGTACAGGTATGCCCGACACAGGTGATCCCAAGGGCACGCAGCTGGCGTGGCAGTACGATGAGGAGAACGACCGCTTGTACGTGAACTATCCACAAGACTGAGGCATGGTCGTGATCGTGGGCAAGCATGCAGGGTAGCATAGCCTTTTCTCATGTTATGTAGTCCGTAGCGGAACTACCTTGTTTGAATAAAGGTGTGATGTAAACTCTGATATTATTTATTAGATGGCAGTTGAATCCCTAATTTTAATTTATTATTATGTATGTGCTATGTTACCTTGCTTGCGAAACGCTTAGATGCGCTTCTTTCCATTTTGGGGCCTCGTTCCCTAAATCGGAAAGGACTGCATCTTAGTCGTTACTGGGCTGCCGTGGCAAAAGTTGTCTCAAATCAGCCCTAAAACACCACTACATATAGGAGGGAGGGAGGGGAGGAGGAAGCCTCAAAACGTCAAGGTTTGGCCATAATTGGAGGTGGAGGAGTCCTACTCCAATCCTACTTGGAGTAGGATTCCACCTTCCCACTTGGAAATTCTTTCCACCTTGTGTTTTTCCTTCTCAAACCTTATGGGCCTTAGTGGGAACTTATTCCAGCCCACTAGGGGCTGGTTTATCTCTTCCCATAGCCCATTAGACCCCTTGGGGCGTGACACCCCTCCCGATGGTCCCCGGCACCCCTTCCGGCACTCCCGGTACACTACCGATGAGCCCGAAACTTTTGTGCTGACCAAAACAGGACTTCCTATATATTAATCTTTACCTCTGGATCATTCCGGAGCTCTTAGTGACGTCCTCGATCTCATCCGGGACTCCAAACAAATTTCGGTTACCAACACCTATAACTCAACTATCGAACATTAAGTGTGCAGACCCTGCGGGTTCGAGAACTATGTAGACATGCCCCGAGGTACTCCTCGGTCAATATCCAATAGCGGGACCATGGATGCCCATATTGGATCCTACATATTATCCGAAGATCTTATCTGTTGAACCTCCGTGTCAAGGATTCATATAATGCCGTATGTCATTCCCTTTGTCCTTTCGATAACTAAGAGTGTCGAACCCAACGAGGAGCAGAAGGATCTGACAAGTGGTTTTCAGCAAGGAAAAATCTGCAAGCACTGAAATTGTCGGTAACAAGTGATTGTGTGGTGAGATGATTTGTAGCAAGCAACAAGTAATAAAAGTAGCAACGGTACCTCAAAGTGTGCCAATCCCATTTGTAGCAAGGGACAAGCCTGGACAAAGTCTTATAAGAGGAAAAACGCTCCCGAGGACACACGAGAATTTCTGTCATGCTAGTTTTCATCATGTTCATATGATCCGCGTTCGTTACTTTGATAGTTTGATATGTGGGTGGACCGGCGCTTGGGTACTGCCCTTACTTGGACAAGCATCCCACTTACGATTAACCCCTCTCACAAGCATTCGCAACTACAAAAGAAGAATTAATACAAAGTCTAACCATAGCATTAAACTAGTGGATCCAAATCAGCCCCTTACGAAGTAACGCATAAACTAGGGTTTAAGCTTGTGTAACTCTAGCAACCCATCATATACTTACTACTTACCAATGCCTTCCTCTAGTCCCAAATAATGGCGAAGTGTTATGTAGTCGACGTTCACATAACACCACTAGAGGAAAAACAACATACAACATATCAAAATAACGAACGAATACCAAATTCACATGACTATTATTAGCATGACTTATCACATGTCCTCAGGAACAAAAGAAACTACTCACAAAGCATAATCGTAATCATGATCAGAGGTGTAATGAGTAGCATCAAGGATCTGAACATAAACTCTTCCACCAAGTAATCCAACTAGCGTCAACTACAAAGAGTAATCAACACGACTAGCAACCTTACAAGTACCAATCGGAGTCGCGAGACGGAGATTGGTTACAAGTGATGAACTAGGGTTTGGAGATGAGATGGTGCTGATGAAGATGTTGATGGAGATGAGCCCCTCCGATGATAGGAGTGTTGGTGATGATGATGACAACGATTTCCCCCGCCGGGAGGGAAGTTTGCCCTGCAGGATCGTCGTGCCGGAGCTCTAGATTGGTTCTGCTCAAGTTCCGCCTCGTGGCGGCGGCGAAACCACGAAAAAGCTCCCTTCTGATTTTTTCCTGGACGAAACCCTCCATATAGAAAATGAGGGGGCAAGTGAGCCAGTAGGGTGCCCACAAGCCCCCATGGCGCGGCCTGGGGGGTGGCCGCGCCGTGCAGGATTGTGGCCACCCCGTGGCGCTTCTTTGGCACTTCTTCGGCCCAATATTTTCTATATATTGGGAAAAAATCTCCGTTGATTTTCACGGCGTTTGGAGTTGCGCAGAATAGGTATCTCAACTTTGCTCCACTTTCAAGCCAGAATTCCAGTTACCGGTATTCTCCCTCTTCATGTAAACCTTGCAAAATAAGAGAGAAAAGGCATAAGAATAGTACCGTGAAGTGAAATAAAAACCAAAGAAGCGATAAATATCAACATGAAAACATGATGCAAAATTGTCGTATCAACTCCCCAAAGCTTAGACCTCGCTTGTCATCAAGCGAAAGCTGAGCTCAATAAATATGTCCACATGTTTAGGGAGAGAGGTGTCGACAAAACAAGATACGAACATGCATGCATCATGATCAAGATCAGAACAGCAATACCAACATAGAATCTCTCATGCTAAAGTGATAATTCCTTCACAAAGTAAAGCATGGATCAAGAACCTTACCGAGAAGTAACAACCGATAGCCTTTATTCATTGAAGCAATTGCAATTTATCACAACATCAGAAAGAGTCAATAAGAGCTTGTAAAGCAAATACACATACTCAATCATTCGTTCATTCTCTACGATTGCTCCAACTCACGTGGTACTCATGAGATCAAAGTTTCAGCTGGACACAGAGAAATATAGGGGCTTATAGTTTTGCCTCCCAACTGCTTACCTCAAGGGTAATGTCAACAATAATAATTCAGGAATACTTACCTCCAAGTTGACATATGAATATAGATCTTTCCCAAGCATGTGACAGTAGCCAAGACAAAGGCAAAATAGGGAATTGGTGAAGATCACCATGAATCTTTCAAGGGCAAAAAGTAAAGGTACAAGATAGGCCCTTTGTAGAGGGAAGCAGAGGTTGTCATGCGCTTTTGAGGTTTGGATGCGTGTCCTCTTAGTGCGGAGGAACGTCACTTTATATTGCCCCCTGTGATAAAGAACTTTATTATGCAGTCTGTCGCTTTTATGTCTTCCTCATCACAGGTTCGTATAAAGCTTATTTTCCACACACTAATAGATCATACATATTAGAGAGCAATTTTTATTGCTTGCACCGATAACAACTTACTTGAGGGATCTTATTCAATCCATAGGTAGGTATGGTGGACACTCATGGCAAAACTGGTTTGAAGGTTTATGGATGCACAAGTAGTATCTCTAGTTGGTGCGGGAGTTTTGGCTAATATGAGGTGGAAGAAATCGTCACATGCTAAGGGATCTCTAATCATATAACATTGTTCAGAGCCAAGCAAACACAATCCATTACGTTTTCTTCCTTGTCCAACATCTACTTCTAGGCATGTAATAGTTTGGTGACTGTTCACAATCATAGATGGTGTCAGAGATGATATATTTATATGTGAACCTCTCCTTCCTTATCACTTCCTATTAATTGCAATAATGACCAAGGTCTACGTTTTCCTACCCTCAACAAGTTTCAATCCTCATTCTTTTTATATGTGAATCCATCACTTCCCATAAGATCATTACATTATCTTTCATGCTTTTGTTCTATCCTCACTCTTTTGATCATGGCAAGAGGCAAAGCCCTTCAACTAAGACACTATTTTTTATATGGCTCACAAGCAAGAATACATCAGGGGTGACACAAAGAAAAAACTCAAGACTAAAACACTAAGACTTTTAAACTAAAAGAGAAAGAGAAAACTGAAAAGGAAAACTAAAACAAAGGTAAAGGCAAAAGATGTGATGGTGATACGATACCGGGGCAACTCCCCTAAGCTTGGCAAAAGCCAAGGGGATTGCCCATACCAATGCTCAGTTGTCTTCCTTTGGTGGTGATGGTGGAGTTGTTGCAACCTTTGATTCCAAGAGGGCCATCAGTCTTCGATTTATACTTTGGAGATCTGTGATATGTTTCTCCAGCAAAACAACTTCACGAGTGAGACAAGTATTGCGAGCACGAGTTGTTTCACAAAACCTCAAGAGTTCAATCAAAGATGGACATAGTAGGTGGAGGTAGGGTTGGAGGAAATCCACTTCTTCCTTGTTGAGCACAGATTGTACTTTGTCCCATGCCCGATCCTTCTCCTTAGCCTTGCCCTTGGTTTCTTTAGGTAGCCTATCCATAGCCTCCATGACCTCCATCCTTTTCAGATCAGCATGAACTTCTCCATAGATTTGACGGAGGTTGTTCTCCCCCACAAACTCGTGAGAAGACATCTTGACCTAGATCTGAGGCAGAAAACAGGCTCGAAATGAAAAACAGAGGAAATCTGCGTGATACGGGGCCACACCAAACGGAAGTATTTATAATGATTTTTTCTAGACCAGAAGGAGTCCCCTGCATGAAAACGGAGTCCGGGAGGCGCACGAGGTGGCCACAAGACCTCACGGTGCGGCCAGGGGGTGGGCCCGCGCCGTGCAGGCTTGTCGCCTCCTCGCGCACTTTCTGGACTACTTCCAATTTTTGTATTTTTTTCAAATATTCCAAAACGGAGAAAATTTCCTATCGGAAAAGTTTTGGACTGTGTTTTCTTACCGAATCTCATACCTCTTCGTTTTCGGAGTCTGAAACAGGCTGATAAACATCCCTTAGGTATTCCTCCGGAGTTATGGTATTGATGATATTGCTTTCAACATTAATGGGAGTACCTGAGATATAATGTTTGATTCTATGCCCATTTACCACTCTCGGACAATTACCTTCCGTGTTGTTGATTTTATAGCCCCGGAACGATATACTTCCTCAACAACATAGGGACCTTCCCACTTAGAGAGGAGCTTGCATGCAAAGAATCTTAAACTAGAGTTATATAGCAAGACATAATCACCTACATTGAACTCACGCTTTTGTATCCTCTTATCATGCCACCTCTTAACCTTCTCTTTGAAGAGTTTGGCATTCTCATATGCCTGAGTCCTCCACTCATCAAGCGAGCTAATGTCAAATAACCTCTTCTCACCGGCAAGTTTGAAATCAAAGTTGACCTCTTTGATTGCCCAATAAGCTTTATGCTCTAGCTCAAGAGGTAAGTGACATGCTTTACCGTACACCATTTTGTATGGAGACATGCCCAAGGGATTTTTATAGGCAGTTCTATAAGCCCAAAGTGCATCATCGAGCTTCTTAGACCAATTCTTTCTAGACCTATTGACAGTCTTTTGCAGAATCAGTTTAATTTCTCTATTACTTAGCTCTAGTTGACCACTGGACTGAGGGTGGTAGGGAGACGCAATTCTATGGTTGACATCGTACTTAGCAAGCGTTTTACGGAAAGCACCATGAATGAAGTGTGAACCACCATCGGTCATTAGATATCTAGGGACTCCAAATCTAGGGAAGGTAACTTATTTCAGCATCTTGATAGAGGTGTTGTGATCAGCACTACTAGTGGGAATAGCTTCTACCCACTTAGTGACGTAATCAACAACAACTAAGATGTGAGTATACCCGTTGGATTTGGGAAAAGGTCCCATATAATCAAAGCCCCAAACATCAAATGGTTCAATAGCAAGTGAATAGTTCACATGCATTTCCTGACGTTTGCTAATATTACCTATTCTTTGACATTCGTCACAAGACAATACAAACTTACGGGCATCCTTGAAGAGAGTGGGCCAATAGAAACCTGATTGCAATACCTTGTGTGCAGTTCTGTCTCCTGCATGGTGTCCTCCATAGGCCTCGGAGTGACACTTCTGTAGGATCTGTCCTTGTTCATGTTCAGGTACACAACGTCTAATAACACCATATACTCCTTCCTTATACATGTGAGGATCATCCCAAAAGTAGTGTCTCAAGTCAAAGAAGAACTTCTTCTTTTGCTGGTACGTGAATCTAGGTGGTATGTATTTGGCAACGATATAGTTTGCATAATCAGCATACCACGATGCACTACGTGAAGCATTGATGACATTCAATTGCTCATTGGGAAAGGTGTCATCATTAGGTTGTGGGTCATCAAGAACGTTCTCCAACCTAGACAAGTTATATGCTACTAGGTTATCAACACCCTTTCTGTCAACAACGTGCAGATCAAATTCTTGTAGCAGGAGAACCCATCTGATAAGTCTAGGTTTAGCGTCCTTCTTCTCCATGAGGTACTTAATAGCAGCGTGATCAATGTGAATAATGACTTTGAAATAAACAATGTAAGACCTGAACTTTTCACACGCAAACACGACTGCTAAAAATTCCTTCTCTGTAGTAGCATAGTTTCTCTGGGCACTGTCTAGAGTTTTACTAGCATAGTGAATAACATTCAACTTCTTATCAACTCTTTGCCCTAGAACAGCACCAACAACATAATCACTAGCATCACACATGATCTCAAAAGGCAAGTTACAATCAGGTGGTTGAACAATAGGTGCAGTTATCAAAGCCCTCTTAAGTATTTCGAAAGCTTCCTCACAATCTTCGTCAAAAACAAAAGGAATATCGTTTTGCAAGAGATTGGTAAGCGGCCTAGAAATCTTAGAGAAGTCTTTAATGAACCTTCTATAGAAACCAGCATGACCAAGGAAACTTCTTATTCGTTTGATATCTGTGGGGTATGGCATTTTCTCGATTGCATCAACCTTAGCCTTATCGACTTCAATACCTCTTTCACAAATTTTATGTCCTAAGACGATACCTTCATTAACCATAAAATGGCACTTCTCCCAATTCAAGACACGATTGGTGTCTTTACATCTCTGCAAGACCCGATCAAGGTTGCTGAGGTAATCATCAAAGGAAGACCCGTAAACGGAGAAGTCATCCATGAAAACCTCAACAATCTTTTCACAAAAGTCAGAGAATATAGCCATCATATGTCTTTGAAAGGTGGCAGGTGCATTTCATAAGCCAAAAGGCATATGTCTATAAGCAAAGGTACCGAAATGGCACGTGAAAGTGGTTTTCTCCTGATCAGATTGTGCAACTGGTATTTGGGAGAAACCAGAATAACCGTCTAGAAAGCAGAAGTGTGTGTGTTTGGATAGTCTTTCTAGCATTTGGTCGATAAAAGGCAGAGGGTGATGATCTTTCCTAGTGGCCTTATTCAACTTCCTAAAATCAATCACCATCCTATAGCCAGTAATAATCCTCTGTGGGATCAACTCATCCTTATCATTAGGTACAACGGTAATGCCTCCTTTCTTAGGAACGCAATGCACCGGACTCACCGAATCGCTATGAGAAACATGATAGATAATACCTGCTTCTAGGAGCTTTAGTATTTCTTTTCTCACTACTTCTTTCATCTTAGGATTCAATCTCCTTTGATGATCAGCAACTGGTATGAATTCAGGATCACTTTTGATCCTGTCCTGGCATAGAGTGGGACTAATGCCCTTAAGATCATCAAGAGTATATCCAATAGCAGCACGGTGCTTCCTCAGAGTTTTTAATAACTTCTTTTCTTCCCGCTCTGAGAGGCTAGCACTAATAATGACAGGATATATCTCCTTTTCATCAAGATAGGCATACTTAAGAGTATTAGGCAACTATTTAAGCTCGAACATAGGATCACCCTTTGGTGGGGGTGGATCCCCAAGTAGTTCAATAGGAAGATTATTCTTAAGGATAGGATATTGTTCTAAGACAACTCTATCTATTTCATCCCTTTCATCCATATGCATATCATTTTCATGCTCAAGCAAGTATTGCTCTAAGGGATCAGTAGGAGGCACGGCAATAGAAGCTAAGGCAATAGTTTCATCCCTACTAGGCAACTCCTTTTCATGAGGTTGTCTACCGAACTTAGAGAAATTGAACTCATGTGACACTCCTTCAAAGCCAACAGTGACAATTTGCTTCTCACAATCAATATGAGCATTGACAGTGTTGAGAAAAGGTTTACCAAATATGATGGGACAAAAGCTATCTTGAGCGGTAGCAAGAACGAGGAAATCAGCAGGATACTTTGTTTTACCACACAAGACTTCAACATCCCTAACAATTCCCACAGGGCAGATAGTATCTCTATTGGCAAGCTGGATAGTGACATCTATAGGTTCTATCTAAACAGGTGCAATCTCATCTTTGACTTCATCGTATAAGGATTGAGGTATTGCACTAACACTAGCACCCAAGTCACATAAACCATGATAACAATGATCTCCTATCTTAACAGAAACCACATGCATGCCAACAACAAGCCTATGCTTGTCTCTAACGTGAGGTTTAGCAATTCTAGCAGCATCTTCACAAAAGTGAATATTGTGTCCCTTAACTTCTTCAGACAGAAGATCTTTGATAATATAAATGCTAGGTTCAACTCTAATTTGCTCAGGGGGTGTAGGTGTTCTAATATAGCCTCTACGTATCACAGTTGAAGCTTTGGAATGATCCTTTATCCTAACAGGGAAAGGTGGTTTTTCAATGTAAGCATTGGGTACCATAGGATCATTATAGGCAATGACTCTCTCTTCAACTAGAGTGGGTTTAACTACGTTGACTTCTAAAGGAGGATGAAATTTAAACCACTTCTCTTTGGGGAGATCAATATGAGAAGCAAAAGGTTTACACAATGAAGCTACTATCTCAGAGTCAAGTCCATACTTAGCGCTAAAGTCACAAAAAGTATTTGTCTCAACAAAGGATTTAACGCAATCAAAAGTGAAATTCATACCTGACTCCTTACCTTCTTCAAACTCCCAATCTTTAGAGTTGCGTTTAATTTTCTCCAATAAATTCCACTTGAAGTCAATATCTCTCTTCATAAAAGAACCAGTACAAGAAGTGTCAAGCATGGTGCGATCATCATTAGAAAGCCGAGCATAGAAGTTCTGAATGATAATTTCTCTCGAGAGCTCATAATTGGGGCATGAATATAGCATTGAGTTAAGCCTCCCCCAAGCTTGAGCGATGCTTTCTCATGTCAACGCCTTATCCTTCAAAGATAAAGGAAAGACCTTCTTATTGACCTCATCCTCGGGCACACCTGCAAGCTTAAATAAACCACAAACTTCATCTACGTAGGTTAGATGCAAGTCCGATGTGATGTTCCATCTCCTGTAAAAGGATTAGCCAGCAGTTTCTCAAGCATACCCGAAGGAAATTCAAAGGAAATTCAGCACACTATATGAATGTTTCCTTACCAAGTTCGACTTACCAAGGGCGCTTCAATCCCCGGCAACGGCGCCAGAAAAGAGTCTTGATGACCCACAAGTATAGGGGATCAATCGTAGTCCTTTCGATAAGTAAGAGTGTCGAACCCAACGAGGAGCAGAAGGATCTGACAAGTGGTTTTCAGCAAGGAAAAATCTGCAACCACTGAAATTGTCGGTAACAAGTGATTGTGTGGTGAGATGATTTGTAGCAAGCAACAAGTAAAAAAAGTAGCAACGGTGCAGCAAAGTGGCCCAATCCCTTTTGTAGCAAGGGACAATCCTGGACAATGTCTTATAAGAGGAAAAACGCTCCCGAGGACACACGGGAATTTCTGTCATGCTAGTTTTCATCATGTTCATATGATTCGCGTTCGTTACTTTGATAGTTTGATATGTGGGTGGACCGGCACTTGGGTACTGCCCTTACTTGGAAAAGCATCCCACTTATGATTAACCCCTCTCGCAAGCATCCGCGACTACAAAAGAAGAATTAAGACAAAGTCTAACCATAGCATTAAACTAGTGGATCCAAATCAGCCCCTTACGAAGTAATGCATAAACTAGGGTTTAAGCTTCTATCACTCTAGCAACCCATCATCTACTTACTACTTCCCAATGCCTTCCTCTAGGCACAAATAATGGTGAAGTGTTATGTAGTCGACGTTCACATAACTCCACTAGAGGAAAAACAACATACAACATATCCAAATATTGAACGAATACCAAATTCACATGACTATTATTAGCATGACTTATCCCATGTCCTCAGGAACAAAAGTAACTACTCACAAAGCATAATCATAATCGTGATCAGAGGTGTAATGAGTAGCATCAAGGATCTGAACATAAACTCTTCCACCAAGTAATCCAACTAGCATCAACTACAAAGAGTAATCAACACTACTAGCAACCTTACAACCAAACTCGGAGATTGGTTACAAGTGATGAACTAGGGTTTGGAGATGAGATGGTGCTGATGAAGATGTTGATGGAGATGAGTCCCCTCGGATGAGAGGAGTGTTGGTGATGACGATGGCGACGATTTCCCCCTCCAGGAGGGAAGTTTCCCCGGCAGGATCGTCGTGCCGGACCTCTAGATTGGTTCTGCTCAAGTTCCGCCTCGTGGCGGCAGAGAAACCACGAAAAAGCTCCCTTCTGATTTTTTCCTGGATGAAACCCTCCATATAGCAAAAGAGGAGGGCAAGTGGGCCAGCATGGTGCCCACAAGCCCCCATGGCGCAGCCTGGGGGTGGCCGCGCCGTGCAGGCTTGTGGCCACCCCCTGGCGCTCCTCTGGCACTTCGTCGGTCCAATATTTTTTATATATTGGGAAAAAAATCTCCGTTGATTTTCACGGCATTTGGAGTTGCGCAGAATAGGTATCTCAACTTTGCTCCACTTTCAGGCCAGAATTCCAGTTGCCGGTATTCTCCCTCTTCATGTAAACCTTGCAAAATAAGAGAGAAAAGGCATAATAATAGTACCGTGAAGTGAAATAACAGCCAAAGAAGCGATAAATATCAACATGAAAACATGATGCAAAATGGACGTATCAACTCCCCCAAGCTTAGACCTCGCTTGTCCTCAAGCGAAAGCCGAGCTCAATAAATATGTCCACATGTTTAGGGAGAGAGGTGTCGACAAAACAAGATACAAACATGCATGCATCATGATCAAGATCAGAACAGCAATACCAACATATAATCTCTCATGCTAAAGTGATAATCCCTTCACAAAGTAAAGCATGGATCAAGAACCTTACCGAGAAGTAACAACCAATAGCCTTTATTCATTGAAGCAATTGCAATTTATCACAACATCTGAAAGAGTCAATAAGAGCTTGTAAAGCAAATCCACATACTCAATCATTCTTTCGTTCTCTACAATTGCTACAACTCACGTGGTACTCATGAGATCTTAGTTTTAGCTAGACACAAGGAAAGATATGGGCTTATAGTTTTGCCTCCCAACTGCTTACCTCAAGGGTAATGTCGAAAATAATAATTGATGAATACTTACCTCCAAGTTGACATATGAAGGTAGATCTTTCCCAAGCATGTGACGGTAGCCCGACAAAGGCAAAATAGGGAATTGGTGAAGATCATCGTGACTCTTTCAAGGGAAAAAAGTAAAGGTACAAGATAGGCCCTTCGTAGAGGGAAGCAGAGGTTGTCATGTGCTTTTGAGGTTTGGATGCGTGTCCTCTTAGTGCGGAGGAACGTCACTTTATATTGCCCCCTGTGATAAAGAACTTTATTATGCAGTCTGTCGCTTTGATGTCTTCCTCATCACAAGTTCGTATAAAGCTTATTTTCCACACACTAATAGATCATACATATTAGAGAGCAATTTTATTGCTTGCACCGATGACAACTTACTTGAGGGATCTCATTCAATCCATAGGTAGGTATGGTGGACACTCATGGCAAAACTGGTTTGAAGGTTTATGGATGCACAAGTAGTATCTCTATTTGGTGCGGGAGTTTTGGCTAATATGAGGTGGAAGCAATCGTCACATGCTAAGGGATCTCTAATCATATAACATTGTTCAGAGTCAAGAAAACACAATCCATTATGTTGTCTTCCGAGTGGGCCCCGAGACACCTCTCTGTCACACGGAATGACAAATCACAGTCTTGATCCATACTAACTCAACGGACACCTTTAGAGATACCTATAGAACACCTTTATAGTCACCCAGTTACGTTGTGCCAGTGAGTTATATGATCTCATGGTCATAGGAATAAATACTTGACACGCAGAAAAAAATAGCAATAAAATGACAAGATCAATATGCTACGTATATAATTTGGGTCTTGTCCATCACATGATTCTCCTAACGATGTGATCCCGTTATCAAGTGACAACACTTGCCTATAGCCAGGAAACCATGACCATCTTTGATCAACGAACTAGTCAACTAGACGCTCACTAGGGACAGTGTGTTGTCTATGTATCCACACATGTATTCGAGTTTCCAATCAATACAATTCTAGCATGGATAATAAACGATTATTATGAACAAGGAAATATAATAATAACTAATTTATTATTGCCTCTAGGGCATATTTCCAACAGCTGAAAGAGAGCCCATCCTCATCTACATCGTGGCAACCACTCGCGTGGTCAGTGTGGTTCTGGTAGTGGAGCGCAAGGAGGAGGGCAAGGTACTGCTAGTGCAACGCCCTATCTATTAACTCAGTGAGGTCTTGTCCGCCTCCAAGGAAAACTACCCCCACTATCAAAAGATGTGTTATGGTGTTTACTTTTCTGCCAAGAAGTTGAAGCAATATTTCCAGGAGCATGCCATCACTGTGGTGAGCACTTCTCCACTCTCAGAAATCATGGGCAACCGTGATGCCATGGGCCGGATTGCCAAGTGTTCCATCTCCATGGCCGACCACGACATACGCTACAAGCCGCGCTGCCATCAAATCCGAGGTGGTGGCCGACTTCTTCGTCGATTAGGCTGAAACCCAATTTCTTGCACCACCTCCAAACTCCACTCATTGGCGAATGCATTTCGACGGCTCGAAGATGGGAACTGGTCTGGGAGAGGGCATCGTCTTGACGTCTCAGAAAGGAGACCAACTCAAGTATGCTCTCCAGATACACTTCGCAGCCTCCAACAACATCGCCGAATACGAAGCGCTCTCTCACGGCCTCCAGCTTGCCAGAGAGATTGGCATCCGGTGGATCTTTAGCTTCGGCGAATGGGACGCCACGGACACCGATATGGCGAGCTAACGCTTCCTCATTTAGCAGCTCAGTGGACCTTTCGACGGCTGCGAGTTCCATCATGTCCCTAGGGCGGACAATGAGGCGACCGACACCTTGGCGAAAATTGGCTCCACGAAGCAAGCAATCCTAGCCGGCGTCTCCCTCGAGCAACTATACAAGCCATCCATCAAGCCGTCTCCAAAGTCGGTATCAATCTTTGTGCCAGCAAATCCTTCTGTGCCAACGACGTCGGCTACGCTAGCTTCGCCGCCTACAACTACTGTGCCGGCTACACTGGCTCTGCCGGCTACAGCTGCTGCACCGGCTCCAACGGAGTTGCCAGCTATAACTGCTTCGTCGGCTACGATAACAATGTCGGCCACGTCAAGCCTTGAATCCTGTTGGCTCGACACCCTGTGGGTGGCCATCATGGAGGTAGACGGCGTGCCGGCTGCCACAGCGGCACCAGAGACACAAGGGCTCGAGCCTGCAACCACATCAACAAGCGCGGGGGCTGCAGAAGCTCCTAATCTTCATGTCGACGCGGAGCTGGCTCCTGTGTTGGCTCCCTCGTGGGCACAACCCATCCTGGTTTTCCTTCTTCGCGGCGAGCTTCCCCAAGACGAGGTGGAGGAAAAACAGATCCAGCGTCGATCATCAACATACGCCATCATCAACTGCGAGCTGGTTCGGCGTAGCGTGACTGGCGTGTCCCAGTGCTGCGTCGAGTTAGAAAGGTGGCAGGAAATCCTAAGAGACATACATCAGGGTGAGTGTGGGCATCATGCCGCCTCTAGAACTCTGGTGGCCAAGGCGTTTCGCCATGGATTTTACTGGCCCACGGCCCTTGAGGAGGCCGTGGACATGGTCACCAAGTGCGAACGTTGCTTGCGTTTCAGCACGGAGAGCCACATGCTAGCTTCAGCCCTCAAAACCATCCCCTTGTCATGGTCGTTTTCCATCTGGGCGTTGGATATGGTGGGGCCATTCAAGACCGCTCGAGGCGGCATGACGCATCTCCTGGTTGCTGTTGATCAATTCACCAAGTGGATTGAGGCCAGGCCCATCAAGAAGCTTGACGGTCCCACAGCCGTGAGGTTCATCAAGGACATTGTTGTCTGCTATGGTGTCCCCCACAGCATCATCACCGACAACGGCACCAATTTTGCCAAGGGTGCATTGGCGCTCTTCTGTGCCAATGAGGGCATCCGGCTCAACTTGGCATCGGTGGCGCACCTGCAATCCAATGGCCAGGTGGAAAGGGTAAATGGCCTGATCCTGGCCGGCATCAAGCCAAGACTGGTGGCGCCACTTGTTAGGTCAGCTGGCTGCTGGATCGAAGAGCTGCCAGCTGTGTTGTGGATCCTCCACACGACGCCGAACCGGTCAACCAGCTTCACACCATTCTTTCTGGTATATGCGTCCGAGGCAATAATCCCCATGGATGTTGAGTTCGAGTCTCCTCGGGTCACCCTATACACGGAGATGAAAGCAAAGGAGGCAAGAGAAGACGGAGTTGATCTACTCGAAGAGGCACGAGAGCTGGCTTTGAGTCGGATGGCTATATATCAACAGAAGCCCAAGAAGATCAAGCCCCTCTCATTCAGAGAGGGGGACTTGGTGCTCAGAAGAATCCAGCGAACAACCGGCCAACACGAGCTCTCCTCCCCGTGGGAGGGACTTTTCATCATCAGGAGGGCGTTGCATAACAATGCATACTATCTGATAGACGCCCAGAAGCCAAGGAAGCGCAAGAGAGATGACTCCGGCCAGGAAACAGAGCGTCCAAGGAACACGGCATTGCTTCGCCCGTTCTATTACTAGAATGCAAGAGAAAAAAGCATGTACGTATGTATCTTCCTCCATTTTCGGGACTTTTAAGGAATGCAATGGGAGTTTCAAGACGGTGCTTGAGGCACACCTCTTTTAGATTCATGGAAAGAGTTACTTACCCGTTTGTGAGTTCCCCGGTCCGGCTCCACGGGCTCGGGGGCTCGCTAGCCAGCCCGAACAACTTCCTTAGTTGTAGGTGAACGTATAGGGTATGCCAAGTCGAACCTTTACTGCCTCACACAAGGCACAGTCCGGCTCCGGGCTGTGCGGCTAATGAGACTGTGATAGGGAAGGCAGGCTACACGAATAGTTCGACTACAAAGAAGGTTGCCGACTCGGGTATGTTTGATTGCTTTCGATCTTACTTTCTAACCGGCCTCTGTTGGCTCGCTTTTGAGTCTAAGAGTCTCCATGGCTTCAAAAAATCTAGGTCCAATGTTTTCAAAGGTAGAAGTTCCATCCCAGTCACAGGCCGGCTCCCGGCTGTCGGGCTGGCGGGGCAGATGCTAGAAAAAACAAAGGAGCTTGATGAAAAAGAGCCAAAAGGGAATCAAAAGACAAAAATACAAGTGAGCAAGCACAACGCTTACAAATCCAATGCAGAATAAGATATCATATATCACATTAAAAGCATTCAAAGGCCCACATTCGAGGTTCATTACAATCAAAACACCCTAGTGGGTGGAACTGTTGGACTGATAACGAAATACAGAGAAAAACAAAAAGGGCAAGCTAGTGGTGGCGGCTCCGTCTGTGGCCCCAGCAGCAGCTCCTGAAGTGGTGGCTTCACCATCACCGGCTACGTTTGAGGTAGAAGCATCGTCTCCGCCTCGGGCACCTCCGACACAGTCCTTCATGGTCGAGTCCGCGTAGGCCTCGCTGCTGGAGTCGATGGCTTCCTCCTCAAAGGCCGCCTCAACAAAGCTGCCTTCGGCATCGTAGGGCTGCAGATGGAATAGATCCTCATGGACCACGTTGCCATCTGTGTCACGCTCCAAGCCGAATTCGTCCCAGGCGGAGAAGCTGCTAGATCTCACCTGTAGCTGGTCTTCCAAGGCCACTAGCTCCCCCCCGAGCCGGCGCGCTGTGCTGCGAGCTTGCCCAAGTCTAGGTTTCGGTACCAGGACTTGGCCAGCGGAGGGCCATGTATGCTCTAGCGTGTGCAACTGATGCGCGCCAGGCATCGAGGCGAGAGCTGCCGACCTCAAGCCAGCGGGATAGCCGGCTTATGGACGCCGGATCCACCGCATCAGGCCACAGCACCCTCACCATATCCAACCCCGCGCTCTGGAGCCGCTCCAGGGAACGTGCCAGCTCGCACATACGGGCCTTGGCGCCAGTAGCTATTTCCTCCACGGACCAGCCGGCGTCGGTGTCCACTTCTTCGCCAGCAGCGCAACGCTCTTCACGGGTGGTCTGCACAGCCGCTTCTGTTGCCTCCCTTGTCCAGGGGAAGAAACCTCGTGGATGGGGTGTGGTATTAAGGGGAAGGAGGGGAAATGCGAGCAAAAATGAATAATAAATCAAGACAAAAAGACTCACGGTTGAAGTGGATGTCGGTTTCATGAGCCTCCTCTAGGGCCTCGTGATCCCGTGCCGCGCTATCTTGAGCAATGCGGTTGAGCTCGCCCTGGAGGGCCTGGGCCTCTGATACGTCTCTGACGTATCTATAATTTTTGATGGTTCCATGCTATTATCTTGTCAAACTTTGGATGTTTTGTATGCCTTTTATATCTTTTTTGAGACTAACTTATTAACTGAGGGCCAAGTGTCAGTTCCTGCTTTTTTCCGTGTTTTTGACCCTTTTCAGAGGAGGACTTTAAACGGTGTCCAAACGGAATAAAACTTCCAAAAATATTTTTTCCGGAATAGAAGATACGCGTCAGACTTGAGAACCAAGGCAAGGGCCAGCAGGGGACCCAAAAAATCCCCTAAGCGTGGCCAGGGGGCCCCGCGCCTAGCAGGCTTGTGGGCCCCCTGTGGCATGTCTGCCCTACCTCTTCCGCCTATAAATTCAGAAAAAATCCAAAACTGCCGAAGAGATCCACGAAAATACTTTTCTGCCGCCGCAAGCTTCTGTCTCCGCAAGATCCCATCTGGGGAACATTCTGGTGCCGTGTCGAAGGGGGATTTGGATATGGAGGGCTTCTTCATCAACACCATGACCTCTCCGATGATGCGTGAGTAGTTCACTATAGACCTTTTGGTCCATAGCTAGTAGCTAGATGGCTTGTTCTCTCTCTTGGATCTTCAATACAAAGTTCTCCATGATCTTCATGGAGATCTATCCGATGTAATCTTCTTTTGTGGTGTGTTTGTCGAGATCCAATGAATTGTGGATTTATGATCAGATTATCTATGAATCTTATTTGAGTTTCTTCTGATATCTCTTATGCATGATTTCATATCCTTGTAATTCTCTTCGAGTTGTGGGTTTTGTTTGGCCAACTTGATCTATGATTCTTGCAATGGGAGAAGTGCTTGGTTTTGGGTTCATACCGTGCGGTGACCTCACCCAGTGATGGAAGGGGTAGCGAGGCACGCATCGTGTTGTTGCCATCAAGGGTAAAAAGATGGGGTTTCCATCATAGGTTTGAGTTTATCCCTCTACATCATGTCATCTTGCTTAAAGCGTTACTCTGTTCGTCATGAACTCAATACACTAGATGCATGCTGGATAGCGGTCGATGTGTGGAGTAATAGTAGTAGATGCAGAAAGTATTGGTCTACTTGTCTCGGACGTGATGCCTATATGTATGATCATTGCCTTAGATATCGTCATGACTTTGCGCGGTTCTATTAATTGCTCGACACTAATTTGTTCACCCACCGTATTATTTGCTATTTTGAGAGAATCTTCTAGTGAACACTATGGCCCCCGGGTCTACTTCATACCATATTTTCAGCCTTACTCTTTTACTTCATTGCACTTTCCGCCTTGAGATCTCACTTTGCAATCAATCTTGAAGGGATTGACAACCCCTTTATAGCGTTGGGTGCAAGCTCTTTTGTGTTTGCGCAGGTACTCTGGACTTGACTTGATTCTCCTACTGGATTGATACCTTGGTTCTCGAACTGAGGGAAATACTTACTGCTCCTGTGCTGCATCGCCCTTTCCCCTTCAAGGGAAAAACTAATGCAAGATCAAGAGACGACAGAAGGATTTCTGTCGCCATAGCAGAAGAATTTCTGGCGCCGTTGCCGGGAAGGATCAAGTCAAGAACTCATCCAAGTAAGTGTCGCGAACTCATCTCTTGCATTTACATTTTTGCCTTTTGTTTTCCTCTCCCCCACTTCTGAAAAACAAAAATTTACAAAAATATTTGCCTTTTTCGTTCGCGCTTTTCTCCCGCTTACTTTCTGCCCGCTTGTGTGCCTGCTAAGACCTGTATGGCCCAACCAGGGGATTTTGATGCTTACTATGCGAGGTTGGAAGAGATTGAAACTAGTATTAAAGGCTTCATGTCTACGTAGTTTTATTACAACAGTTATTTTCATAGGGAACTGAAGGAGCAAAATTATTTTTTGGCTTTTATGAATAAAGAAGTTGATGATATGGCCAAAGAATTCCTTGCGCTAAATTCTCAGTTTGCTCGTCTTGAAAAATTGGTAGACCAGATTTCTAATAAACAGGCTACTTTAGTCAATAAAATGGCTGCTAAACCTGAAATTTGTGATGAGAATCACGAAGATCTTAAAGTGCTTGGTGTGTCTCCCATTGAATCTTTGTTTTCTTGAGTCAAACCTAATGATGATGGGGCTGGAGATGAATCCACTTTGGTTGAAAAACGCCCCAATGATTCGGAGTCCATCTATCTTGATGCTAAAAGCATTGAAGGTGGAGTAGAAGATATTAAAACTTTGAGTAGTAATGAAACTACTACTTTGGATTTCAAGGAATTCAATTATGATAGTTTCTCCTTGATTGAATGCATTTCCTTGATGCAATCCATGCTAAACTCTCCACGCGCTTATAGCCAAAACAAGGCCTTTACCGATCATATCGTCGATGCTATGCTAAAATCTCTTGAAGAGAAACTTGAATTGGAAGTCTCTATCCCTAGAAAGCTTCATGATGAGTGGGAATCTACTATCAAAATCAAAAACAAAACTATGAATGCAATGCTTTGTGTGATTTGTGTGCTAGTGTTTCCACGATTCCAAAGTGTTTATGTCATGTTCTGGGTTTTAATGAGATTGAGGAGTGGTCTCTTAATTTGCACCTTGCAGATTCTACTGTCAAGAAACCCATGGGAAGGATCAATGATGTTCTTATTATTGCAAATAGGAACTATGTACCCGTGGATTTCATTGTGCTTGACATTGATAGCAATCCTACATGCCCTATCATTCTTGGTAGACCCTTCCTAAGGACTATCGGCGCTATCATCGATATGAAGGAAGGGAATATTAGACTTCAATTTCCTTTAAAGAAGGGCATGGAGAATTTTCCTAGAAATAAAATAAGATTGCCCTATGAATCCATGATGAGGGCTACTTATGGTTTGAGCACCAAAGACGACGATACGTGATTCTATCGCCTTATGCCTAGCTAAGGGCGTTAAACTATAGCGCTTGTTGGGAGGCAACCCAATGAATTTATCTTTTTCTTTCTATTTTTTTTGCGTCCACACCATCATAATTCTTTTATGATTGTGTATTTTGTGTTTCTTTTTGTGTTTGAGCCAAGCAAAACCTTTATGACTAGTCTTGGTGATGGTTGTTTGATCCTGCTGGAAAAAGACAGAAATTTTCGCTCACGAGATTATTTTTCAGTTTTATTCAGAAAGAGCTTTTGAGTTGATTCTTTTTGCTTCTGGTTGATATGCCTTTTTCCCAGGCAGTTGTAATTTTTCAGAAGTTTTGAGGTACCAGAAGTATACGAAGTATACAGATTTCTAGAGACTGGTCTGTTTTCGACATATTCTGTTTTTTTGTTGAGTTGGTTGGTCGTTTTGATGAAACTATGGATAGTATCGGAGGGTACTAGCCATGTAAAAGTGAGAATACAGTAATCTAACACCAACATGAATAGAAATCAAGTTTGCTATAGTACCTAAAGGGGTGGTAGTTTGTTTTCTTGTGCTAATGATATCATGAGTTTCTGTTTAAGTTTTGTGTTGTGAAGTTTTCAAGTTTTCGGTGATGTTCTCATGGACAAAGGGATAAAGAGTGGAAAGAGATCAAGCTTGGGGATTCCCAAGGCATCCCAAGCCAAATTAAAGGACACGAAAAATCCTAAGCTTGGGGATGCCCCGGGAAGGCATCCCCTCTTTCGTCTTCAATCCATCGGTAACATTACTTGAGCTATATTTTTATTCACCACATGATATGTGTTTTTCTTGGAGCGTCTTGTATCGTAGGAGTATTTTCTTTTTGTTGTGTCACAATCATCCTTGCTGCACTCCTTTTGAGGGAGACATGCACTGATCGTGATTTTGCTAGAATGCTCATCGTGCTTCACTTATATCTTTTGAGCTAGATAATTTTGCTCTATGTGCTTCACTTAAATCTTTTAGAGCACGGCGGTGTGTGACTTGGTAGTTGGTTTGTGCCATTAAAATAGTCCCAAAGGTGATAGGTACCCAAAAGGATACAAGAACTTCCATCTTCATGTGCATTGAGTAGAAAGAAAAGTTTGATTCCTCTCAATTAGTTTTGAGACGTGGATTTGGTAATATTAAGAGTCATGTTAGTAGGGTGTTGTGAATCTAGAAATACTTGTGTTGAAGTTAGTGATTCCCGTAACATGCACGTATGGTGAACCGATATGTTAGGAAGTCAGAGCATAATTGATCTATTGATTGTCATCCTTTGTGTTGCGGTCGGGATCGCGCGATGGTTAACACCTACCAACCCTTCCCCTAGGAGTATGCGTTTAGCACTTTGTCTCGATTCCTAATAAATACTTTCGCAACAAGTATGTGAGTTCTTCATGACTAATGTGAGTCCATGGTGTAGATGCACTTTCACCTTCCACTATTGCTAGCCTCTCTAGTACCACGCAATTCTCGCAGGTGCACAAACCCACCATATGCCTTCCTCAAAACAGCCACCATACCTACCTACTATGGCATTTTCATAGCCATTTTGCTATATATTTCCATGCAACTCCCATCGTTCCGTCTCATGACTTGTGTCGTCACTCTCATATTGCCATTGCATGATCGTAAGATAGATAGTGAGATGTTTCAACGTCATACGCCAAGCTAGATCGTTGCACATCCCGGTACACTGCGGGAGGAATTTCCTATAGAGTCATCATCGTTCTGATCTTTGAGCTGTGAGTAAATAGAATTGTGATGATCGTCATTATTAGAGCATTGTCCCATGTGAGGAAATAAAAAAAACATGCCAAAGTTGCCCACATCAAAAAAAAGAGAAAAAAGAGGCCAAAGATCCCAAATAAAAAAAAGAGAGAAAAAGAGAGAAGGGACAATGCTACTATCTTTTTCCACACTTGTGCTTCATAATAGCACCATGTTCTTCATGATTGAGAGCCTCTCATTTTGTCACCACCATATGCTAGTGGGAATTTTCATTATATAACTTGGCTTGTATATTCCAAGGATGGGCTTCCTCAAATTGCCCTAGGTCTTTGTGACCAAGCAAGTTGGATGCACACCCACTAGTTCTCCTTTTGAGCTTTCACATACTTATAGCTCTAGTGCATCCTTTGTACGGCAATCCCTACTCATTCACATTGATATCTATTAATGGCCATCTCCATAGTCCTTTGATATGCCGAGTCAATGTGACCATCTCCTCCTTTTTTTCTCACAATCACCACCACACTCTATTCCACCTATAGTGTTATATCCATGGCTCACGCTCATGTATTGCGTGATAGTTGGAAAAGGTTTGAGAAAGTAAGAGTGCGAAAACAATTACTTGGCCAATACCGGGGTTGTGCATGATTTAAATTAGTAGTGTGAGGATGATGGAGCATAGCCAGACTATACGATTTTGTAGGGATAACTTTCTTTGGCCTTGTTATTTCGAAAGTTCATGATTACCTTGCTAGTTTGCTTGAAGTATTATTGTTTTCATGTCAATAGCAAACTATTGTTTTGAATCTTACGGATCTGAACATTCATGTCAAATGAAAGAAGTTACAAAGGACAACTATGCTAGGTAGCATTCCACATCAAAAATTCAATCTTTATCACTTCCCTACTCGAGGACGAGCAGGAGTTAAGCTTGGGGATGCTTGATACGTCTCCAACGTATCTATAATTTTTTATGGTTCCATGCTATTATCTTGTCAAACTTTGGATGTTTTGTATGCCTTTTATATCTTTTTTGAGACTAACTTATTAACTCAGTGCCAAGTGCCAGTTCCTGTTTTTTCCGTGTTTTTGACCCTTTTCAGAGGAGGATTTTAAACGGTGTCCAAACGGAATAAAACTTCCGAAAAGGTTTTTTCCGAAACAGAAGATACGCGCCAGACTTGAGAACCAAGGCAGGGCTAGCATGGGACCCCACAAGCCACCTAGGCACGGCCAGGGGGGCCGCACCTAACAGGCTTGTGGGCCACATGTGGCACGTCTGCCCTACCTCTTCCGCCTATAAATTCAGAAAAATTCCAAAACTGCCGAAGAGATCCACGAAAATACTTTTCCGCCGCCGTAAGCTTCTGTCTCCGCAGGATCCCATCTGGGGCACGTTCTGGTGCCCTGCTGGAGGGGGGATTCGGATACGGAGGGCTTGTTCATCAACACCATGACCTCTCTGATTACGCGTGAGTAGTTCACCATAGACCGCCGGGTCCATAGCTAGTAGCTAGATGGCTTCTTCTCTCTCTTGGATCTTCAATACAAAGTTCTCCATGATCTTCATGGAGATCTATCTAATGTAATCTTCTTTTGCGGTGTGTTTGTCGAGATCCGATGAATTGTGGATTTATGATCAGACTATCTATGAATCTTATTTGAGTTTCTTCTGATCTCTCTTATGCATGATTTCATATCCTTGTAATTCTCTTCGAGTTGTGGGTTTTGTTTGGCGAACTTGATCTATGATTCTTGCAATGGGAGAAGTGCTTGGTTTTGGGTTCATACCGTGCGGTGACCTCACCCAGTGATAGAAGGGGTAGCGAGGCACGCATCGTGTTGTTGCCATGAAGGGTAAAAAGATGGCGTTTTCATCATTGGTTTGAGTTTTATCCCTCTACATCATGTCATCTTGCTTAAAGCGTTACTCTGTTCGTCATGAACTCAATACACTAGATGCATGCTGGATAGTGGTTGATGCGTCGAGTAATAGTAGTAGATGCAGAAAGTATCGGTCTACTTGTCTCGGACGTGATGCCTATATGTATGATCATTGCCTTAGATATCGTCATGACTTTGCACGGTTCTATCAATTGCTCGACAGTAATTTGTTCAGCCACCATATTATTTGCTATTTTCAGAGAAGCCTCTAGTGAACACTATGGCCCCCGGGTCTACTTCACACCATATTTTCAGCCCTACTCTTTTACTTCGTTGCACTTTCCGCCTTCAAATCTCACTTTGCAATCAATCTTGAAGGGATTGACAACCCCTTTATAGCGTTGGGTGCAAGGTCTTTTGCGTTTGCACAGGTACTCTGGACTTGACGCGATTCTCCTACTGGATTGATACCTTGGTTCTCAAACTGAGGGAAATAATTACTGCTCCTGTGCTACATCGCCCTTTCCTCTTCAAGAGAAAAACCAACGCAAGCTCAAGAGACGACAGAAGGATTTCTGTCGCCGTAGCAGCCTCCTCGGTCTCCTTCGCCAGATGAGCTTGCACCTGGGTCAAGATGGCGTCCTTGTCCTTCAGGCCGGCGTCCTTACGCTGCGCCTCCTCGAGATGGACCTTCTCCAGGCGCTCCAGGTCGGTGGTGTGAGAGGAGTCCTTCTCTAGTAGGGCGGCACGCAGCTGCTCCAACTCCGCTTGGTGAGCCGCCTCGCGATCCTTCTTCTCCGCCTGGAGAAGATCCAACTTTAGGTGAAGCTACACACTGAGCTTCTTGTCTGCCTCGCGCAGGGCGTCTCACTCTGAGACGGCCGCGTCCAGCTGGCTCTGAAGGTCGCTGGTTTGGCCTTCGGCCCCCTGGATCCAGGTCAGCAGTGTGTTGTACGCCTGCGCCTGGGCGTCGTGGAGTTGCTACGAGCAATACAAACAAAGCAAAGAATGAGATTCGGCCCGGCTAATTCTCAGCCGACCCGATTCTCGGGGGCTAAACCTAGTGGGTGCGCTGGCGCGCCCCCACTAAAAAGAAACCATGAGCAAACAACAATGAGATTCGGCCCGACTAACTCTTAGCCGGCCCGATTCTCGGGGGCTACACCCAGTGGGTGCGCTGGCACGCCCCCACAGACGCAAGAACAAGGAGAAGAAGCCCAGTCAAAGAAAATAAAAGGCAAAGGTTTGAAAACTTACCACGATTTGGCCATCACGGCCGCATGCGACACCTTCTCGCGGGTGCTGGCTAATTCTGCTACCAGCGCTGGAATGCCGCTGAGCTCGGTGCCTGGGGGAAGAGCTGCACGTTCGGTGTTGGCCACACGCCAGATCTTCATGGGCCGGCTCTCGAGGTTGTGGCCGGCTCCGGGAGCGGGCGACCCCGATTGGCCACGACTATGGTGTCGTCTCTAGGCGGTGGGCTTGCTGGCCGGCTCCCTTGACGCTTCGATCGGTGCCGTCTCCGCAGCCGGAGGTGGACTTGCCGTCTCCGACGCCTCCGGCGTCATCTCCGGCACCTCCATGGTCATCTCAGGCGCATCGTCTATATCAACTTTAGGCGCGTCAGGGATCACATCAAGGTCTGCTCGCGTGGAGGGTGCCGGCTCAGCGGTCTTGGCTGTCCTGGCCCCATTTGTGCGGTTCAGAGCTGGCTCGCTAGCCGGCTTCTCCACACGCGCCCGCGAGGCGGGGTCGTGCCTTGCCTTTGACCGCTTCTCCTTGGCGGGCTTCTTGGCCTGGCTGGGTTGAGGTTGGGTTTCTGCCATCTTCCGAGCAGCCTCCTCCCATCGCTTATTCGACTCCTCGTCCAGTGCCTTCTTGGCAGTGTCAGCAGCAGCCCAGGTGGCTCGCTCGGCGGTGGAGGTAGTATCTTCCTCTACCTCTTCGGCATACCTACCGAATTCAAACCAATAAGGGAATGACCTTCATACAAGAATCCACAAAAGGGGGAATGATGATCCCTTACCCGGCAACGACGGGCATTGGCCTCCTACCGGTGGTGGCTCACTGCTTCTTAGCACCGCCACCTCGGCCACTGCCCGAAGGTCCTGTTGCGGCACGCTTGGGAGCTGGCTTAGCAGCGACGACCCCCTTGCCCTTCTGTCGAGCCGCCTCGCGAGCGTTTCGACGGGCTCGTGTCATGGGAGCGCTGGAGACCTCCTCTAGGTCTTTTTGGTCCTCCTCGAAGGCCGCGTCGTGCAGAAGAGGTGGCGTTTCGTCATCATCCGTCCAGACAAAAAGAGAAGACTTAAGATTCTCACCAGGCGGCTCAGAGCCCTCCGACTCCATTGCGTCTTCCATATCCGAGGAGGGAGAGACCCGCGGCTCCACCACCCCTTCATCCTCTATTTCCGATGGGTCCGACGCCTCCACGTCGGCTGAAGGTTTTGCAGGCGCTCGAACATCTGGAGGGCGGAGTCGTAATCCGGCTCAGAAAGCGAAAAGTGCATTAAATATAAGAAAACATGATTTGGGGAAACACTTACCACCAGAGCTGGATGGTTTCGGTCGAAGGGGGCCATGCCCCATTCTCACTCTCCGCCTCCGTCCATGTTGGCGGAGGAGATTAGGTTCATGTTCCAGGCCACCGCGCCGGCTTGACAATTCTTGGTGGAGAGCCGGTAGGGGTTGTGTCGGTCGCCCATCTGGCATATCAGATCCGGCCGCCGCTACAGAGGTAGGACCCGACATGATATCATTGTGGCAAGCAGGTCATGGGCCAGAAGGCCCCGAATCTCCAAGTTATCAAGGTGTGCGCATATTTGCGCCACCTAGACGACGGGCTTCAGAAGCGTTGCCTTCCAGTTCAGCTTCGCTGTCGGCAGAGCAATGGCGAAGGGGGTAGGTTGATGTAGTTGCGGGAGGGGTCGACGTTCTTCACATAGAAGAACCCCTTTTGCCACATCTTGACGGAGTCTTGTAGTGACATCTACGAGAAGCCGGACGTCGTCCGGTGATGCACCAGCACGGCACCCCAAGGGGTCATCGGCTTGGGGCCTGAATGCCCCGCCGCCTCGGCCTTGTCCATCTTCACGGACCACTGCTTGAAGAAGAACAACTTCCGCCAGAGGTCCAAGCCGTGTTCGATCCCCATGAACCCCTCGCACGGGACGACGAAGGCGGCGAGCTGGAGGATGGCGTTGGGCGCCAGGTGATGCGGCTGCAGGCCGAAGAAGGTGAGGAGGCGAGTGAAGAAGTCGCTCGCCAGAAGGCCAAAGCCGCGGTAGAAGTATTCCTCGAACACTACCACATCGCCCTTCTCGGGGGTCGGGGCTGCTTCGGCGCCGGGCACCCGCGCCGCCACAAGGTTTGCTGGAGGAAGCATGCGGCGGTGGCGGAGCGTGTCGATGTTCCCATCGCTGATGTCGCTTCCCACCCAAGCACCTCGGAACTGCCCCTTCTTAGGGGCGCCGCTGGACATGGTGGGTGGCGGCGGAGGCTAAGACGATCCTGGCGGCTGCCGGCGGCGATGGCTCGAGCGGCGGCGAAGGCGATGCAGCGCTCTTCTTTCTCTGGCTCAGGGAATGAAGGGGTATTGGTGCAGGGAGAGAACGGGGCCAACGGCCTCCTCGACGTCCCTGCATCCCATTTAAACCCCCACGAGAGATCATGGGCTGGGGATCCGGTGCGCATTACTACCACCTCCTCTGATTATTACGGGGGAATTTACGCTCCACGGAACCCAACTGTCGCAGAAGCAATCCGTAGAGGATCCACGCGCGCAGGGGCCGAGGAGGCGTCATGGCGGGACCCAGGGCACAAGCCCCGTCCCATTACCTATACAGTTAATCATAGAGTTGGGCCCGTGGCCTAGCACGTGGCGCAACAACGCTGCTTGCGACGAAGCTGAGGCGTCTGTTGGAAGACAACCAGCTTACGACCCAGCAACTCGTGCAACAAGCGACCTATGAAGAGCATTAGCGAGAAACTCAGGCCGGCGAGGCCTCCCGCTTTGAGGCGGCAGACCTCCCCTGCTTCGGGGACTACTGACGGGGGGATAACCCCGGGGTAGGCTCATCGAGCCTACTCCTCTGCATCTAAGAGTAAAGGGAAGCATCAGCTTCCTCTAGACGGTAAACTCTTCTAGGCCGTCTGGAAAGCTCCGGCCAGCTAGGAGTGAGACTACAATCCTTCTTGGCCGGCTGGAGTGCCCTCGCCGGCTAGGGACGAGATGGCGTTCCCTCCTGGCCGGTTGGGAAGCGCCTGTCGGCTAGGAGCGAGACAACAGATTCAAGGCCGGCTAGCAAGGCCGCTAGCCGGCTAGGCAGCCCTAGTCACATCCAACCCTAGGCTGGGACTAGACTCTACAAATAAAGGTGGAGACGCGTCAGCACTGGTACAAGATTGGGGCGCACGGGAGATACAGTCTCAGCGGCCATGCCGCTGACCTAGGACGACTGCGATCTGTCAAACCAACACAGTATAGGCCCATCAGCACCCACTCCATTACCAAGCTTGGCGTGGAAATAGTGGAGACGACCGTACTAGCGACCCATGACGAATTTCACAAGACGACGCCGGATGTACTACACATGTCCTGTGTCGGCCTTACGCGAAAACTCCATTGGCTGCCCTGCGGGTCCCATGGCCAGATGGGACCTTGCAGACGGCGGGCTCCTGCAACGACAAGACCAGACTACTGTGGGTCCCCTGGCCAGCTTGGGAGGCTTCCAGGCGGGCCCCTCTTTCGTACTTTTATCCATATTGTATGTCGGTGGGTTCGTCTATAAAACCCCCGATCCCCCTCCATGCAGAGGGTCGGTCAACCGCTCACACACACACACCCATACAGGAGAGGTAGACGCGAGCCGCAAGCTCCTTCTTCCTCCTCTGTCGAACAGCTCAAGGAGCACACTGTAATCCCTTTGGTGCATCAACCATTCCGGCAGGACTAGGGGTGTTATCTCTATGGAGAGCCGTGAACCTGGGTACATCATGCGTCTCTCGCTTGTGCCAATCCCGTTCCCGGAGCCCGCCGGTGTCCTTACGGTTCCCACCACACATGTTTAGCCTACACATGGCTGATGTCGTGAGTAAACACCGACATCGGCTCATCACTCTCACGTGTTCTTGTTGAATTAGTAGCACCACCATGTCTTTATAGTACTCAACCGTGCGGGGACCTTGAGTGTGCTCTGATACATCCATTTTGCATCATGCTTTCATGTTGATATTTATCGCTTTATGGACTGTTATTATACTTTGTGGTACCATACTTATGCCTTTTCTCTCTTATTTTGCAAGGTTTATTTGAAGAGGGAGAATACCAGCAGGTGGAATTCTGGACTAGAAAAGGAGCAAGTCTGAGTCATCTATTCTGCGCAACTCCAAATGCCCTGAAAATCAACGTGGAATTTTTTGGGAATATATAAAAATTACTGGGCGAAAGAAGTGCCAGAGGGGAGCTGCCGGGGGCCCACAAGCCTGGTGGTCGCAGCCTGCCCCCCTGGTCGCGGCAACAGGGCTTGTAGGCACCCTGGTGGCTCACTGGTCCCTCTTCTGCTATATGAAGGGTTTCATCCGGAAAAAAATCAGGGAGGAGCTTTTTCGTGGATTCTCCGCCGCCACGAGGCGGAACTTGAGCAGAACCAATCTAGAAATCCGGCAGGACGATCCTGCCCGGGAAACTTCCCTCCCGGAGGAGGAAATCATCGTCATCGTCATCATCAACACTCCTCTCATCGGAGGGGACTCGTCTCCATCAACATCTTCATCAGCACCATCTCATCTCCAAACCCTAGTTCATCACTTGTAACCAATCTCCGTCTCATGACTCCGATTGGTACTTGTAAGGTTGCTAGTAGTGTTGATTACTCTTTGTAGGTGATGCTAGTTGGATTACTTGGTGCAAGAGTTTATGTTCAGATCCTTGATGCTACTCATTACAGCTCTGATCATGATTATGATTATGCTTTGTGAGTAGTTACTTTTGGTCCTGAGGACATGGGATAAGTCATGCTAATAATAGTCATGTGAATTTGGTATTCGTTTGGTATTTTGATATGTTGTATGTTGTTTTTCCTCTAGTGGTGTTATGTGAACATCGACTACATAACACTTCACAATTATTTGGGCCTAGAGGAAGGCATTGGGGAGTAGTAAGTAGATGATGGGTTGCTAGAGTGACAGAAGCTTAAACCACAGTCTATGCGTTGCTTCGTAAGGGGCTGATTTGGATCCACTAGTTTAATGATATGGTTAGACGTTGTCTTAATTCTTCTTTCGTAGTTGCGGATGCTTGCGAGAGGGGTTAATCATAAGTGGGATGCTTGTCCAAGTAAGGGAAGTACCCAAGCGCCGGTCCACCCACATGTCAAACTATCAAAGTAACGAACGCGAATCATATGAACATGATGAAACTAGCATGACAGAAATTCCCGTGTGTCCTTGGGAGCGTTTTTCCTTCTATAAGACTTTGTTCAGGCTTGTCCCTTGCTACAAAAGGGATTGGGCCACTTTGCTTCACCGTTGCTACTACTTGTTACTTGTTACTTTTTACCTGCTACGTTTCACCTCACTACACCATCACTTGTTACCGCTACTTGCAGTGCTTGCAGTTATTACCTGCCGAAAACCCTTTATCACAGCCTTCTGCTCCTCGTTGGGTTCGACACTCTTACTTATCGAAATGACTACGATTGATCCCCTATACTTGTGGGTCATCAAGAATATTTTCTGCGCCGTTGCCGGGGAGTGAAGCGCCTTTGGTAAGGAAACATTTATATATTGTGCTGAAATTTATTGTCACTTGTCACTATGGAAACTGTTCCTTTGAGGAATTTGTTCGGGGTATATTCACCACGAACGGAAGCACGAGGAGTTGCTCCTCAACCTAAGGTACCTACTGAAAATATCTTTTATGAAATTCCTTCGGGTATGATTGAGAAACTGCTAGCTAATCCTTTTACAGGAGATGGATCATCACATCCAGAGTTGCATCTAATCTATGTAGATGAAGTTTGTGGTTTCTTTAAGCTTGCAAGTTTGCCCGAGGATGAGGTAACGAAGAAAGTCTTTCCTTTATCTTTGAAGGATAAGGCGTTGACATGGTATATGCTATGTGATGATACTGGATCATGGGACTACAATCAGTTGAAATTGGAATTTCATCAAAAGTTTTACCCTATGCATTTGGTACATCGTGATCGGAATTATATTTATAACTTTTGGTCTCGTGACAGGGAAAGCATAGCTCAAGCTTGGGGGAGGCTTAAATCAATGCTATATTCATGCCCCAATCATGAGCTCAAAACTTTTATGCTCGGCTTTCTCATGAAGATCGTACCATGCTTGACACTTCTTGTACCGGTCCTTTTATGAAGAAGGATATTGACCACAAGTGGAATTTATTGGAAAGAATCAAACGTAACTCTGAAGATTGGGAGCTTGAAGAAGGTAAGGAGTCAGGTATGAATTTCCAGTTTGATTGCATTAAATCTTTTGTTGAAACAAAGACTTCAAGAGATTTTAGCGCTAAGTATGGACTTGACTCTGAGATAGTAGCTTCTCTATGTGAATCTTTTGCTGCCCATGTTGGTCTTCCCAAAGAGAGGTGGTTTAAGTATCATCCTCCTGTAGAAGTCAACATAGTTAAACCCAATCTAGTTGAAGAGAAAGTCATTGCCTATAATGATCCTTTTGTTCCTTGTGCCTACACTTAGAAACCACCTTACCCTGCTAGGAAAAAGGATTGTTCTAAAGCTCCAACTGTGATACGTAGGGGTTACATTAGACCACTTGAACCCCCTGAGGAAATTAGAGTTGAACCTAGTGTTTCTATTATCAAAGATCTCTTAGCCGAAGACATAGACGGGCATGTTATCAAATTCTGTGGGGACTCCGCTAGAATTTGTAAACCTCATGCGAAAGACAAATACGGACCTGTAGTTGGCCTGCCCGTTGTTTCTGTCAAGATAGGAGATCACTGTTATCATGGTTTATGTGATATGGTTGCTAGTGTTAGTGCAATACCCCGGTCCCTATATGATGAAATCAAAGATGAGATTGCACCTGGTGAGTTAGAACCCATTGATGTCACTATTACGCTAGCTAATAGAGACACTATCTCTTGTGTGGGAATTGTGAGAGACGTAGAAGTCCTATGTGGTAAGACGAAGTATCCTACTGATTTCCTCGTCCTTGCTACAGCACAAGATAGCTTTTGTCCCATCATATTTGGCAGACACTTTCTCAACACTGTCAATGCTCATATTGATTGCATTAAACAGACTGTCACTATTACTTTCGAGGGTGTGTCTCATGAATTTAACTTCTCCAAGTTTGGAAGACAACCCCATGAAAAAGAGTCGTCTGGTACGGATGAAATCATTGCTCTTGTCGCTATTGTCGTACCTCCTACGGATCCTTTAGAGCAACATCTCCTTGAGCATGAGAATGATATGCATATGGATGAAAGAGATGAGATAGATTAAATTTTTTAGAACAATATCCTATTATTAAGAATAATCTGCCTGTTGAACTACTTGGGGATCCTCCCCCACCAAAGGGTGATCCTGTATTCGAGCTAAAACAGTTACCAGATACACTTAAGTATGCCTATCTTGATGAGAAGGAGATATATCCTGTTATTACTAGTGCTCACCTCTCGAATCACGAAGAGAAGAAGTTAGTAAAAACTTTGAGGAAGCACCGTGCTGCTATTGGATATACTCTTGATGATCTTAAGGGTATTAGTCCCACTCTATGTCAGCACAAGATGAAAACGATCCTGATTCTAAGCCAGTTGCTGATCATCAACGGAGATTAAATCCTAGGATGAAAGAGGTCGTGAGAAAAGAAATATTAAAGCTTCTAGAAGCAGGAATCATTTATCTTGTTGCTCATAGTGATTGGGTAAGTCCAGTACATTGCGTACCTAAGAAGGGAGGTATCATCGTCGTTCCTAATGATAAGAATGAACTAATCCCACAGAGGATTTTTACTGGCTATAGGATGGTGATAGACTTCCGGAAACTGAACAAGGCAACCAGGAAAGACCATTATCCTTTGTCGTTTATCGACCAAATGCTAGAAAGGCAATCTAAACACACACACTTCTGCTTTCTAGATGGTTATTCAGGTTTCTCGCAAATACCTGCTGCACAATCTGATCAGGAGAAAACAACTTTCACCTGCCCCTTCGGTACCTTTGCTTATAGACGTATGCCTTTTGGCTTATGCAATGCACCTGCCACCTTTCAAAGATGTATGGTGGCAATATTCTCTGACTTTTGTGAAACGATTGTTGAGGTTTTCATGGATGATTTCTCCATTTACGGTTCTTCCTTTGACGACTGCCTCAGCAAGCTTGATCGAGTCTTACAGAGATGCAAAGATACCAACCTTGTCTTAAACTGGGAGAAGTGCCACTTCATGGTTCATGAAGGCATCGTCTTAGGACACAAAGTCTATGAGAAAGGCATTGAGGTTGATAAGGCTAAGGTTGATGCAATTGAGAAAATGCCTTGCCCCACAGATATCAGAGGTATACGAAGTTTCCTAGGTCATGTTGGTTTCTATACAAGGTTCATAAAAGACTTCTCTAAGATTTCTAGGCCTCTTACCAACCTCTTGCAGAAGGATGTTCGTTTTGTTTTTGATGAGGATTGTGAGGAAGCTTTCGAAATACTTAAGAAGGCCTTGATAACCGCACCTATTGTTCAACCACCTGATTGGAACTTGCCCTTTGAAATCATGTGCGATGCTAGTGATTATGCTGTTGGTGTTGTTCTAGGAGAAAGAGTTGACAAGAAGTTGAATGTTATTCACTACGCTAGTAAAACTCTAGACAGTGCCCAAAGAAACTATGCCACTACGGAGAAGGAATTTTTAGCAGTCGTCTTTGCATGTGAAAAGTTCAGATCTTATATAGTTGACTCCAAAGTCATTATTCACTCTGATCATGCTTCTATTAAGTACCTTATGGAGAAGAAGGATGCTAAGCCTAGGCTAATCAGATGGGTTCTCCTGCTACAGGAATTTGATTTGCACGTTGTTGACCGAAAGGGTGCTGATAACCCTGTAGCAGATAACTTGTCCAGGCTAGAGAATGTCCTTGATGACCCACGACCTATTGATGAAAACTTTCCTGATGAGCAATTGAATGTTATCCGCACTTCACATAGTGCACTGTGGTATGCTGATTACGCAAACTATATCGTAGCCAAATACATACCACCCAGTTTCACCTACCAGCAAAAGAAGAAATTCTTCTTTGATTTGAGACACTACTTTTGGGATGATCCTCACCTTTATAAGGAAAGAGTAGATGGTGTTATTAGATGTTGTGTGCCTGAACATGAATAGGGACATATCCTGCAGAAGTGTCATTTCGAAGCCTACGGAGGACACCATGCTGGAGATAGAACTGCTCATAAGGTATTGCAATCAGGTTTCTATTGGCCCACTCTCTTCAAGGATGCCTGTAAGTTTGTATTTTCTTGTGACGAATGCCAAAGAATAGGGAACATCAGTAAACGTCAGGAAATGCCTATGAACTATTCGCTTGTCATTGAACCATTAGATGTGTGGGGCTTTGATTATATGGGACCCTTCCCGAGTTCCAATGGGTATACTCATATCTTAGTTGTTGTTGATTACATCACTAAGTGGGTAGAAGCTATCCCCACTAGAAATGCTGATCGCCACACCTCTATTAAGATGCTGAAAGAAGTCATTTTCCCAAGATTTGGAGTCCCTAGATATATGATCACTGATGGCAGTTCACACTTTATTCATGGTGTTTTCCGCAAGATGCTCGCTAAGTATGATGTCAACCATAGAGTTGCATCTCCATATCATCCTCAGTCTAGTGGTCAAGTGGAGTTGAGTAATAGGGAGATCAAATTGATCCTACAAAAGACTGTCAATAGATCTCGAAAGAATTGGTCTAGCAAACTTGACGATGCACTATGGGCTTATAGGACTGCTTATAAGAATCCCATGGGCATGTCGCCGTATATAAAATGGTTTACGGTAAGGCATGTCATTTACCTCTTGAGCTAGAACACAAAGCTTATTGGGCAATCAAAGATCTCAACTTCGATTTCAAACTTGCCGGTGAGAAGCGGTTGTTTGATATCAGCTCATTAGATGAATGGAGGGCCCAGGCATATGAAAATGCCAAGTTGTTCAAGGAAAAGGTTAAGAGATGGCACGATAAAAGAATACAAAAACGTGAGTTCAATGTAGGTGATTATGTCCTGCTATACAATTCTCGCTTAACATTCTTCGCAGGCAAACTTCTCTCTAAATGGGAAGGTCCCTACGTTGTCGAGGAAGTATATCGTTCCGGTGCCATCAAAATCAATAACACGGAAGGTAATTTTCCTAGAGTGGTAAATGGGCAAAGAATCAAGCATTATATTTCTGGTACTCCCATAAATGTTGAGAGCAATATCATCAATATCATAACTCCAGAGGAGTACATAAGGGATGTTTATCAGCCTGTTTCAGACTCTGAAACCGAAGAGGTATGTGTTTCGGTAAGTATTTGGACTCCAAAACTTTTCTAGTAGGAAATTTTCTCTGTTTTGGAATTTATGGAAAATAAGAAAAATAAAAAGCAGCCTGGAGAACGCACGAGGTGGCCACAAGCTTGGTCGCCGCGGCCTGCCCCCTGGCCGCGGTGACAGGGCTTGTGGGCACCTCGTGTGCCTCCCGGACTCCGTTTTCTTGCGGAGCACTCCTTCTGGTCCAGAAAAAATCATTATATATACGCCTGAGGGTTTTGATCTCTGTATCATCCAGTTTTCCTCTGTTTTCGTTTCGAGCCTATTTCTGCTGCAGATCTAGACTGCTATGGCGTCCCCAAAAGCTCCGAAGGACAAGGTCTTTGAGAAGGTTATCAATACTTACCTCGCCGAAGTGTTGCAGCACCCTCAATCTATCAAGATGAGTGAGGGGATGTTACACGTCCATGATGTTGAGGGGCCTAAGAAGACCGGAAGCATGGAGACGAGGCTCGAAGCAATGGAGCAACAAGTCTTCAAGTGCCAAGGGATGGTGGAGCGTGGACTCAATGCCAACCACATGATGATCACGAAGTTCACCAACAAGCACAAGATGGATGCCATTGACATTGGGAAGCACCTCTCCAGGCTCTATGACAGGGTTGATCAACTCCAGGGCCAGATCTATGACCTGCAGAACCATCTGTTACAAAAGGCATTTCATTTTTTCGAACTTATTTGCACTCCAGACTTTTTGTGTGTTCGAAATGAACCATTCAAGGACACATTATCAATTTTCAACACTTTCTGACTTCATTTGATATTTTTCATGCTTTTACTGATTTTTTGGAGCTAAATGACCCAGAAAATGAAAAGCACTACAAATGAATTCTTATTAGGTTGAAAGTTGGCATGGTATCATCATTTCTCCCACATAGCATTTGCTAAAAAGTTGAGAGCGTTGCCGCAAAAACTGGATGCACTTCGTATACAAATCGGACAATCTCTTTCGAAGTATGAGGGTTTCATACGAAAACTCATCTGTTACAAAAGGCATTTCATTTTTTTGAACTTATATGAACTCCAGACTTTTTGTGTGTTCAAAATGAACCATTCAAGGCCACATCATGAATTTTCAACACTTTCTGACTCCATTTTGTATTTTTCATGCTTTTACTGATTTTTTGGAGCTAAATGACCCAAAAATTGAAAAGCACTACAAATGTACTCTTAATAGTTTGAAACTTGACATGGTATCATCATTTCATCCACATAGCATGTGCTAAAAAGTTGACAGGGTTGCCGCAAAAACTGGATGCACTACTAAAATCTAGTTCTTTGCCGTCACCCAGGTCTTTGCCGTGTGCTGGCTGATGGCAAAGAACCTCTTTGCCGTCAGTTGACACAAGGCAGACGACAAAGGGCTGACTGATGGCAAAAATACTATTTGCCATGTGTCGGCCCTTTGCCGTCTGCCAGCGGACGACAAAGAGATCCAGGGCAGACAACAAAGAGGACGGGTGGGTCCCATGCCTGTCGTGTCCGACGGAAGGCTAACTTTGCCATCAGGGCGCCTTTGTTGTCCGCCACGGGGCCCTTTGCCGTCGGGGGGCGGACGTCAAAGGGGCCGACCCTGTAACGGCCATCTACTCCCCTTGCGCTCACTGTCTCTCTCCCCCCCACACTGTCTCTCTCCCCCCTCACCTCACTCGCCCCTGCCGCCGCCCCGCCTTGCTCCCACCGGCGACCCCCTTCCCGCGGCGACGCCCTCCCCGCGGCCACCCCCTCCCCACGATCACCCCGACCCCTCCCCGCGGCCACCCCCTCCCCGCGGCCCTCCTCCCCCACCACCACACCTCCTCCCTCTGTCATTGGTGAGTTCATTTTTTTGTTGAGTTCATTTTCTTTCATTTTTTTTCTTTTTTTTCATTTCATTGCATGTGTTAGTTTAGGTTACTTTCAGTGTTAATTAGATTAATGTTAGTTTCCGTTAATTAGGTTACTATTAGTTTAGTGTTAATTAGGTTATTGTTAGTTTAGGTTAATTAGGTTACTATTAGTTTAGTGTTAATTAGGTTACTGTTAGAAGAGGAGGAGGAGGAGGAGAAAAAAGAAGAATAATAATAGTAATAAGATGATAAAGAAGAAGAAGAAGAAGAAGAAGAGGAGAGAGGAGAATAAGAAAGAAGAGGACCCCGACCCCCGACCCCCCGCCCACGACCCCCGACGCCCGACGCCACCAACCCCCGATGCCCGATGCCACCAACCCGCAATCATTGACCCCCGACCCCCGACGCCACTGACACCCGACTCCCGACCCCCGACACCCGACACCACTGACCCCCGACGCCACTTACACCCGACTCCTGACCCCCACGCTCGACGCCACCGACCCCCAACGCCCGACGCCACCAACCCCCGACCCTCGATCCCCGACCCCCTACCCCCGACGCCCTACCCCCGACCCCCGACTCCACTAACCCCCAACCCCGGGCCCCCGACACCTCTTTGACCTCTTGTTGATCGAAAAGACCCCAACCCCTGACGCTAGTGACCCTCGACCCCCGACGACACTGACCCCCGACCATCGACGCATTAAACCCGACTCCCGACCACCGACACCAGACACCACCGACCCTCGATGCCACTAAGCCCCGACCACCGACACCAGACACCACCGACCCTCGATGCCACTACTTACTGTTGAACGAGAAGGTGCTTTTTGGCCTTCTAAAGGCCCACTGGGTCATAGTTTGTAAATTATGAGTTAGGTCACATATTTTCCGATTATGTTAATTATAAAAAACATCATATTTGTGTTGATCGTGTGAATTTCAATGTGCAGTTGTTCGACGACCTCCACGTGCGTTGGATGAGCTCCGCCCCTGCGTTTGTTGGTGAGCACAAATGACTTCTCCTCCTACACCCTTAATTTGCTCTGTCCCGGTCTTCGTGCTGATGAAACTTGCTAGCTATAGGTTTCTTCAATCATGAGTATGCGTGACCAGTATGCGTCTCCCGTGCGAAAGGGCGACATCTATAAATATGCATTTCTTTGCATATTTATAACCGCCATCCTTTCGAATTATCCACCATTATCCATGGACAACCCGAGTATGTGTAGATTGGGTTCGTTTTCTCGTATGTTGTGCTCTTGATCCAATGCAGAATTTCGCACCACGAGCATGGTACTGGGATTGAAGACATGGTGCAAGACTTTGATGATGCTCGGGATTCGGACGATGAGATGGAGGAATCTGCAAAGGCCTTCTATGAAATGTTGGAGTCTTCAAAAGGTCCTCTCCACGAGCAGACTGAGCTTTGTCAGCTGGATGCCATCACACAAGTAATGGCTTTGAAGGCTCAATTCAACCTAGGCAGAGAATGCTACGACGCGATGATGACGATATTTGGACGCTTTCTACCCAAAGGCCATGTACTGCCTGCAAACCTGTACCAGTCAGAGAAAATCCTCCGTGTACTTAAGATGCCCTATGAGAAGATACATGCATGTGAGAATGCATGTGCCTTATTTAGGCTTGAGTATGTGGCCTTGGACTATTGCCCCATTTGCAATTCTTCCAGGTATATTGTGGTAGACAATGGTATGGGTGAGAAGAATCAGACCAAAGTCCCCATTAGTGTTCTTCTGTATCTGCCAATCGTACCAAGACTTCAACGTCTTTTCATGGTCGAAGAGACGGCCAAACAGATGACGTGGCACAAATTGGGCAAAAGAACCAAACTAGATGTGGATGGGAACAAGATGCTGGTACACACTTTAGATGGTTTTGCGTGGAGGCACTTCGATGCATTGCGTAAGTATAAATCAAAAGATCCAAGGCAACCTAGAGCCGCCATCATCACGGATGGGTTCAATGTGTATGGTATGACGGCAACACAATACAGTTGTTGGCCTGTATTTGTCACTCCACTAAATTTGCCACCCAGAGAGATTATGAAAAGAAAGGACATTTTCCTAACATTGATAATTCCAGGGCCGAACTATCCGGGGAAGAATATGAATGTGTACATGCAGCCGCTTAAGGATGAGTTGCAAGAAGCCTGGGATAATGGGATCAAGACCTACGACGCTGCTCCCAAAACAAATTTCAAAATACATGTGTGGTACATGTACTCGACGCATGATTATCCGGTGTTTGCGCTATTCGCTGGCTGGTGTGTGCATGGAAGGTTCCCGTGCACTACATGCAAGGCAGCTCTTTAGTTCCGTTGGCTGCAGGCTGGCCGCAAGTATTCTTGCTTCGACATGCATAGACAGTTCCTGGATCCTGACCATAAGTTCAGAAAAGACAAGAAGAATTTCATCAAAGGTAGAGTTGTCAAAAACATTTCACCAGCTGCGTTCACAGGCCAACAGAACCTTGATCATTTAAACGCTCTCGAGCCTAATCTTTTGCGTCCAGGATACTTCAAAGGGTATAATACAGAACACGCCTGGACTCACAAGTCATGCTTATGGGATCTGCCTTACTTCAAAGACCTCCTTTGCCCACACAACATCAACGTGATGCACACTGAAAAGAATATTGGGGAGGCAACTTTTGGTACATTGTTCAACATAGAGGGGAAGTCAAAAGATAATCTTAAGGCTAGAATCGACTTGGAGGCTCTATGTGATAGACCGTTGCAAAAATTGCGACAACGAAAAGGAAAGGAAAGCATAGCGAAGCCCAAGGCATGGTTCACTCTTGAAAGGCCAGCTATGAGGGAAATGCTATTGTGGGTGAAAATGCGGTTGATGTTCCCCGATGGGTATGCTGTGAATCTAAAGAGGGGAGCAAGTCTTGAGAAATTGAAAATATTTGGTCTCAAGAGTCATTATTGGCACATATGCATTGAGCGGGTAATGCCGGTGATGTTGCGTGGATTTACCCCTAAGGATGAATGGCTATTACTGGCAGAGTTGAGCTATTTCTTCTGTTCTCTTTGTGCGAAAGAACTATCGCTTGGCGTGCTAGACGTAATGGAAGAGTTGGCGGCGGAGTTGATCTGCAAATTAGAAAAGATCTGTCCACCGGGCTTCTTTAATCCATTGCAACATTTGATTTTGCATCTCCCGACCGAGGCAAGAATGGGGGGTCTCGTTCAAAATCGATGGTGCTACTCAACTGAGAGGATGCAGAAGATGCTCCGAGCTAAGTGTAAAAATAAACGTAGAATTGAAGCATCGATGGCCGAGGCATTCATTACTGAGGAGGCGGCAAACTTCATGACAACACACTACGAAGCCAAAAATCATCATTTGCATAACACGAAGCCTCGGTACAATGATGGCGATCCAAAAAAAGTTCGATCCAACCTCAGCCTATTCAAAGGTAAGCTCGCACCATCCGATGCTTCGAAGGGGAAATTGTTGGATGTCGAAGAATGGCGGACCATTTCATTGTATATCTTCACCAACCTAACAGAAGTGCGGCCGTACATCGAGTAAGTTCTCGGTAAATTATTGTTCCGGAACTTCTGATTGCTTTGAAGTACTCTTATTCCTGGATATTTGATGTAGTCGATACGTCGCCGAATTCTTGGACGGAGGGGTCATCGAAAAGGATTCCGTCGAAGAGTATGAGCTTCTCGCAAAGCATGGAGGCGACTATCCCGGTTTCGTCTCTTGGTTCAAACAAAGGGTAATTAATTACCATTAAGGGCCCATTTGATTTCTTGGTCTAATTTGCGGCTAATGCATCCATTCTTTCGTATTAAACTTGTAGGCTGATGCAGAGTCTATGGACGCCGAGTTGAGACAAGTCGCTAATGGTTTTGACTATAAGGTCTGTTCATTTGACAAATACAACATCAACGGGTATCAATTTCGTACCTTTGGCAAAGAGCTATCTATGCCCGACCTAAAGACTACAAATTGTTCTGTCTCTGCTATCGGCGAAGGAGGCACCGAGTATTATGGAAGAGTTGAAGCAATTTATGAACTTCTATTCTATGGTGAAAACCCACCGACCGTCGTAGTCTTCAAATGTTATTGGTTTGAGCCGAGGGAGACTAGAAGGACTCATGAACATATAGGACTAGTCGAAATCAACCAAAACACCCACTTAGATGTTCCCGAAGTCTATATTACGGCTCAACAGGCGACACAAGTTTTCTATCTACTGTGGCCTGCCAAACTAATCCAAATCTCAAAGGTTGGGATGTCGTTTATGAAGTGCCACCACAGTTTAGACCACGTACCCTCAATGAAGAGGATTACGAACCTCACATTAACCCATGCACATATGAAGGAGAATTCTTCCAAGAAACACGTATGTCCAAGAAACGTTTCAAGAACCGCTCTACTTCACCCCAGAACATTGAAGTAGACAGCGATAGTGAATCCGTCTTAACCCCTGAGCCCAAACAGGAAGAGCTGGAAGAAGAAGAGGTTAGTGTTGTGGATGACCTGTCACTTCTTGACCGATTACATAATGGTGGCCTTCCACATGTTCTTCCTGATAGTGATGATGATGATGCATTTATTGATGATAGTGATGATCATGATGCATTTATTGACCCCGAAGCATATATAGATGAGCACGATTGTAATTAGTTCATGTCAGGTATTCAACTATTACTATATATAAATTTTGAGTTCATGTTAGGTATTCAATTTTTATTAGTCATGTTGGTATTTATGACGATGACCCACTTAAATTATATACATTTTATTACTCATGTTGGTATTTATATTGTACTAATTTCATTTACTCTTTGTCATGACAGGTGTTAAAAGGTTGTGGGAAAGGGTCGAAAGCACTCAACAGCTGCTTCTTCGTGGGCAGGTGGTGGGATGGGTACTTCCATTCCTACCTCGCCTCTTCGAAGAGCGTTGCTCTCTACTCTACAAGGAGCGCCCCCCCCCCCCCCCCCCCCCGTGAGAGGAGGTCGACCCCCTGCGAAGCCGAGAGGTACTAAAGGTACACGTTGTATCCATGTTGGTATTTATGTTGTACTCAGGTTGTATGCATATTGGTATTTATATACATTTTATTACTCATGTTGGTATCTATGTTGTACTAAAGGTACATGTGGCCGCGGGAGAGGTAGGGCGGTGGCTGCCATGCCTTCTGAGGTGGAGGCTACACGGTCTCCGCCACCACCCCAAGCTGATTCACCTGAGCACAAGACTTCTAGGGTGGATTCGTCTGAGGTGGAGGCTACACGGTCTCCGGTTCACGAGCCTCGGGTCGATGAGCCTCAGGTCGACGAGCCTTCAACCTACGAGACTCGTATCCTAGAGGCTTCATTCCAGGCGACTCCGGAGCAAAGCAGGGATGAGGGTACGTCCCCAAAGACCCAGTGGGATACCTGGGCTGAGCCAAGTGGCCATGGTGGTAGCGACGAGGAGCTGGGTGAGGGGGCTACCGTCTACCAGTGTGGTAGTTCGGGCCTCCCGCTCGTGCCGCCGACCCCCGAGCAGAGGTGGTCGATTAGGCCAAATGGGGACAAGTAAGTTAATTTACTCTTATTTAACCTTTTGCCTTCACATTTTCTCAAATATCTAATGTTTTGGCTTTAATTTGTCATACCGTAGGGGTTGCATTGTTGCCAAGGGTGTCCGCAAGCCCAACAGCGTCCTTGGTGTGATTTGCCGTCAAAACTTCCTAGGGTTTGTTACGTTGCCCGGTCGGGAGCGAGAGGTAGGAATGACCTGGGAGCACTACTTGGGTGCCCCGGCCCCGACGGAGGTGGAGATCGACGGTGTTTTGTGCCACACGAGGGCCGATATGGTGATCCGACAGTTTTGGGTAATTTCTCCTTCACACAATTATAAATCAGCCATAGCTAGTTATTGTACTAATCGGTGTTGTCTCGTTTGCGGACCTACTACAGGTGTGAGGAGGGATACGAGGAGGACGCGACAAAGGTTATCGAAACCGAATGTCGCCGCCTACTTCAAAACATTCGGCACGAGGCTCGGGTGCAGGCTGTTCGAGACTACTATCGGCGTATTAGGAAGGATAAGGCGAAGTGCCGTGATTCTAAGATGGAGAAGGAGCATTACATGAAGGTAATTGCATATTACTAAGGCTTTGTAGTTAGTTTCCTTGATTTGGTTCTTACGCGCTCAAATTTCTCTTTATTAACTTAGGTGCCCCCGAGATGGTGTGTGGATAAGATGGATTGTTGGGAGGCCTTGGTGGATCAGTGGTGCTCCGAAACGTGGGAGGCCAGCCACAACAACGCCAAGGAGAGGCGTGGCAAAATGGTTTGTGTGCCACACCATCAAGGGAGCGTCAACTTAATCCAATTTGGCGAGAACTGGGTATGTGGTTTGCTTCATGCCTCATGCAATTCATTCTTAATGCTATCTTGAGCCCTTTACTAATACAATTTTCCTCTCTCTCTCTTTTAGGCGCGTCACAATAAGACAGAGGTGCCATAGATGTACGACTTGTATGCGATGGCCCATACTGCCTCGTATAAGAAGGTCAAGGCATTCTCTGAGTCTGACCTCGAGCATCCAGAAAACTTCACCAACATCTCCTCCCACCACAAGCTCGTGAAGTACAGAGGTCACGGGAAGGCAAGGAAAGGGGAGGACTTTAACCCGAGCGAGGGGCCTATTGATCCAGAGCTGGTGATGATAGCTGGCAACGGGAGGCCCCATGGCTCAATCGCCATTGGAGACGGCCTTATACGTTGTCCTAGCACTCTCCGGCAGATAAAGGCACGCCAAACAAGCTCCTGTCCGCAGATAACACCTCGTCCAAGGCCAGTCGAGCTCGTCATCGAGGTTAGTTTAATGAACTCAACTATCTTTCCGCATTATGTTGTGCGTTGGAACCAATATGATTACAATGCTAACAATGAGTTGTGTTGCAGGCTGCTATTCTGAAAGAGAGAGAGAGGCAATGCAGGCAGTTATGGCAGAGAAGGATAAGGAGATGAGGGAGCTGGAGGAGAGGACGACTGCATTGGTGGAGGCGGAGAGGGCACAGAATGATGCGTCTAACAGGGCCATATACGAGCTCTTCGTGGTAAGTTTCTTCTTCATATTATTTCAAATCTTGCATTTTAACGTCCGTTTCATTAATAAATAAAAAGTTTGACTTGTCGAAACCAAATGTACAGTCTATGTGCGAGAAGACCGGCCAAGTCCCTTCGGCGATGCCAGTCATTAACATGGCGGGGACGGTGAGTTTCATTTCAGTGCAGTAATATTAAGAGTGTCCTCATGCTAACGACACATTGCAAGCGATGTATGGTGCAGAATATCTCCCGAAACACATCGCACGACCGTTCTAAAGTGGATCCTTATCCAAGGCAGCCTTCTCCAGGTGAAACAAGCCAGAGCCACCATGCTTCACCGCCGTGATGACGATAATGGTATGTTATTTCTAGTGTTTTAATAAAAAATACATATACTTAGCTAAGTTCTCTCCTAAATGACATAATAAGGCTTAGGTAGCTCCAAGATAACATATTCCCCCTAACTTAGGAATTAAATAGCCTATAATTAGCTTAGCTACATCCAAAATGGCCTAATAAGCATAGTTTGCTCCGGAATGACCTATTTTACCCAAGTTAGCTCCGAAATGACGTATAGTTAGCTAGGCTTCCACCTAAATGACATAATTAGCTTAGTTAGCTCCAAAATGGTGTATTTAATAAAAATGACATATACTTAGCTAATTATCCTCGAAATGACTTAATTAGCTCCAAAATGACATATACTTAGCTAATTATCCTCCAAAATGACATATTTAACCCAAATTAGCTCCAAAACGACATATAGTTAGCTAGGCTTCCACCTAAATGACATAATTAGCTTAGTTACCTCCAAAATGACCTATTTAATAAAAACAGACCTATAGTTAGCTAAGTTCTCTCCTAAATGACATAATAAGGCTAACTTAGCTCCAAGATGACCTATTCCCCCTAACGTAGGTATTAAATGGCCTATAATAAGCTTAGCTAGATCCAAAATGGCTTAATAAGCATAGTTTGCTCCGGAATGACACATTTTACCCATGTTAGCTCCGAAATGACCTATAGTTAGCTAGGCTTCCACCTAAATTACATAATTAGCTTAGTTAGCCCCAAAATGGTCTATTTAATAAAACATGACCTATACTTAGCTAATTATCCTCAAAATGACATAATTAGCTCCAAAAAGGCATTCTTAGCTAATTTAGCCCGAAGAAGGGGACAAGAGGAGAAGAAAGAGGAAAAATGAAAAGAAGGAATAAGAAGAAGAGAAGAAGAAGGACAAGAAGAAGGAGAAGAAGGAGGAGGAGAAGAAGGAGAAGGAGCTCCTCCTTCTTCTTATCCTTCTTCTTTTCTTCTTCTTCTCCTCTTCCTTCTCCTTCTCCTCCTCCTCCTCCTTCTTCTTTTACTTCTTCTTCTCTTTCTCTTCTTCTACGTAGCTCAGACTCATCCAACAAAGACTAAATTGGCAAACTATCCTAGAAAATGACATAATTAGCTTAGTTAGGTGAAAACATCATAAGAACCTTGGTTAGCTCATTAAAATGACCAATTTATCTAAAAATGAAATAATAAGCTCAAAATGGCATAAGAACCTTGGTTAGCTCATGAATATTATATACTTAGCTTGGCTTCCACCTAAATGATATAATTAGCCAGTTTAGCTCCAATATGGCTTAATAAGCATAGTTAGCTCCAAAATGACATATTTAACGCAAGTGAGCTCCGAAACGAGCTATAGTTAGCTAGGCTTCCACCTAAAGGACATAATTAGCTTAGTTAGCTCCAAAATGACCTATTTAATAAAAAATGGCATATAGTTAGCTAAGTTCTCTCCTAAATGACATAATAAGGCTTACGTAGCTCGAAGATGACCTATTCCCCCTAACTTAGGTATTAAATGGCCTATAATTAGCTTAGATAGATCCAAAATGACTTAATAAGCATAGTTTGCTTCGGAATGACCTATTTTAGCCAAGTTAGCTCCAAAATGACTTATAGTTAGCTAGGCTGCCACCTAAATGACATAATTAGCTTAGTTAGCTCCAAAATGGTGTATTTAATTAAACATGACCAATACTTTGCTAATTATCCTCGAAATGACATAATTAGCTCCAAAAAGGCATTCTAAGCTAATTTAGCCCGAAGAAGGGGACAAGAGGAGAAGAAATAGGAAAAATGAAATGAAGGAAGAAGAAGAAGAAAAGAAGAAGAAGAGAAGAACAAGGACAAGAAGAAGGAGAAGAAGGAGGAGAAGAAGGAGAAGGAGCTCCTCCTTCTCCTTCTTCTGCTTCTTCTTCCTACTTCTCCTTCTTCTTTTCTTCTTCTTTTCCTCGTCCTTCTCCTTCTCCTCCTCCTCCTCCTCGTCCTTATTTTACTTCTTCTTCTCTTCTTGCTTCTTATCTTTCTCTTCTTCTATGTAGCTTAGACTCATCCAACAAAGACTAAATTGGCTAATTATCCTACAAAATGACATAATTAGCTCAGTTAGGTGAAAACATCGTAAGAACCTTGGTTAGCTCATTAAAATGACCAATTTAGCTAAAAATGAAATAATAAGCTCAAAATGGCATAAGAACCTTGGTTAGCTCATGAATATTATATACTTAGCTTGGCTTCCACCTAAATGATATAAATAGCCAGTTTAGCTCCAATATGGCTTAATAAGCATAGTTAGCTCCAAAATGACATATTTACCCCAAGTGAGCTCCGAAACGACCTATAGTTAGCTAGGCTTCCACCTAAATGACATAATTAGCTTAGTTAGCTCCAAAATGACCTATTTAATAAAAAAAATGACATATAGTTAGCTAAGTTCTCTCCTAAATGACATAATAAGGCGTACGTAGCTCGAAGATGACCTATTCCCCCTAACTTAGGTATTAAATGGCCTATAATTAGCTTAGATAGATCCAAAATGACTTAATAAGCATAGTTTGCTCCGGAATGACCTATTTTAGCCAAGTTAGCTCCAAAATGACTTATAGTTAGCTAGGCTGCCACCTAAATGACATAATTAGCTTAGTTAGCTCCAAAATGGTCTATTTAATTAAACATGACCAATACTTTGCTAATTATCCTTGAAATGACATAATTAGCTCCAAAAAGGCATTCTAAGCTAATTTAGCCCGAAGAAGGGGACAAGAGGAGAAGAAAGAGGAAAAATGAAATGAAGGAAGAAGAAGAAGAAAAGAAGAAGAAGAGAAGAACAAGGACAAGAAGAAGGAGAAGAAGGAGGAGAAGAAGGAGAAGGAGCTCCTCCTTCTCCTTCTTCTGCTTCTTCTTCCTCCTTCTCCTTCTCCTTCTTATTTTCTTCTTCTTTTGCTCTTCCTTCTCCTTCTCCTCCTCCTCCTCCTCCTTCTTCTTTTACTTCTTCTTCTCTTCTTGCTTCTTATCTTTCTCTTCTTCTATGTAGCTTAGACTCATCCAACAAAGACTAAATTGGCTAATTATCCTACAAAATGACATAATTAGCTTAGTTAGGTGAAAACATCGTAAGAACCTTGGTTAGCTCATTAAAATGACCAATTTAGCTAAAAATGACATAATAAGCTCAAAATGGCATAAGAACCTTGGTTAGCTCATGAATATTATATACTTAGCTTGGCTTCCACCTAAATGATATAATTAGCCAGTTTAGCTCCAATATGGCTTAATAAGCATAGTTAGCTCCAAAATGACATATTTACCCCAAGTGAGCTCCGAAACGACCTATAGTTAGCTAGGCTTCCACCTAAATGACATAATTAGCTTAGTTAGCTCCAAAATGACCTATTTAATAAAAAATGACATATAGTTAGCTAAGTTCTCTCCTAAATGACATAATAAGGCTTACGTAGCTCGAAGATGACCTATTCCCCCTAACTTAGGTATTAAATGGCCTATAATTAGCTTAGATAGATCCAAAATGACTTAATAAGCATAGTTTGCTCCGGAATGACCTATTTTAGCCAAGTTAGCTCCAAAATGACTTATAGTTAGCTAGGTTGCCACCTAAATGACATAATTAGCTTAGTTAGCTCCAAAATGGTATATTTAATAAAACATGACCAATACTTTGCTAATTATCCTCGGAATGACATAATTAGCTCCCAAAAGGCATTCTTAGCTAATTTACCCCGTAGAAGGGGACAAGAGGAGAAGAAAGAGGAAAAATGAAATGAAGGAAGAAGAATAAGAAAAGAAGAAGAAGAGAAGAACAAGGACAGGAAGAAGGAGAAGGAGGAGAAGAAGGAGAAGGAGCTCCTCCTTCTCCTTCTTCCCCCTCTTCTTCCTCCTTCTCCTTCTCCTTCTTCGTTTCTTCTTCTTTTCCTCTTCCTTCTCCTTCTCCTCCTCCTCCTCCTCCTCCTTCTTCTTTTACTTCTTCTTCTCTTCTTGCTTCTTATCTTTCTCTTCTTCTATGTAGCTTAGACTCGTCCAACAAAGACTAAATTGGCTAATTATCCTTCAAAATGACATAATTAGCTTAGTTAGGTGAAAACATCGTAAGAACCTTGGTTACCTCATTAAAATGACCAATTTAGCTAAAAATGAAATAATAGTTTGCTCCGGAATGACACATTTTACCCATGTTAGCTCCGAAATGACCTATAGTTTGCTAGGCTTCCACCTAAATTACATAATTAGCTTAGTTAGCTCCAAAATGGTCTATTTAATAAAACATGACCTATACTTAGCTAATTATCCTCAAAATGACATAATTAGCTCCAAAAAGGCATTCTTAGCTAATTTAGCCCGAAGAAGGGGACAAGAGGAGAAGAAAGAGGAAAAATGAAAAGAAGGAATAAGAAGAAGAGAAGAAGAAGGACAAGAAGAAGGAGAAGAAGGAGGAGGAGAAGAAGGAGAAGGAGCTCCTCCTTCTCCTTATCCTTCTTCTTTTCTTCTTCTTCTCCTCTTCCTTCTCCTTCTCCTCCTCCTCCTCCTCCTTCTTCTTTTACTTCTTCTTCTCTTTCTCTTCTTCTACGTAGCTTAGACTCATCCAACAAAGACTAAATTGGCAAATTATCCTAGAAAATGACATAATTAGCTTAGTTAGGTGAAAACATCATAAGAACCTTGGTTAGCTCATTAAAATGACCAATTTATCTAAAAATGAAATAATAAGCTCAAAATGGCATAAGAACCTTGGTTAGCTCATGAATATTATATACTTAGCTTGGCTTCCACCTAAATGATATAATTAGCCAGTTTAGCTCCAATATGGCTTAATAAGCATAGTTAGCTCCAAAATGACATATTTAACGCAAGTGAGCTCCGAAACGAGCTATAGTTAGCTAGGCTTCCACCTAAAGGACATAATTAGCTTAGTTAGCTCCAAAATGACCTATTTAATAAAAAATGACATATAGTTAGCTAAGTTCTCTCCTAAATGACATAATAAGGCTTACGTAGCTCGAAGATGACCTATTCCCCCTAACTTAGGTATTAAATGGCCTATAATTAGCTTAGATAGATCCAAAATGACTTAATAAGCATAGTTTGCTCCGGAATGACCTATTTTAGCCAAGTTAGCTCCAAAATGACTTATAGTTAGCTAGGCTGCCACCTAAATGACATAATTAGCTTAGTTAGCTCCAAAATGGTCTATTTAATTAAACATGACCAATACTTTGCTAATTATCCTTGAAATGACATAATTAGCTCCAAAAAGGCATTCTAAGCTAATTTAGCCCGAAGAAGGGGACAAGAGGAGAAGAAATAGGAAAAATGAAATGAAGGAAGAAGAAGAAGAAAAGAAGAAGAAGAGAAGAACAAGGACAAGAAGAAGGAGAAGAAGGAGGAGAAGAAGGAGAAGGAGCTCCTCCTTCTCCTTCTTCTGCTTCTTCTTCCTACTTCTCCTTCTTCTTTTCTTCTTCTTTTCCTCGTCCTTCTCCTTCTCCTCCTCCTCCTCCTCCTCCTTATTTTACTTCTTCTTCTCTTCTTGCTTCTTATCTTTCTCTTCTTCTATGTAGCTTAGACTCATCCAACAAAGACTAAATTGGCTAATTATCCTACAAAATGACATAATTAGCTCAGTTAGGTGAAAACATCGTAAGAACCTTGGTTAGCTCATTAAAATGACCAATTTAGCTAAAAATGAAATAATAAGCTCAAAATGGCATAAGAACCTTGGTTAGCTCATGAATATTATATACTTAGCTTGGCTTCCACCTAAATGATATAATTAGCCAGTTTAGCTCCAATATGGCATAATAAGCATAGTTTGCTCCGGAATGACCTATTTTAGCCAAGTTAGCTCCAAAATGACTTATAGTTAGCTAGGTTGCCACCTAAATGACATAATTAGCTTAGTTAGCTCCAAAATGGTATATTTAATAAAACATGACCAATACTTTGCTAATTATCCTCGGAATGACATAATTAGCTCCCAAAAGGCATTCTTAGCTAATTTACCCCGTAGAAGGGGACAAGAGGAGAAGAAAGCAGAAAAATGAAATGAAGGATGAAGAATAAGAAAAGAAGAAGAAGAGAAGAACAAGGACAGGAAGAAGGAGAAGGAGGAGAAGAAGGAGAAGGGGCTCCTCCTTCTCCTTCTTCCCCCTCTTCTTCCTCCTTCTCCTTCTCCTTCTTCGTTTCTTCTTCTTTTCCTCTTCCTTCTCCTTCTCCTCCTCCTCCTCCTCCTTCTTCTTTTACTTCTTCTTCTCTTCTTGCTTCTTATCTTTCTCTTCTTCTATGTAGCTTAGACTCGTCCAACAAAGACTAAATTGGCTAATTATCCTACAAAATGACATAATTAGCTTAGTTAGGTGAAAACATCATAAGAACCTTGGTTACCTCATTAAAATGACCAATTTAGCTAAAAATGAAATAATAAGCTCAAAATAGCATAAGAACCTTGGTTAGCTCATGAATATTATATACTTAGCTTGGCTTCCACCTAAATGGTATAATTAGCCAATTTTGCTTCAATATGGCTTAATAAGCATAGTTAGATCCAAAATGACATATTTAACCCAAGTGAGCTCCGAAACGACCTATAGTTAGCTAGGCTTCCACCTAAATGACATAATTAGCTTAGTTAGCTCCAAAATGACCTATTTAGTAAAAAATGACATATAGTTAGCTAAGTTCTCTCCTAAATGACATAATAAGGCTTACGTAGCTCGAAGATGACATATTCCCCCTAACTTAGGTATTAAATGGCCTATAATTAGCTTAGATAGATCCAAAATGACTTAATAAGCATAGTTTGCTCCGGAATGACCTATTTTAGCCAAGTTAGCTCCAAAATGACTTATAGTTAGCTAGGTTGCCACCTAAATGACATAATTAGCTTAGTTAGCTCCAAAATGGTATATTTAATAAAACATGACCAATACTTTGCTAATTATCCTCGGAATGACATAATTAGCTCCCAAAAGGCATTCTTAGCTAATTTACCCCGTAGAAGGGGACAAGTGGAGAAGAAAGAGGAAAAATGAAATGAAGGAAGAAGAATAAGAAAAGAAGAAGAAGAGAAGAACAAGGACAGGAAGAAGGAGAAGGAGGAGAAGAAGGAGAAGGAGCTCCTCCTTCTCCTTCTTCCCCCTCTTCTTCCTCCTTCTCCTTCTCCTTCTTCGTTTCTTCTTCTTTTCCTCTTCCTTCTCCTTCTCCTCCTCCTCCTCCTCCTCCTTCTTCTTTTACTTCTTCTTCTCTTCTTGCTTCTTATCTTTCTCTTCTTCTATGTAGCTTAGACTCGTCCAACAAAGACTAAATTGGCTAATTATCCTACAAAATGACATAATTAGCTTAGTTAGGTGAAAACATCATAAGAACCTTGGTTACCTCATTAAAATGACCAATTTAGCTAAAAATGAAATAATAAGCTCAAAATAGCATAACAACCTTGGTTAGCTCATGAATATTATATACTTAGCTTGGCTTCCACCTAAATGGTATAATTAGCCAATTTTGCTTCAATATGGCTTAATAAGCATAGTTAGCTCCAAAATGACATATTTAACCCAAGTGAGCTCCGAAACGACCTATAGTTAGCTAGGCTTCCACCTAAATGACATAATTAGCTTAGTCAGCTCCAAAATGACCTATTTAATAAAAAATTACCTATAGTTAGCTAAGTTCTCTCCTAAATGGCATAATAAGGCTTACGTAGCTCCAAAATGACGTATTCCCCCTAACTTAGGTATTTAATGGCCTATAATTAGCTTAGCTAGATCCAAAATGGCTTAATAAGCATAGTTTCCTCCGGAATGACATATTTTACCCAAGTAGCTCCGAAATGATGTATAGTTAGCTAGGCTTCCACCTAAATGACATAATTAGCTTACTTAGCTCCAAAATGGTCTATTTAGTAAAACATGACCAATACTTTGCTAATTATCCTCGAAATGACATAATTAGCTCCCAAAAGGCATTCTTAGCTAATTTACCCCGAAGAAGGGGACAAGAGGAGAAGAAAGAGGAAAAATGAAATGAAGGAAGAAGAATAAGAAAAGAAGAAGAAGAGAAGAACAAGGACAGGAAGAAGGAGAAGGAGGAGAAGAAGGAGAAGGAGCTCCTCCTTCTCCTTCTTCTCCCTCTTCTTCCTCCTTCTCCTTCTCCTTCTTCGTTTCTTCTTCTTTTCCTCTTCCTTCTCCTTCTCCTCCTCCTCCTCCTCCTCCTTCTGCTTTTACTTCTTCTTCTCTTCTTGCTTCTTATCTTTCTCTTCTTCTATGTAGCTTAGACTCGTTCAACAAAGACTATATTGGCTAATTATCCTACAAAATGACATAATTAGCTTAGTTAGGTGAAAACATCATAAGAACCTTGGTTACCTCATTAAAATGACCAATTTAGCTAAAAATGAAATAATAAGCTCAAAATAGCATAAGAACCTTGGTTAGCTCATGAATATTATATACTTAGCTTGGCTTCCACCTAAATGATATAATTAGCCAATTTTGCTTCAATATGGCTTAATAAGCATAGTTAGCTCCAAAATGACATATTTAACCCAAGTGAGCTCCGAAACGACCTATAGTTAGCTAGGCTTCCACCTAAATGACATAATTAGCTTAGTCAGCTCCAAAATGACCTATTTAATAAAAAATTACCTATAGTTAGCTAAGTGCTCTCCTAAATGGCATAATAAGGCTTACGTAGCTCCAAGATGACCTATTCCCCCTAACTTAGGTATTTAATGGCCTATAATTAGCTTAGCTAGATCCAAAATGGCTTAATAAGCATAGTTTCCTCCGGAATGACATATTTTACCCAAGTAGCTCCGAAATGATGTATAGTTAGCTAGGCTTCCACCTAAATGACATAATTAGCTTACTTAGCTCCAAAATGGTCTATTTAATAAAACATGACCTATACTTACCTAATTATCCTCAAAATGACATAATTAGCTCCAAAACGGCATAATTAGCTAATTTACCCCGAAGAAGGGGACAAGAGGAGAAGAGAGAGGAAAAATGAAAAGAAGGAAGAAGAAGAAAAAGAAGAGAAGAAGAAGAGAAAAAGAAGGAGAAGGAGGAAGAAGAAGGAGAAGGAGAAGGAGAAGGAGGAGAGAAGCTCCTTATCCTTCTCCTCCTCCTTCTTCTCCTTCTTCTTGTCCTTCTTCTTTTCTTCTTCTTCTCCTCTTCCTTCTCCTTCTCCTCCTCCTCCTCCTCCTCCTTCTTTTTCTTCTTTTTGTTCTCCTTCTTCTTCTCTTCTTGCTTCTTCTCTTTCTTCTTCTACGTAGGTTATTTTCCCCAACAAAGACATACTTAGCTAATTATCCTCCCAAATGACATAATTAGCATAGTTAGGTAAAAACTTCATAAGAACCTTGGTTAGCTCATTAAAATGACTAATTTAGCTCCAAAATGACATAATAAGGTCAAAATGGATTAATAATTATAGTTGGCTACAAAATGACATATTTTATCCAAGTTAGCTCTAGAATGACCTATACTTAGCTAAGGTCTCTCCTAAATGACATAATATGGCTATGTAGCTCCAAGATGACCTATTCCACCTAACTTAGCTATTCAATGGCCTATACTTAGCTAAGTTCTCTCCAAAATAACCTATATATATACTTCTTCATCTAGTATTATTCTTCTAACTTTCTTATTTGTCATTTTGAAGATTACATTCACTTCACGGGAAGCTTGGATTATATTGATGGAATGCTTGAAGATGATTTCTTGTACGATGGCTTCATGAAAGCTTGTATTGAAACTGTTGTAGTATATGGATATATACGAAACTTTGTATGCATGTGGATGAAACTGGTGTAATATATGGTTTGGTACGGATGCAACTTGCATAATATGTATGTACTATGGATGAAAGTTATTTTATTATGCTTATGAGTACGGAAACATATTTATTTTTGTCATATATATATATATGTATGTATATCCTGATTATTGTGAAAATTGCTGGATGTAATAAGAAATAAAATAAAAAGGGGCTGGTTCCCCCCTTTGCCGTCTGCCCCTACATGGCAAAGGGGGAGGGCAGACGACAAAGAGGGGAGAGAGGGACTGGTTCCCCCCTTTGCCGTCTGCCCCCATATGGCAAAGGGGGTAGGGCAGACAGCAAAGAGGGGAGAGAGAGGGCTGGTTCCCCCCTTTGCCGTTTGCCCCACATGGCAAAGGGGGGAGGGCAGACAGCAAAGAGGGGAGAGAGAGGGGCTTAGTTCCCCCCTTTCCCGTCAGCCCCCTCATGGCAAAGGGGGGTAGGGCAGACGACAAAGAGGGGAGAGAGAGGGGCTTAGTTCCCCCCTTTGCCGTCAGCCCCCTCATGGCAAAGGGGGCAGGGCAGACGACAAAGAGGGGAGAGAGAGGGGCTTAGTTCCCCCCTTTGCCGTCAGCCCCCTCATGGAAAAGGGGAGGAGGGAAGACGGCAAAGCGAGGAGCCCTGCCATTAACACTCAACGGGACCGTTGGTGTACCTGCCGTCCCATTTAATTTGCGTTTGCCCCCTCATGGCAAAGATTCTTTGCCGTCCGCTTTACAAAAGCAGACGGCAAAGAACCTCTTCACCGGATTTTTTTTGCCGTCTGCTGACCGATGGCAAAGCCTTTGCCGTCCGTGGTTCCCCCCTTTGCCGTTAGCCATGGCAGATGACAAAATTATAAATTCCAGTAGTGATGCACTTCGTGTACAAATCGGACAATTTCTTTCAAAGTATGAGGGTTTCACACGAAAACTCATCTGTTACAAAAGACATTTTATTTTTTCGAACTTATTTCATTTTTCCACATGGGTGCATGTATTAAAACCATTACAACATATCATGAATAGAGAAGTGACCAAATTAATAGAAATTCATCATCACACTAAAGCCAAAGTACAGTAGTGACCAAAATAAATACTTAAAGTTCTTATATAGTTCTCATTATTGAACAACGTATAGCTCTCTAGAGCATCTAATTAGAACATATATTGAAACTACTAAATGTACATGCAACAACAAATGCGATCATAACCGCAACTAAGGTACAAATTGATCCAACAACATAATGATACCAAGCCTCAATATGAATGGCATATTTTCTAATGTTTCTAATCCTCAAGCGCATTGTATTCATCTTGATCTTGTGATCGTCACGCACATCGGCAACATCCAACTCTAATATCATCTTCTCCTATTCAACTATTTGTAATTTTTCTTTCAAGTAATTGTTTTCTTTTTCAACCAAATTTAACTTCTCGACAAGAATTTTTATGTGGGTTGGAATTTCCAGTTCACATATCTCCTAGATTAAAAAATATATGTCACATTGGTCGTCATAACTGTCATAAACACTAAATAAAATAAATAATTATAAAATATAATATATACCACATCCGAATCATAGTCAGGACGAGGGCCGACGGAGGCGGATACCAAAACCACCGCACTATATAATAACAAACAATAATAGAAGTAAGAAAATTACACAAGCATCTATCTAAATCATACAAGTAAGAACTTTTTTCTTTTATAAAGAAGATAGGAAGAAGAGGCTAACCACGATGGTGCCGACACCGAGATGGTTGCGGGCGATCTACGGCGGTGAGGACGGGGACAGGACACAGACGGACCGCCAAAGCTACACAAAACTAGAGAAAATGGAGCTTGGACAAGGGGCTTCAAGAGGAGAAAGCTTAAGTGTTTGCTTGGGCATTTCATCGAACACCTCATGTGCATAGGAGGTCAGCTAGAGCACCACAAAGCTCTCCCACGACTGGCCAAAAAACAGAGCAGTGCACTGCTCTGCTCACGGTCGGGTGGTATATATAGGCCAAGCATTGGTCCCGGTATGTGGACGGAACCGGGAGTGAAGGACAACATTTGGTCCCGGTTCCAGCCAAAAACCAGGACCAATTGTTGTGGACCAGGAGCGAGGCACATTCGTATCGGTTCGTGTTTGGAACCGGTACCAAAGGGCCAGACGAACCGGGACCAATGGCCCACGAGGCCTGGCTGGCGCCCTGGCCTCACGAACCGGGACCAAAGCCACCATGGGTCCTGGTTCGTAAGTGAACCAGGACTAATGGAATTACATCAGGTGGACCAAAGCCCTTTTTCTATTAGTGGTCGAAGGGGTGTTTGTGGAAGCGTCTCTCGAAGAGGTGGTGCTGGAGGCGGGTTGAACACGGTGTCCGACTCAAGTGGCAAGGACAACCGCTCCAGAGTTTTGCGGGCCTCGTTGACGTCTGCATGCATGAGGTCGAGTTGCTTGGAGAGATTCCGGAGATCATGAGTGATATGAGTGTTAAAGGCGAGTTGTGCTTCGATTCATTTCTCACCCTTGAGTTTCTGCACGCCAAAGAAGTTGAGGAGGGTCTCGAGAATGTACTTGAGGCTGGTTGTGCTCTCACCATGGCCGCTAGCAGCTGCCTCATTTGGACGGAGGGCTTGGATGACACCCTGGCTCTACTCCGAACCGATCTAAACCAAGTGGGGATTTCAAGTGATCTCACCATAGTGAATCACACCCGTGATCGAGGTCAAGAGGATCTTAGAGAAGCTGAGAAATTTTCTGGGGGCCGAGATCGAAGGCTCTGATTACGAATTGTAACAACATCGATCCCAATCTAGTGATCAGAGTAGGTTGGAGAATGAAATCAAGGCAGGTGAGGACGCGTGCAGAGAAAGAAGCGGGTGAGGGAGATAAAAGAAAACAGATATAGAGATGAGAACTGATTCACGTTTCAACATCGTGTCTTTAGTTTGGAACTTGGGCCCATAACTATCCAACACCCACACACGACCAATTGGCCAACACACCTAAACACTGAACCCACTGTCCACTTATCAGTCACATGGTATGCTTTGGCTGCTGGTGTGACATGCAATTGAGATAACCTACCTTGTAATAGCAATAAGCATGCAGTAGTCGAGTGAAGTAGTGATGCAACATTTCAATGCCTCGATATTTTATTCATTGATCTAAAGCGACTATATATATTCGCTAACGGTGAAATGGGTTGTAAATATTGAATGGGCAGATAAATGTTGTGGTGGGATAGCTCGAATTGGGACCTCACAAAGCAGGGCTACAATATAAAATATTTCAACTATAATGGTAATGGAACATCTAAAAAAGTAAGAAATGAGAATTAGATTGGGGAAAAATGTAATAAATCATGAGCTTTATCTTGTCAAATTAACTTGCTTCACCAAGTATGATATATGTGGAAAACCCTAGAGTGGCCTGTGTCGGCCAAGTGGAAACCATGGAACCATGACCCGTCTGCTGCTGGCCCCAAGGGTGACATGTGGGCTGGCCCATGGGAGATGGCCCTGTAACCACTGTGGAGGGACCCGCCTCATGATGGAAAAGTCTCATGAGGCCCCTTGCCTCCAGGTCGAGCCCTCCCGAGGCCACCAAGCGCTAGACTTCCTTGCGACGCCCCCCTTGCGAGGCCGCCTCGCGAAGGAGGTGATACGATGCTAGTTGCGGGGCTCCACGCCTGTCACATGAATGATGTCCCGCTGTCAGGCGAGGACATCAGGGCATGACCGGAGCCAGTTGCCATTTTGGTGATAAGCTAGGAAGCAACAACGTATGCCTCCACCAAATCAAGTCTCAAAGCGTTCCCCCTTTGGTGCAAGGGGAACAAGACGGATCAGCGCGCCAGGACGGAGTTCATCGCCAAGCCCACCAGAGCGTGAGGTTGACCGCTTTATCAGGCGGAGACTGCCTTTTGCCAGGATTAGCCTGTGCGCCTGCCCCCTCTGAATTACCGCCTTATGGCCACCCTTTCTCACTCATATTTTTGGGAAAGAGGACCAAGTCACTACAAGAGGGGACTGGCCACTTCCATGTAAGGGGATCGAGCCATCCTCTCCCGCACACCTCGTGTACCTCGAGCACAACTTTCCATCACAGAGCAATCCAACACAAGAGGAGTAGGGAATTACACCCCATGATGTCCCGAACCTGGGTAGCTTGCGCATCCGCTCTATGCCCGGTGAGATTGAGTGAGCTCGTCGTCGGCATCACCATAGTTGTCGACGTGTTGCAGGTTGGCAAGCCAAGACCCCCAGTGTACAAACCCTAGTTCTTAGATGGGTTCTTGGACGCATGTCCCAGACTTCGACATTTGGCGTGCTAGATAGGGGGACTTGCCGTCTTCGCGCCTTCGACCTTGACATCAACATCAACATGGACGAGGCCACTGCTCGCCGGGAACGCGCTACGTGCCCAGCTGCCGCCAGGGTCGAGATGGCCCCCGTTGCCCAAGGTGCGTTGGGGAAGCTCCCGTGTGCCACCACCGAACCCATCGGTGAACGAGCACGCACATGGACACTCCACCACCACCTCCTTGCTTGCGCGTCACGACCCTCCCACTCCATGCACTGCTCTGCTCATGGCACAAGAGCTGCCGTGCTACGGCCTCATCAAGGACGGATATGAGGCCTCGCTTGGGCGCATCACCGAGCTCGTCGATACCGTGCGCGATGGCCAGACGCCCTGTTGCTCCCTGCCCACTTCGTTATTGTGCTTAGAACCGTCTGGGCGTGACGCTCCTTATCCCCCTCCTTCCATCCGTGACGCAGCCGAGCGGCACCCTGCGGTGCGCGCCCCGGAGCCGTCCTTGCTGGCGGGCTACGACAATTGCCAGATCGTTTGTCGTGTGCCCCCGAACACACGTATGATCCTCTGAAGGCGTGTAACCGTCGGGATTGTGTTATCCACGACATTGCTGCAACTGGGTGCCAAAACTGTGTGTCCATTGGTGGATGCGGCGTCAGCACTGGGGCTACCTATCCCTCACTCCCGAGCTGTGCATCTGGTGTGCCAGGACAAGTTCAATTCAGAGCTCTCTCCCCGCAACGACGGCAGTGCCAACCCCGTGGAGTTCCACCTGCTCTACGCCATCGCCGTCCACGCCATGAGGGGGCAAGATCCAGTCATGTGGAATTTGTTCCCCATGGCCGTTAAGGATGTTGCAGGCGTGTGTCTCATGAACCACCACAAAGCATCCATCTCTTCATGGGAAGATGTGTGCAAGCAGTTTATCGCCAATTTCACGGGCATGAACGATCGTCCCCTCAAGCTCAACGACTAGCGGACCATGCACCAACACCTCAATGAGCCACTTTCCAAGTTCATCCAGCGCTTCATCCAGGTGTGCAAGAGGATCCCAAAGGCTTCCAATGTTGCGATCGTCTCCGCCTTCACCTATGGCGTCACCGACGTGAAGATGTGCAAGAACCTCTCCGTTAGGGACAGGCTCGACTCTATGGCATAGCTATTCATCCTCGCCTACCGTTTCACTAAGTCTGAAGATGGACACCTTTTACAACACAACGACCTTGATGCTCAGCTTGGTGCGATGATGTCCAAGGGCAAGGACACCAATTGCAAGGGCCCTTCCGTGCTCGCGGCAGAGCCGGACTACAAGCATGGCCCCGTCCATAGAGGGGCCAAGAGGATGACTGTCCTCTTTGCGCCTACCACAACATGAACTACCACAACACTGAAGACTGCTACGAACTCAAGATGCTTCGCGAGGGTCGCACTAAGCGCCGCAGAGGCACGGGGCGCAATGTCCGCAATGGAGGTGGCCGCTCGGACGACGACAGCAAAAATAGTGAGGGCTGGTAAATCCAGTAGCGACAGGCTAACCCCTGGGGCCAATGTTGTCTCGCCACGGCCAATGACCCCCTCCCGCTGAGAACATTGGGGCTACCAAGATCCCCTCAGGGTGGCCTGCATCCTCAGTGGGTCACAAGCCCCTCAATTCAACCGACGATTCAATAAACTCTCTTGTGGGGTGAACGTGGCCTTACTAGTGCTCGAGCCCGCCAGCCGCTTCAAGTGGTCCGAGTTCTCTGTTGCCTTCTATGCCAGCTACCACCCCAAGTCCATGCAGGACGTAGGTGCTATCCCATGATGTGCACTCCCACCATGAGCAATGTGGCCATCACCAAAACGCTCATCGATGGAGGGGCAAGCCTCAACGTGCTCTTTGTGGGGACCATTGAGATGCTTCAAGTGCCTTACGAGGGCTTGATGCCCACCAGGCCCTTCTCGAGAGTCACTGACAGCTCCACTCCCCCCTTGGGTAAGTGTGCCTTTGATAAGTCCCCAATGTATCTATAATTTTTTATTGTTCCGTGCTATAATATAATCATTCTAGGATAATTTTTGGATATTTATTGGTTGATTCATATTATTTATGAACACTAACCTATTAACGAAGTGCCTAGTGTTAGTTGTTGTTTTCTGCGTGTTATTAGCTTTTCAGGTTTACAGTACCAAACGAAGTCCAATTGCCACAAAACCTTTTGATCATTTACTCTGGACCAAAAGAAGACGTGGAAGCTTCGGGAGGAGACCGCAGGACGCACGAGAGAGGCAACCCACATCAAGGTGCGCCCGGGGGGGTGGCCACGCCCTGTTGTGTGCTGGCCCCTCCTGGCGTCTCCCGACGCCCGTGTGCAGCCTCTAAATTCCAATATATCCCCAAAACCCAAGGGAGTATCCTGAAATACTTATTCCGATGCTGCAAGTGTTTGTTCCGCCGTGTGCCTATCTGGAGCCCTATTTTGGTACTCTGCCAGAGGGGATTTGTTGCGACCATCTCCGCCTTCACCTATGGCGTCACCGACGTGAAGATGTGTGAGAACCTCTCCGTTAGGGACGGGCTCCACTCTATGGCATAGCTATTCATCCTCGCCTACCGTTTCACTAAGTCTGAAGATGGACACCTTTTACTAGACAACGACCCTGACGCTCAGCTTGGTGCGATGAAGTCCAAGGGCAAGGACACCAATGGCAAGGGCCCTGCCATGCTCACGGCAGAGCCGGACTACAAGCATGGCCCCGTCCACAGAGGGGCATGAGGACAACTGTCCTCTTTGCGCCTACCACAACATGAACTACCACAACACTAAAGACTGCTACGAAGTCAAGATGCTTCGCGAGGGTCGCACTAAGCGCCGCAGAGGCACGGGACACAATGTATGCAATGGAGGTGGCCGCTCGGATGACGACAACAACAACAATCAGGGCTGGTAGATCCAACCGCGACAGGTTGACCCCTGGGGCCAACGTTGCCTCGCCACGTGCCAATCACCCCCTTCCGCTGAGAACATTGGGGCTACCAAGAGCCCAACAGGGTGGCCTGCATCCTCAGTGGTTCACAGGCCCCTCAATTCAACCGCCAATTCAAGAAACTGTCTTGTGGGGTGAACGTGGACCTACTAGTGCTCGAGTCCGCGAGCCGCTTCAAGTGGTCTGAGTTCCCTGTTGCCTTCTATGCCAGCTACCACCCCAAGTCCATGCAGGCCGTGGGTGCCATCCCATGATGTGCACTCCCACCATGAGCAATGTGGCCATCACCAAACGCTCATCGATAGAGAGGAAAGCCTCAACGTGCTCTTTGTGGGGACCGTTGAGATGCTTCAAGTGCCTTACGAGCGCTTGATGCCCACCAGGCCCTTCTCGAGAGTCTCCGACGGCTCCACTCCCCCCCTTGGGTAGGTGTGCCTTTGATACGTCCCCAATGTATCTATAATTTTTGATTGTTCCGTGCTATAATATAATCATTCAAGGATACTTTTTGGATATTTATTGGTTGATTCATATTATTTATGAACACTAACCTATTACCCAAGTTCCTAGTGTCAGTTGTTGTTTTCTGCGTGTTATTAGCTTTTCAGGTTTACAGTACCAAACGAAGTCCAATTGCCACAAAACATTTTGATCATTTATTCTGGAACAAAAGAAGACGTGGAAACTTTGGCTGGAGACTGCAGGATGCACGAGAGAGGCAAGCCACATCAAGGTTCGCCTAGGGGGGTGGCCATGCCCTGTTGTGTGCTGGCCCCTCCTAGCGTCTCCCGACGCCCGTGTGCAGCCTCTAAACTCCAATATATCCCCAAAACCCAAGGGAGTATCCTGAAATTCTTTTTCCGCCGCTGCAAGTGTTTGTTCCGCCGTGTGCCTATCTGGAGCCCTCTTTTGGTACCCTACCAGAGGGGATCTGTTGCGACCGTCTCCGCCTTCACCTATGGCGTCACCGACATGAAGATGTGCGAGAACTTCTCGTCAGGGACGGGCTCGACTCTATGGCATAGCTATTCGTCCTCTCCTACCGTTTTGCTAAGTCTGAAGATGGACACCTTTTACTACACAACGACCCTGACGCTCAGCTTGGTGAGATGAAGTCCAAGGGCAAGGACACCAATCCCAAGGGCCATGCCATGCTCACGGCAGAGCCGGACTACAAGCATGGCCCCGTCCACAGAGGGGCCAAGAGGACGACTGTCCTCTTTGCGCCTACCACAACATGAACTACCACAACACGGAAGACTGCTATGAACTCAAGATGCTTCGCGAGGGTCGCACTAAGCGCCGCAGAGGCACGGGATGCACTCGTCCACAATGGAGGTGGCCGTTCGGACGAAGACAACAACAACAGTCAGGGCTGGTAGATCCAGTTGCGACAGGTTGACCCCTGGGGCCAACGCTGCCTCGCCACGTGCCAATGACCCCCTCCCGCTGAGAACATTGGGGCTACCAAGAGCCCCGCAGGGTGGCCTGCATCCTCATTGGTTCACAGGCCCCTCAATTCAACCGCCAATTCAAGAAACTCTATTGTGGGGTGAACGTGGCTCTACTAGTGCTCGAGCCCACCAGCCGCTTCAAGTGGTCTGAGTTCCCTATTGCCTTCTATGCCAGCTACCACCCCAAGTCCATGCAGGCCGTGGGTGCCATCCCATGATGTGCACTCCCACCATGAGCAATGTGGCCATCACCAAAACGCTCATCGATGGAGGGGCAAGCCTCAACGTGCTCTTTGCGGGGACCGTTGAGATGCTTCAAGTGCCTTACGAGCGCTTGATGCCCACTAGGCCCTTCTCGAGAGTCACCGACGGCTCCACTCCCCCCTGGGTAGGTGTGCCTTTGATACTTCCCCAATGTATCTATACTTTTTGATTGTTCCGTGCTATAATATAATCATTCTAGGACACTTTTTGGATATTTAGTGCTTGATTCATATTATTTATGAACACAAACTATTAACCAAGTGCCTAGTGTCAGTTGTTGTTTTCTGCGTGTTATTAGCTTTTCAGGTTTACAGTACCAAACGAAGTCCAATTGCCACAAAACCTTTTGATCATTTATTCCGGACCAAAAGAAGACGTGGAAGCTTCGGGAGGAGACCGCAGGACGCACGAGAGAGGCAACACACATCAAGGTGCGCCCAGGTGGGTGGCCACGCCCTGTTGTGTGCTGGCCACTCCTGGCTTCTCCCGACGCCCGTGTGCAGCCAATAATTTCCAATATATCCCCAAAACCCAAGGGAGTATCCCGAAACACTTTTTCCACCGCTGCAAGTGTTTGTTCCGCCGTGTGCCTATCTGGAGCCCTATTTTGGTACTATGGCGTCACCGACATGAAGATGTGCGAGAACCTCTCTGTCAGGGACGGGCTCAACTCAATGGCATAGCTATTCATCCTCGCCTACTTTTCGCTAAGTCTGAAGATGGACACCTTTTACTACACAACGACCCTGACGCTCAGCTTGGTGCGATGAAGTCCAAGGGCAAGGACACCAATCGCTAGGGCCTTGCCATGCTCACGGCAGAGCCGGACTACAAGCATGGCCCCGTCTATAGAGGTGCCAAGAGGACGACTGTCCTCTTTGAACCTACCACAACATGAACTACCACAACACCGAAGACTGCTACGAACTCAAGATGCTTCCCGAGGGTCGCACTAAGCACCGCAGAGGCACGGGACGCAATGTCTGCAATGGAGGTGCCCTATCGGACGACGAGAGCAACAACAGTCAGGACTGGTAGATCCAGTCAAGACAGGCTGGCCCCTGGGGCCAACGATGTCTCGCCACGTGCCAATGAACCCCACCCGCTGAGAACATTGGCGCTACCAAGATCCCCGCAGGGTGGCCTGCATCCTCAGTGGGTCACAGGCTCCTCAATTCAACCGCCAATTCATGAAACTCTATTGTGGGGTGAACGCGGCCTTACTAGTGCTCGAGCCCGCTAGCCGCTTCTAGTGGTCCGAGTTCCCTGTTGCCTTCTATGCCAGCTACCACCCCAAGTCCATGCAGGCCGTGGGTGCCATCCCATGATGTGCACTCCGAGCATGAGCAATGTGGCCATCATCAAAACGCTCATCGATGGAGGGGCAAGCCTCAACATGCTCTTTGTGGGGACTGTTGAGATTCATCAAGTGCCTTATGTGCGCTTGATGCCCACCAAACCCTTCTCGAGAGTCACCGACGGCTCCACTCCCCCTTGGGTAGGTGTGCCTTTGATAAGTCCCCAATGTATCTATAATTGTTTATTGTTCCGTGCTATAATATAATCATTCTAGGATACTTTTTGGATATTTATTGGTTGATTCGTATTATTTATGAACACTAACCTATTAACCAAGTGCCTAGTGTGAGTTGTTGTTTTCTGCGTGTTATTAGCTTTTCAGGTTTACAGTACCAAACGAAGTCCAATTGCCACAAAACCTTTTGATCATTTATTCCGGACCAAAAGAAGACGTGGAAGCTTCGGGAGGAGACCGCAGGACGCACGAGAGAGGCAACCCACATCAAGGTGCGCCCAGGGGGTGGCCATGCCCTGTTGTGTGCTGGCCCCTCCTAGCGTCTCCCGATGCCCGTGTGCAGCCAATAATTTCCAATATATCCCCAAAACCCAAGGGAGTATCCCGAAACACTTTTTCCACCGCTGCAAGTGTTTGTTCCGCCTTGTGCCTATCAGCAGCCCTATTTTGGTACCCTACCATAGGGGGTCGATCATGTGGGACTCTACATAAACCTTGCTTCTCCGATGGTTATGTGTGAATAGTTCACCTCAGACCTACGTGTCCATAGTTAGTACCTAGATGGCTATCTCTCTCTCTTGATCTTTAACACAAAGCTCACCGCATCTTCGTGGTGATCTATTCAATGTAATCACTGTGTGCAGTGCATTTGTTAGGATCCGATGAATTGTGGGTCTATGTTTAGATTATTTGTGATAAAATATTGGAGTCTTCGCTGAATTATATGATTCTTATTTGAATCCTTATTATTGCTTCGTAAATCTCTGTGATCTACTGATTTGGTTTGGCCAACTATATTGATCTATCTTGAGTGGGAGGGGTGCGATGTAGTTTGTTAATTGTGGCGGTGCTCTATATCCCAGTGAGACAAGAGGATAAGACATGTCTTTGCATTGTTTCCACTAAGGATAACATGATGGGGCTGAATCTTATTAATTGAGTTATCTTTGTCTACATCATGTCATCATTATCCAAGCACTACTCTGTTTTAGTTAGTACCATAGATGCATGGTGGATAGCAGTCGATAGGTGGAGTAATAGCAATGGCTGTTTGCCAAGTGGAACCTGGGGTACCATGACTCGTCTACCGATTGGACCTAGGAGTGATGCTGGGCTGACCCAAGTAAGATGACCCAGTCTCTGTCACCAGAAGGGGGCTTCCCCTGGAGGGCCAGCCCTGGCGGGGAGCATTAGGCATCAAACAGTCTCACGGCCTAGTGGAACCTAAGGGCTACTGTCGGCCCAGTGGAACCCATGGTACCACGGCCTGTGTGGCAATTGGACCTTGGAGCGATGATGGGCTGACCCTAGAAAGACGGCCTAGTCTCTCTCACCCCAAGGGGGCTGCCCATGGAGGGTCGAGCCATGGCGGGGGCCATCGGGCATCAAGCAACCTCGGCGGACCCCCCTCACGGGGTCATCATGCGAGGCGTGGCAAGCGTCTCCATCCACACGACCCTATGCCCAACATGTGGGTGACACGCCCACTTGGCTGAAGGAGATAGAGGTCGTGCCTGCAGGCACAGGCAGGGAGGATTTCCCCCTTTGGTGATTAGGAGGCAGCACCAGCTGCTCCTTCAAGAGCAGGTAGCAAAATCTTACCATTTCGGTGATAGAGGATCATTACAGGACCAACACTGCACAGTGGAGGTCAACGCCGAGCCCACTACCGCGTCACGAAGACCACTTTTCAGGCGAAGACCCTCTTTAGTTATGATAGGACTTGAACCTTGTCCCCCATTAAATTGTCGCGCTATTGCTCCCCTTTCCCACTCGTGTTTTGGGGGAAGAGGACCAAGGCACTACAAAAGAGGGACGAGCCACATTGGTGTGTGGGATCGACCCACTCTCTCTCAACCCCGTGTACTAGAGCCTCAAGCTCCCATCTTTCTCTCAAGGAACAAAATCATAAGCATGAGTAGGGTTTTACGCTTCGGCGGTCTAAACCTAGGTAGCTCGTGTGTCTTTATTGTCTCCGGTGAGGCGGAGTGCGCTCACCGTTCATATTGCAGTGTTTGTCGCCGTGTTGCAGATCACAAGCCAAGTCCCCATTGTTCGAACCCTCATTCTTGAAGAAGCTCATCGACATAGATCCCAGACACTGACATTTGGCATGCCAGGTAGGGGAACTTGCTGTTTTTTGCGCCCTAATCCTTGACACCAACATCGACGTGGATGAAGCCGCCGCCCGCAGGGAGAGAGCCATACACCAAGCCGCTACCAAGGCACCTGTGGCACCCGCCGCCCATGGTGATCCAGGACGGCACCATCGGGCTGCCACGGAGCCTGTTGGTGAGCATGGGGCCTCTTTCATCCACCCGTCCGTAAACGAGCAAGCGCGTGGCAAGTCCACCACTGTCTCCTTGATCGCGCACAACGAACCTCTAGATCCGCGTGCCGCACTGCTCATCTCTGAGGAGCTCCTTTGCTACCGTCCCATGAACAACGACAAAGAGGCATGGCTCGGGCGCATCACCGAGCTCGCCGACGCCATGTGCACCCCTCCATGCCATGACAGTCATGCGTCCTCCCGATCGATGCTCCCTCGGCTACCACGAACCGACCAAGCCGAGCATGAAGCCTCCTCCTCCGGGCCACACGAGAGCTGCCAGATTGTCCAACTCGTGTTTCGGGGCTCTGGGACTGGGGGTACCCAGGCCCGCTTCCCTGCAGCCGAGGGCACGCCGCATTTTGTTGGCCCGAGAGTTCTCCCCGCCAAGGCCCAGGAATCTGACCCTCCCGAGGCCCCCTCCTCGTGAGGTACTGATCTTTGAAGATTGCCAAGGACCGATAGAGTCACCCTCGAGGCCGCTCCCCCTCAGGCCCGCATCAAGAGGTCGCCTCCTGACGATGCCCCCTCAGGCTGGCCCACTCCATCGACCAAGCATCAGCAGGCTCAACAAGGCCCATGTGAGGGGTCAGGCCTCACGAGGAGGAACAACATCAAGACCTGCACGGGCCTCATCAGGACCCCTCCGGAGCGGCGGACATTCCGAGGCAAGGCCCAGCCTGAGGAGTCAAGGGTGACGTAGAAGGAGGACATGCAAACAGCAGATGGCAGAGCAGTGTAGCTCCCCCTTTGGTGCAAATGGGGCCAAGATGTACGCGGGACCCGAAGGCATCTTCCAAAGGTTACCACTTCGGTGTAAACAAACCACGGCCGCCCGCCAGCAGGGCGGACGTCACCCCTGCAACGCGGGCAGCCACTTTGCAGGCGTAGACCACCTTTGGACAGGGGAGCACGTTCCCGTGTCCCCCTTTAAAATTGGCCGTTGTGGGATCCCTTCTCGCTGAAACTATAAGGGAAGAGGATCGTGGCCACCGCTATATATAGAGGATAGGTTCCTTCGTAGAGGGGGATCGGAACCCTAGGCATTCACTCATCCACTATCACACCGCTAAAGCCTCCTAACCTCAGGAGGCCGAAGAACACTCTACTAGTTCATTTACCAACCTCCACGAGAGGCAATCCACCAAAGCAAGAGTAGGGTCTTACGCTCCCTAGTGGCCCAAACCTGGGCAAACTGCCGTCTTCCTTGTCTCCCTCACCATCACGTGACTTCTTAGCATTGCCCACCGAGTAACCAGCCTGGTAAATCAATCTGTTGAGTGGCCTCCGCGTGCGCCCGTGTGTTCGAATCTTAGAGGTTTTGCGGAGCCCGAAATACGAAATTTTGTGCGCTAGGTAGGGGGCGCGTGTCAGCGCCTCCACGCCAACAGTAGGAACCAGATATCGACTCGGTGGCTCCATGGCAAGTGCCACCACTGACGGCCGTTGGCCCGTGGTAGTGGACGGCGTCCGAGCAAGTAGGGTCGTCCCTGCGGTCGCTTGTATTCTCGGTGGATCGCAACCCCACCTTCCGGCCGTCACGTCAAACGTTTCCTACAGCGCTGGGGGACGGCCTGCCCAAGGCCCGAGCACCCGGAACACCGCGTGTGGCCAGAGATCAACATTACCTTCAGCCCCGACGATCACCCCAAGGCCACGACGGCCGCTGGGGCGCTTCCCATGTTGTGCGTGATGACCATATCCGGCGTGGCTGTCTTCAAAACCCCCATCGACGGTGGCGCGCGCCTCAACGTCATCTCAATAGAGGCCTTCGACGCGCTGCGATTACCCCGAGAGCAGCTTGCGCCCTCGAAGCCCTTCTCTAGGGTGGTGGCGGGATCCGTCGTGCCTGTGGGACGGATCCCTCTCCCTATCACGTTCGGCACCCGCTCCAACTTCCGCATCAAGGAGATGGACTTCGACATTGCTCACATCCACCTCAATACAACGCAATACTCGTCTACCCCGCCCTCGCATAGTTCATGGCGGTGACGCACCCGGGCTAAAACGTCGTTGAGATGCTCGGGAGCGGCGGTGTGCTTACTGTCGTGGGGGACATCAAGGATGCCTCACGGGTGCTCGAGCTATCCCATAAGGCCGCGGCCGTGGCGTGTGCCAACTCCAGGGCCTAGGCGCACGCCACGGAGGACCTAGGAGACGTCCACGACATCGCTCCCTTGAAGAAGAAGAAGTGGTTTTCCCAGGGTCAACGGAGACGAAGCAAGTGCCGGTTGACGAAGGAAGCTCGGCTCCCACCTTCACTATCGGTGCAAACCTCCCCCAAGACCAAGAGAAGGCATTGGTGGATTTCCTCAGGGCGAACAAGGACGCGTTCGCCTGGAGCGCCTTCGACCTTGTGGGGGTTCCAAGGGACATCATCGAGCACCACCTCATGTTGTTCCCGAACATGTATCCGGTGAAGCAGAAGGCAAGGAGGCAAGCCCTGGAGAAGCAGGCGTTCATCGCTCAGGAGGTGCACAAAATGAAGGAAGAAGGGGTCATAAGGGAGGTACGCTACCCAAAATGGTTAGCCAACCCGGTGGTTCTCCCGAAGAAGTGTGGGAAGGAGCGCATGTGCGTCGACTCCACGAACCTCAACAAGGCTTGCCCATAGGACCCATTCCCGCTACCACACATCGATCAAATTGTGGACTCCACCGTCGAGTGCGACCTCCTGTGCTTCCTGGATGCATTCTCGGGCTACCACCAGATCAAGATGGCGGTGGAGGATGTCGAGAAGACAACTTTCCTCTCTCCGTGCGGGGTATACCGCTATGAGTGCATGCCTTTCGGGCTTGCTCAAGTGACCTTCCAGCGGTTGATGCATATTGCTCCGGGGCTGGAACTCGGGAGGAACACGGAGGCCTACGTCGACGACATCGTGGTCAAGTCAAGGCAGGCAAAAACCCTGGTGGAGGAACTAGAGGAGACCTTCGCCAGCCTGCAGGAGGTGAACCTGAAGCTCAACCCCAAGAAGTGCATCTTCAGGGTCCCATCAGGCAAGCTGCTCGGTTTCTAGGTGTCGCACCGGGGGATCGAGGCAAACCCAATAAAGGTCAATCCCAACAAGATGAGCGCACCCACAACCCTCAAGTAAATGCAGAAGCTGGCGGATTGTGTCACCTCCCTGGGTCGTTTCATCTCAAAGCTTGGCGAGCGGGCCCTGCCCTTCTTTAAGATCATGAAAAGAAAGGGGGCCTTTGAGTGCACACTGGAGGCCGACGCTGCCTTCGACGAGCTAGCTCAAGCGCTACCTCATGAGCCCACCAGTCATGGTGGCGCCTCACCCTCGGGAGCCCCTGCTATTGTACCTTGCTGCCACCCCCACTCCGCCAGCTCCGCATTGGTGGCGGAGAGGGAAGAGCAAACTTGCAAGGGCGCTACTTTGGGAAGCCCCAGCGGTCCCCCAGCCGCAGCGCCTTGGGGCTTGCACGACTTACAAGCTCCAACTCCCACGGAAGTAGAGGGATATGAGGCCCAAACTGCAGGATCGTGTCATAAGGTGAGTAGCCCTCCTAAGGCCCCGACTCTCCCTCCTGACAACGAAACGACCCGACCTCCAAAGGCCACCAAGGAGCATCACACCCCGGGCGGACGCATCCTCATCGAGCACCAAGTGTACTTCGTTAGCACGGTACTGCGGGACGCGCGCTCGCGCTACCCCGTGCAGCAAAAACTCCTTCTAGCGCTCCTCGCCGCCTCGCACAAGCTGCGTCACTAATTCCAAGGACACTCGATCAAGGTCGTCTCCGCTTAACCCTTGCAGAAGATCCTGCACAACCAAACGCAGCAGGAAGACTTGCCGAATGAAATGTCGAGCATCAGGTCTTCAACATCGAATTCAGCATGACCAGGGTCATCAAGGGGGCGGCTGTGGGGACCCCGACTTACGAGTCAAGATCTCCGGATGAACGTACTCAGTGATCCCAGAGATCAATGCTCACCGAAAACACAGATACTGAATATTAAGAGTCTTACATCCATACATACCGTTTGGTACAATAAATGACCATTGCAGTCAAGTCTTACATATATAGGGCCTTGAGGGGCAACACACCAAACTGGACCAATAGTGGAAATATTGGTCGAAAGTGTGAACCCATGCCATCAGCCTTAACCTACAGGCATTGTGACTAGGAAGCGTCCTAGCTCGCAGGAACGTCACCAAGTTACTCTTCACCATATCCTGTTCTCTAATACATGGTTAATGAAATAACAAGTGGCAAGCCAATGAGTACTTTGAATGTACTCAAAAAGAGCCCATTGCTACGGCAACAAAAGTCCTTCCCCGGCAACTCCAGGAATTCTTCTTGCTACATCTCTTGCTTGCGTCGGTTTTTCCCGTGAAGAGGAAAGGGTGATGCAGCACAGGAGCAGTAAGTATTTCCCTCAGTTTGAGAACCAAGGTATCAATCCAGTAGGAGAATCTCGTCAAGTCCAGAGTACCTGCGCAAACACAAAAGAGCTTGCACCCAACGCTATAAAGGGGTTGTCAATCCCTTCAAGATTGATGGCAAAGTGAGGTCTGAAGGCAGAAAGTGCAACGAAGTACAAAGTGTAAGGCTGAAAATATTGTGTGGAGTAGACCCGGGGCCATAGTGTTCACTAGAGGCTTCTCTCAAAATAGCAAATATCATGGTGGGTGAACAAATTACTGTCGAGCAATTGATAGAACCGCGCAAAGTCATGACGATATCTAAGGCAATGATCATACATATAGGCATCACGTCCGAGACAAGTAGGCCGATACTTTCTGCATCTACTACTATTACTCCACACATCGACCGCTATCCAGCATGCATCTAGTGTATTGAGTTCATGATGAACAGAGTTACGCCTTAAGCAAGATGACATGATGTAGAGGGATAAACTCAAACCAATGATGAAAACCCCATCTTTTTACCCTTGATGGCAACAACACGATGCGTGCCTCGCTACCCCTTCTGTCACTGGGTGAAGTCACCACAGGGTATGAACCCAAAAGCAAGCACGTCTCCTATTGCAAGAATCATAGATCTAGTTGGCCAAACAAAACCCACAACTCGAAGAGAATTACAAGGATATGAAATCATGCATAAGAGAATTTAGAAGAAACTCAAATAAGATTCATAGATAATCTGATCATAAATCCACAATTCATCGGATCTCGACAAACACACCGCAAAAGAAGATTACAACGGATAGATCCCCATGAAGATCATGGAGAACTTCGTATTGAAGATCCAAGAGAGAGAAGAAGCCATCTAGTTACTAGGTATGGACCCGTAGGTCTATGGTGAACTACTCACGCATCATCGGAGAGGTCATGGTGTTGATGAAGAAGCCCTTTGTATCCGAATGCCCCTCCGGCAGGGCACCAGAAAGTTCCCCAGATGGGATCTTGCGGAGACAGAAGCTTGCGGTGGCGGAAAAGTACTTCCGATGATCTCCTGATTTTTATGGGATTTTAGGGAATATATAGGCGCAAAACCTAGGGCAAAGGAGCCTCAGGGAGCCCACAAGCCAGGGGCCCCCCCTGGCCGTGCCATGAGGGCTTGTGGGGTCCGTGGTGGCCCCCTGCCCTGATTCTCCGGCTTCCCGATCTTTTTTTGTTCCGGAAAAAAATCTTTTTGGCAGTTTCATTCCGGTTGGACTCCGTTCAAAATCCTCCCCTGAAAGGGGTGAAAAACATGGAAAAAACAAGAACTGGCACTTGGCACTGAGTTAATAAGTTATTCCCAAAAAATATATAAAAGGCATACAAAACATCCAAAGTTTGACAAGATAATAGCATGAAACCATCAAAAATTATAGATACGTTGGAGACGTATCACGCATGACATGGATAATGCGGTAGGTACGATAATAAAGTGGTATGCAACATTTGCGGAAAGAAAATTCTGAAGGTAAAAAAACATGGTCATAGACGGGTATGGTTATGCATCATAAGCTAGATGGTAATCAGAAGAACAAGTTACAGATATCAACATATCTTCTGGGGGCTGAACACTTCGGGTTCACCCGATATGCCAAGTCACCAAACTTGGTAATATCAACTCTTCAGATAACACCCTGAACACACACACACTTAGTTTATGAGGGAACGACTGGACGTAGTTTAAGAAGGATTACCCAACTGTCCTTGACCGTGGACACGGCTATTAGAATAGTTTTGCACACTGGACCCACGAGATCCGGGAAATTTCATGACATCCACGACTCACGGTATATAACATACCCGATGTAGGTACCCGATCATTGCCTTTCCCCTGACAATATTAGACAAAGAGATCCACTCGATTGGTACCAGCCCACATGATGTATGTCTTACGAGCACCAACTCTGGACAGTATCATCCATGCGGGGACCAACGTTGTTGCCCGGAACGCGTAAAAATGGCATAGTCGACCTACTTGGTACAACCCCGTCACTTGAGTGACAACATATCACTCGTGCCACTAGTAATGTGGCTCTTTGCTAGCACCGACCAAAGTAATCAACAAAGACCCTTCCCATAAAGGGGTCTCATGGTCATACCCGTATGGTTGGGACAGTCAATACATCATAAATCTATTCCCATTTTTGAAACCACTCACACCAAAATTACGAGGTGCACTACTTCATCACAAGCGGCCACCTAACTCATCATCACCCTCGAGCATTAGTGGCACCCGCGGGGTTTTCATAAACCTTTTGATATTTACCATCATCATGCTCATGCTTCTACTATGCTTAGTTCTGCTTGTCAACATGATATTAGCGTGACCCTCATAGGTGGTAGGATCATGCTTAAAATGCAAGTGCTTTGGAGGAGCCATCGGAAACATCATATCGATGATTTACCGATTACTCATGATCATATGCAAAGTGAATAATTTCTCTACTAGCATGCAATATAGTACTTTGCTCAAATATGGTCAAAGGGTTGCTTGCCTTTGCTCTCATAGGCCCTCGGGGTCTTCGAGGTCTTCCGATCCAACTACAAGTACTCTGTCTATTCCGTCCACTATCGTCAGAAACAACCATAATAAGCCACACAGCAAGCAGAAACAAAAGTGCTATAAAAATGGAAGTTTTATTTTTCTAGGACCTCTCTGGTCATAAGAAAAATACCTGAAGCTTACTATAGGAGGTTTGGACCATCAGGGAATTTTGAATGGATGAAAGGAGGAATAGGTGATCTTTAAAGAAGCCCACATAAAATGTTATGATACAAATGAGTGGAGGCACTCATTTAATAGAGCATAATTTTAGAAACACCTAGGAACTTGTTTCACTGGATTTGGAGTTGAGGTGAATATTGTATGGATTTTCTAATATTGGATAAATAGCAATAGGAATCTATTTATTTAATGCAACAAAATAAAGAATGATACTTTTTTGACCAAAGCTTCAAAAAGAGGGCAAGCTATAGGAAGCCTCTGGAAATTGGAATCACTCCCCAGAACCTCTTCTAGAAAAATGTGCAATGCACATAAATGGAAAACTCTTGATTTTAGGGACCTGCAAAAATTTGAATCATCAATTTTGGAGCTCAAATGATTTTGCTATTGATTTTTGAAGTTTCTGAAAAGGAAAGGCAAAGGAAAGGGGCTACCAGGGAGCCTATAGAGCGCTCACGGCGGCCGATAGATAGATGGACCGGCCTAGCTACTTGGTCTGCGGCAAGGGGCCACGCAGGAGGCGCCCTGGGCGATTTACGCCTTCCGCACGGGAAGGCGCACGCGGAGGAACCCGCGTCCTCTTAACCACCTGGGCCCGGTTCGGAGGAGGTTTACAGGGGGCCCACTGGTCAGGTCCTTCCTCAACCTCCTGCTCGCATGCAGGGAGGAGGAGGAGGAGGCCGACCAAGCCGTTGCCTGCCCCGGGGCTCCGGCCAGCTTCGGGAGCGCCCTGGTTGCCAGCGCCCTCGGGACGACGCGCTGCATCCTCCTGAAGCCCCAGCCCCACCGGGTAGTGACGAGGGAGAGGAGGCCTCGGCCGCATCTGAGGGCGGCGACGGTGGCCGTGGGGAGCAACGCCCCAGCCACCTGGAAGGGTGAGGAAGGAGGGGGAAGAAGCTGCGGGGTCTGGGAGTGCCCCCGGGGTAGCTAGAAGGGGAGGAGAGAGCTGCGCGAGCCTTGACGCGAGCTTGGCCGAAGAGGCCATGACGGCCATGGAATGAGAGGAGGGAGCTTGGGAGGAGAGTGGGGCTCAAGGGGAAGCTCTAGAGGTGCAAAAGGGAGAGGGGAGCAAGAGAGGCTAGGGGGAGAGGAGATAAGAGAGGGGGAGGGAGAGGAGATAAGAGAGGGGGAGGGAGAGAGAGAGCCCACGAGCTCTCGGGAGTTCCGTGTGCATGGATGCCACGCGCCCCAGAAGGAGCTTGGAAGCTAGCTGGTGATCGGGAGTGCTTGGACCGGTTAAAAGGAGATGATGTGACATGCTAGGACAAGGTGTGGCTGCCTGATTCGAGCTGTGTGGCAAGGTTAGGGTGCAGAGCACCAGTGTTACATGCCAGAGTGGTCGTCTCCATGGCCACCTGTGCCTACACCAGCAGCTTGACCAGTCAAAGGTGTCTCGGATGTGGGGCATGTGTAGCTGGAGTGTGAGTGAGTGATAACCCACAGGTGTAGGGGATCGCAACAGTTTTCGAGGGTAGAGTATTCAACCCAAATTTGTTGGTTCGCACAAGTGGAACCGAAAGAATATTCTCAAGTATTAGCAGGTGAGTTTGTCAGATTCAACCACACCTGAAAGATTAGTGTCTGCAAGCAAAGTATCAGTAGCAAAGTAGTATGATAGCAACGGTGCCAGAAACAATCTGTTGACAACAAACTATTCCTAACTGTTGTATCAATGGCGCCAGTAAGTTGCCCGTGGACGGAGAACTATTCTTCCCCGACAACATTGATGAAAAAGGATCTTGCAACAAGTAACAGCGAAGTAGCAAGGAAAATTAGTAGCAGCAGCAGCGGAGTAACAGCAGTAGCAATAGAGTGACAGCAGCAATGACAGAGTGGCCCAATCCCTTTTGTAGCAAGGGATAAGCCTAGATAAAGTAACATAGCAAGGACCAGTAGTAAAAGACTCGTAGGCTGTGGATCGGTGATGGATGAGTATGACGAATGTGATTCATCATGTAACAGCTATAACACGAAGAGATATGTGACTAGCTCCCGTTCGTCAATCTAATGTAGGCATGTATTCCATATGTAGTCATACGTGCTTAGGGAAAAGAACTTGCATAACATCTATTGTCCATCCCTCCCGTGGCAGCGGGGTCCTAATGGAAACTACGGGATATTAAGGTTCTCCTTTTAATAACAAACCGGACCAATGCATTAACACGCGGTGAATACATTAACTCCTCATATTATGGTCATCTCCGGGAGTGGTTCCGGCCATTGTCACTCCGGGGTTGCCGGGTCATAACACATAGTAGGTGACTAGAACTTGCAAGATAGGATCTAAAACACACATATATTGGCGACAACATAATAGGTTCAAATCTGAAATCATGGCACTCGGGCCCTAGTGACAAGCATTAAGCATAGCCAAGTAGTAGCAACATCAATCTAGAACATAGTGGATACTAGGGATCAATCCCCGTCAAAAACTAACTCGATTACATGATAGATCTCATCCAACTCATCACTGTCCAGCAAGCCTACGATGAGATTACTCACGAACGATGAAGAGCATCATGGAATTGTCGATGGAGAAAGGTTGATGATGACGATGGCGACGATTTCCCCTCTCTGGAGCCCGAAACGGACTCCAGATCTGCCCCCCAGATGAAGAACAGGATGTGGCGGCGCCTCCGTATCATCAAACGCGATGAAACCTTCTCTCTGATTTTTTTCCGGGTGAGACGGAAGATATAGAGCTGAGTTTGGGGGCGGTGGAGCCACGTGGGCCCCACAAGCCCTCATGGTGCGGCCGGGGGGGGGGGGGGGGTTCGCGGCCTATGGGCTGGTGGCCAACTGGTCCACCTTTGGCAGATATTTGCGCAGATATTTTTCTTTTATTCCAGAAAAAATCTCCGTAAATTTTTAGGACATTCCGAGATCTTTTATTTCTGCACAAAAACAACACCATGGCAATTGTGCTGAAAACAGCGTCAGTCCGGGTTAATTCCATTCAAATCATGCAAATTAGAGTCCAAAACAAGGGCAAAAGAGTTCAGAAAAGTAGATACGACGGAGACTTATCAATTCCCCCAAGCTTAAAGCCTTGCTTGTCCTCAAGCAATTCAGTTGACAAACTGAAAGAGACAAAAGGAAAACTTTGACGAACTCTGTTTGATCTTGTTGTTGCAACTATGTCTAACTCATATCCAGAGTTTCAGCAAGATCACAAGGAAACCACATAAGAAAATGACATCTAGGTCTCACGGTAAACTCATATCAATGGCATAATCAACTAGCGAGCAAATAATAATAAGCCTCAAACGTCAACACTTCAATCAAAACAACATGAAGCAGTACGAACAGATGGTATCTCGCTAGCTCTTTCTGAGACTGCAAAACATAAATGTAGAGCACCTTCAAACACCAAGGGCTAACTAAACATTGTAATTCAAGGCAATGAAGATCCAGTCATAGTCATACTCAACACAGTTAAAAAGCAAAGCATAAAATGACAAAGGTGCTCTCTAATTTGTGCTTTTATAAGAGGAGGATGACTCAACAGTAACATAAATAGACAAGCCCTTCGTAGAGGGAAGCATTGATTTGCAGAGGTGCCAGAGCTCAAGCTTTGAAAACAGAGATAATAATTTTGGGTGGCATGCTTTCATTGTCAACGGAATGACCAAGAGTTCTCAATATCTTCCACGCTACACATGCTATAGGCGGTTCCCAAACAGAAAAGTAAAGTTTTGACTCCCCCACCACCAATCAATCACACTCCATGGCTAGCCGAATCCTCGGGTACCGTCCATACCAACACCAATCCTGGGGGAATTTTGTTTGCAATTATCTTTTCGATTTGATTATGGAACTAGGAATTCCAATTACCGGCCCCTTTCTCGTGAATGATAGTGAATAAACACATATCGTGGATAACATGCCTAGCATGGAAGATACCAATAGCCCCCTGTCCCCACAAGAGCGGTACGGGCATGCAAAACAGATTATTTCTTGAAGGTTTAGAGAGTGGCACATGCAAATTTACTTGGAACGGCACGTAGATACCGCACATAGGTAGGTATGGTGGACTCATATGGAAGAACTTTGGGTTTATGGAAGTGGATGCACAAGCAGTATTCCCGCTTAGTACAAGTGAAGGCTAGCAAAAGACTGGGAAGCGACCAACTAGAGAACGACAACATTCATCAAAATGCATTGAGATTAACTAACATTTAGTGCAAGCATGGGTAGGACATAAATCACCATGAACCTGAGCATCATAGAGGCTATGTTGATTTTGTTTCAACTACATGCGTGAACATGCGCCAAGTCAAGCCACTTGAATCATTCAAAGGAGGATACCATCCTATCATACTACATCATAGTCATCTCAACATTCATGTTGGCAACCAAGGCAAACCATTATAAGCTCCTAGCTAAGTAAGCATGGCATAAGCAACTATGATATCTAAGTTGTCATTGCAAACATGTTTCTCTCACAACAAATCTGAATCAGGCATGATGAGCTAGTCATATTTACAAAAACAAAATAGATCGAGTTCATACCAGCTTTTCCAGGCTCAGTCACTTCATCATATTTCGTCATTATTGCCTTTCACTTGCACGACCGAACGATGTGAACAATAATAAGCGAGCTCGTGCATTGGACTAAAGTTGGAATCTGCAGGCAAACACAAAGGAGAAGACAAAGTAATATGGCTCTTTGAAAGCTAAACAGGTATGCATGCAAGAGCCACTAAACATTGTAACCAATATCTTCTTCCTTGACCCAAAGAAAAAGAAAACTATCTACACGGGAAAGCTCCCAACAAGCAAAAGAAGAAAAGAATTTTTTTTGGGTTTTTCTCAAACTAGACAGACACACGAAAAGAAAATGACAAAAAGAAAATAAACTAGCATGGATGATACAGTGGCAAAGTGTGAACACCGGCTAACAAGGTGAAAGCATAAGCAAGAATGTAAAGTCGATGAGAACACGTACTCCCCCAAGCTTAGGATTTTGGCCTAACTTGATCTACTCCCAAGGACGAAAATAACCAGCTCCGAGGTACTCCGGAGTGGACTGAGGATGCCACTGCTGTGTGAGCTCCTCTGGCTCCCACTGGTAAACTGGCGTCTAGTACTCGACTGGCATCTCGGGCACGGGCACCTGTGGTTGGGCTAAGCCCCAATATGCATAGATGTCCGAGGGCATAATAATGTACCTGCCTGCATGAAGATTGAACAAATAAGGAGCAGGCAAAGTAATAGTCTCACAAGTACCCTAACTAAATACCAGGTTATAAATCATCCTTCTATTTATATCTCCATCAAGAAAGTCATGGCGAACCATGCTATCGTAATCTAGATATCTCTCGGGAAGAAGAATCTCTTCTTCCTCCTCTAGTCTAATAGGTATCTCAAAGTGTCTAGCAAGACGGGTAGCATAGATACCTCCATAGACAATGCCCTTAGAACGGTTCATGATCAACCGTTGAGCTACTATAGCGCCCAAGCTATAAGTTTTATCGTTATAAAGGGCTTCGCACAAGACCGCAAGATTTGGGGAACTAAGTCAGCCAGCGTTCCCACGGCCAATCAAATTGTTTCCCAGAAATAATGAGAAGTACTGAAGCACGGGAAAATGAATGCTGGCAGCTCTAGCGCAAGACACTCCTCTCTCCTCTACTACAACAGTTGTACCGATGAAAGCTTCCAAGTCCCGTGGACGAGGTTCATGAATATCCCCAACATAAGGTAATTTCAAAACATTGCAAAAATCCTGGAGTGACATGCGTTGGGGGATATCATAAAGTTTGAACTCAACCATAGGAGGATTCTTCCTCGGATAGAAATTAAAGCTTTGTACGAAGATATTAGTGACACTACTGGAATGAGAGATTTTGCCGTCTGCCTAGTCTTTGCCGTCTGCTAGCTGACGGCAAAGACACTCTTTGCCATCAGCTTCAGCAAAACTGACGGCAAAGAACTGGCTGATGGGAAAGAAGGTCTTTGCCAGCAGTCAACTCTTTGCCGTCTGCCGCAGACGGCAAAGAAGGGGCCAGCAGACGGCAAAGAAGCTCATCTGGCCGGGGGAACCTTAGGTCAAACTACTCCCTTCTTTGCCGTCTGCTGGCTGACGGCAAAGATGCCAGAGGCAGACGACAAAGAGTATAGACCCCTTTGCTGTATGCCAGCAGACGGCAAAGGTCTTGAATCTAGTAACGGCTGTCCCGCCCCCACCGCGGCCCTCTCTCTCTCAAACGGCCCCTCCCTCTCTCTCTCCTCCCCCGACGCCCAACGCCGCCACCACTGTCGCCCGGACACCCCCGGCGCCGCCCCGGTGCCCCTGGTGCCGCCCGAAGCCCCACAACCCCCCCGGCGCCCCCTGGTGCCGCCCTGAAGCCCCACCGCCGGCGCCCCGTGGTGCCCCTGGTGCGCCCCCGCTACCCCACCGCCGGCACCGCCGGCCCAACCACTTCCCCACAGGCCTCGGTGTCGCCCCCGCAGCCCCACTGCGGGTAAGCCCATCCACCCCCGCCCGCTTGATTTTTTTATTTTTTGGTATTTAGTTTTTTGGAATTAGATTATAACTACCGGCATGATTTTTTATTGTTGTTGTAGTAGTTGTTCTTGTTATTGTAGTTGTTGTTGTTATTGTAGTTGTTGTGGCATATATAGTTTAGTTGGTAGGTTAGTTAATTAGTAGTTTCAGTGGTAGTTTAGTTAGTTGGTAGATTTAGTTAGTTAATTAGTAGATTTAGTAGGTATTTTAGTGGTAGATTTGGTTTTGTTATTTAGTGGTAGCTAGATTATTTTTTAGTTTCTTAGTGGTAGATTCTGTTTTTTTATTTTTTTGCTGTTTAGTGCTATCTAGGTTTAGCGATAGGTTTAGTTAGCTTGGTTAGTTAGGTTAGTTAGTTAGTTAGCTTACTAGAAAGAATAGGAAGAAGAAGAATAGGAGGAGGAGGAGAAGAGGAGAAGAGGACGAGGAGGAGGAGAAGAAGAAGAGAAGAAATAGGCAAAATGAAAAGAAAGAAGAAGAAGAAGAAGAAGAAGAAGAAGAAGAAGAAGAAGAAGAGAAGGAGAAGGAGGACGAAGAGGAGAAGAGGAGACGAGGAGGAGGAGGAGGAGAAGAAGGAGAGAAGAAATAGGAAAAATGAAAAGAAAGAAGAAGAAGAAGAAGAAGAAGAAGAAGAGAAGAAGGAGAAGGAGGAGGAGGAGGAGGAGGAGGAGGAGAAGGCCAAGGACGTTCTATCCTTCTCCTCCTCCTCCTCCTTCTCCTCCTCCTCCTCCTTCTTCTTGATTTATTCTTCTTCTCCTCCTCCTCCTCTTTATTCTCCTATTTCATATTACCCTTGCTTTAATTAACCCAACAATGACATAATTAGCCCATTTAGCTCCAAAATACCATAATAATCTCAAAATGGCACAAGAACCTTGGTTAGCTCATGAATATTATATACTTAGCTTGTTTTCCTCTAAAATGACATAATTGGAAAATTTAGCTCAAAAAAGACATAATTAGGTAATTTAGCTCCAACAAGAGGAGAAGAGGAGAAGAAATAGGAAAAATGAAAAGATAGAAGAAGAAGAAGAGAAGAAGAAGAAGAGAAGAAGGAGAAGGAGGAGGAGGAGGAGGAGGAGTAGGAGAAGGCCAAGGACCTTCTAGTCCTTCTCCTCCTCCTCCTCCTTGATTTCTTCTTCTTCTCCTCCTCCTCCTCTTTTTTATCCTCTTTCATATTATCCTTGCAATTGCCTTAATTTCTGCAACAATGACATAATTAGTCCATTTAGCTCCAAAATACCATAATAAGCTCAAAATGGCATAAGAACCTTGGTTAGCCCATTAATATTATATACTTTGCTTGTTTTCCTCTAAAATGGGATAATTAGCCCATTTAGCTCAAAAAAGATATAATTAGGCAATTTAGCTCCAACAAGAGGAGAAGAGGAGAAGAAATAGGCAAAATGAAAAGAAAGAAGAAGATGAAGAAGAAGAAGAGAAGAAGGAGAAGGAGGAGGAGGAGGAGCAGGAGGAGGAGAAGGAGAAGGCCAAGGACCTTCTATCCTTCTCCTCCTCCTCCTTCTCCTCCTCCTCCTCCTTATTCCTGATTTCTTCTTCTTCTCCTCCTCCTCCTCCTCTTTCTTCTCCTCTTTCATATTATCCTTGCTTTAATTAACCCAACAATGACATAATTAGCCCATTTAGCTCCAAAATACCATAATAAGCTCAAAATGGCACAAGAACCTTGGTTAGCTCATGAATATTATATACTTAGCTTGTTTTCCTCTAAAATGACATAATTAGAATATTTGTGTTGATCAAAGGATTTACATGTGATAGTTGTCTCGTCGCTGTGAGGTCTGCTGTGCGAAGACCTGCCTGTGCGTTGTACGAGTTCCGCCCCTGCATTCGTGGGTTAGTACAAATTTCATCTCCTCCCCGCCCCTTCATTTACTGTGGCTCGGTTTCCGGATGAAACTTTCTAGATTTAGTTAATTCAATTAATTTATCAGTATGCGTGACCAGTATGCGTCTCCCGTTCGAAAGGGCGACATCTATAAATATGCATGTCTTTGCATATTTATAACCGCCATCGTTTCGAATTGTCCAACATTATCCATGGACAGCCCGAGTATGTGTAGATTGGGTTCGTTTTCCTGTAGGCTGTGCTCTGGATCCGATGCAGAATTTCGTCAGTGCCTCCCTATTGTTCTCCGGATGCACATCCTCTCTGTTTATTGCGGAGACGTGTATCGGGAGAATAGCGGGGAGGTGCTGCCGAAATTTTGCGTTGGATCCGGAGCAGAGCATGGGAAAACAAACCCAATCTACACATACTCGGGTGGGATTAGGACCTATCTTTACCTATTAGCTGTAGGTTGCCTGGACGTAATAAAAATGGCGAACCTGATTAACCGATGAATATAAATGCTACATTATATATAAATATATTTCTTCTGTCTTTAGTAGCTACGCAAGATGAGTGATCGTGCGTGGATGTATACCGGTCACCCTAGTCAGAAAGAGATGACGAAAGAATGGTTTTTAAAAACAAAGGAATTTTTGAAAGCCGCATTCGCAAATGGCCAGGAAAGAAACTATTGCCCCTGTCCTGGATGTGACAACTATAAAAAGACGACAGAGGCTGTAATGATTAAACACCTGCAGAGGAGGGGTTTTAAGCCTAATTATACGGTGTGGACATTTCATGGTGAGTCTATACAACGCACAAGAGTTGAGGTGGTCCGTCGTCGCACGGACGAGCATGGTACTGGGATCGAAGACATGGTGCAAGACTTTGATGATGCTCGGGATTCGGAAGATGAGATGGAGGAATCTGCAAAGGCCTTTTATGAAATGTTGGAGTCTTCAAAACGTCCTCTCCATGAGCACACTAAGCTCTGTCAGCTGGATGCAATTGCACAAGTAATGGCTCTGAAGGCTCAGTTCAACTTGGGAAGAGAATGCTACGACGCGATGATGACACTATTTGGACGTTTCCTACCCAAAGGCCATGTCATGCCTGCAAACCTGTACCAGTCGGACAAAATACTTCGTGTACTTAAGATGCCCTATGAGAAGATAGATGCATGTGAGAAAGGATGTGTCTTATTTAGGAAGGAGTATGCACACTTGGACTATTGTCCCAATTGCGAGTCTTGAAGGTATCTTCTGGTAGACAACGGTATGGGTGAGAAGAGGCAGACCAAAATCACAGTTAGTGTTCTTCGGTATATGCCAATCGTACCAAGACTTCAACGTCTTTTCATGGTCGAAGAGACAGCCAGACAGATGACATGGCACAAATTGGGCAAAAGAACCGAACTAGATGCGGATGGGAATAAGATGATGGTACACACATCGGATGGGGAAGCGTGGAAACATTTTGATGGATTGCATCAGGATAAATCGGCAGATCCAAGGAATCCTCGAGTCTGTGCCGCCACGGATGGTTTTAATCCCTTCAGCATGACGGCAACCCAATACAGTTGTTGGCCTGTATTTGTCATTCCACTCAATCTCCCCCCCGGGCAGATTATGCAAAGAAAGAACATATTTCTGACGTTGATAATTCCAGGGCCCAATTATCCGGGGAAGAATATGAATGTGTACCTGCAACCGCTTAAGGATGAATTGGAGGAAGCTTGGGAAAATGGGGTTAAGACATACGATGCCGCTAGAAAAGAAAACTTCAAAATGCATGTGTGGTACATGTACTCTATGCATGACTTGCCAGCGTATGCGCTATTCTCTGGATGGTGTGTGCATGGAAGGTTCCCGTGCCCCCAATGCAAGGCAGCTCTTCAGTTTCATTGGTTGCAGGAGGGTCGGAAGTATTCTTGATTTGACTTGCATAGACAGTTCCTGGATCCTGACCATCAGTTCAGAAAAGACAAGAAGAACTTTACCAAAGGTAAAGTTGTCAAAAACTTGGCACCACCTGTGTTCACAGGCGAACAGATCCTGGAGCAGTTAAACGCCCTCGAGCCTAATCCAGAGCGCCCAGGGTATTTCAAGGGGTATAATTCAAAACATGCCTGGACTCACAAGCCATGCTTCTGGGATCTGCCTTACTTCAAAGACCTCCTTCTTCCACACAATATCGACATGATGCACACTGAAAAGAATATCGGAGAGGCTATTTTTGGTACATTGTTCTACATAGATGGGAAGACAAAGGATAATATTAAGGCTAGAGTCGATCAAGAGACACTATGTCATAGACCGTTACAAAACATGCGAGAAGGAAAAGGAAAGCAAAAGTGGTCGAAGCCAAAGGCCTGGTTCAATCTTGGAAGGCCAGCTATGAGGGAAATTATCTTGTGGGTGAAAATGCACTTGATGTTCCCCGATGGGTATGCAGCGAATCTAAAGAGGGGAGCGAGTCTTGAAAAATTAAAAATCTTTGGCCTCAAGAGTCATGATTGGCACATATGGCTAGAGCGGGTAATGTCGGTGATGTTACGTGGCTTTATTCCTGAGGATGAATGGCTAGTACTAGCGGAGCTGAGCTATTTCTTCCATGTTCTTTGTGCGAAAGAATTGTCGCCTGGCGTGGTAGAAGACATGGAGGAGTTTGCACCGGAGTTGTTGTGCAAGTTAGAGAAGATCTTTCCACCGGGCTTCTTTAATCCAATGCAGCATTTGATTTTACATCTACCGACCGAGGCAAGATTGGGTGGGCCCGTGCAAGATCGTTGGTGCTATGCAACTGAGAGGATGCAGAAGACCCTTCGAGCTAAATGTAAAAAAAAGCGTAGAATTGAAGCATCGATGGCTGAGGCATTCATTACTGAGGAGGTGGAAAACTTTGTGACAGCACACTACGAAGCCAAAAATCATCATTTGCATAATCCGAAGCCTCGGCACAATGATGGAGACCCTAAAAAAGGTGGGTCCAACCTCAGCCTATTCAAAGGGAAGCTCGCACCAGCCGGTGCTTCGAAACCAATACGTTGGATATCGAAGAATGGCGGAACATTTCGTTGTATATCTTCAACAACCTAACAGAAGTGCGGCCGTACATTGAGTGAGTTCTCAGCACATTTTCCCGTAAATTCTAATTCATTTGAACTGCTCTTATTCCCGGATATTTCAACAGCCGTTACGTCGTCAAATTCTCGGATGGAGCGGTGATCGAAAATGATTCCGTCAAAGAGTATGAGCTTCTGTCAAAGACAGGAGGCGGCTATCCCGGTTTCATCTCTTGGTCCAAACAAACGGTAATTATCAATAATGGACCATTTCATTCTTGGTCTAACTTGCGGCTAATGCAACAACCGTTTCGTATTAAACTTGTAGGCTAATTCAGAGTCTATGGACGCCGAATTGAGACAAGTCGCTAATGGTTTTGACTATAAGGTCCGTTCATTTAATAAATACAACATCAACGGGTATCTCTTTCGTACCTTTGGCAAAGAGCTATCTATGCCCGACCGGAAATCTACAAATTGTGGTGTCTCTGCTATCGGCGAAGGTGTTAACGAGTATTATGGAAGAGTTGAAGCAATTTATGAACTTCAATTCTATGGTGAAAACCCACCGAACGTCGTAGTCTTCAAATGTTATTGGTTCCAGCCGAAAAAGACTAGAAGGACTCATGAACATATAGAACTAGTCGAAATCAATCCAAACACCCATTTAGATGTTCCCGATGTCTATATTACGGCTCAACAGGCGACCCAAGTTTTCTATCTACCGTGGGATGCCAAACGGATAAGAATCTGGAAGGTTGGTATGTTGTTTATGAAGTGCCGCCACATGTCAGACAACCTCTCCCAAATGAACAGGATTATGAACCTCACATTAACCCAGACACATATCATGGAGAATTCTTCCAAGAAGCACGTCTTTCCAAGAAACGTTTCAAGAACCGCCATGGTTCATCCAAGAACATGGAAGTAGACAGCGACAATGAATCCGACTCCAGACCTGAGCCGGAACTAGAAGACCTGGAACTCGTAGAGGTTACTGATACGAATGATCTGTCAATGCTTCAACGATTAAAGGAAGGCCTTTCACAACTTCACGCCGTTGAACCCGATGAGCACGTCATTCATGAAGACATGCGTGATAGTGATGATGATGATGCATTTATTGATGATGATTATTAGTTTGTAAGATTCACAACTTAAATTATATATATTTTAATCTTTATTATTCATGTACATATTATTATTCATGTCAGTCATTCAATTTTTTTTATGTTGTACTAATTTCTTTTAATCTTTATCATGGCAGGTGTTGAAAGATGGTGGGCGCGGGTCTAGAGCACTCGACGGGTTCTTCCCAGGCGCCCTGCACGAGGGGTGGTACTTCCCTTCCACCCCTATCTCTCCGTAGAGCCTTGGCAGACAGTCTTTCGACACCAGACGGGGGTTCTTCTTCGTCGGCGGCATTGCCCACTGGGAGAGGTGCTGGTCGGGTAGGGAGGAAGGGGAAGGGTACAGGGAGAGGTGGTGGCCGCGGAAGATCCAGGAGGACTGTTGAGCCTTCCTCGCCACCACCACCAGCTCATTCACCCGAGCATAGGACTAGTATGTTCGAGCCGTTTGCGGAGGAGGCTACGGGGACTCCGGTCCAGGAGCCTGGTGTTCACGGGCATTCGTCCCATGAGACTCCGGTCCAGGAGCAGCCTCGGGTCGAGGTGCATTCGGCCCAGGAGCAGCCGGAGGAGACTACGGTTCCGGAGGCTTCACCCGACGTGGAGAGGCCCGGATGGGAGCCTTGGCCGGATCGTACCGAGTTGCCGGATTGGACCGAGGGTCCGGGTGGCTCAGGGGGCGGGGATGGCGGGGATGAGCTTACGGATAGTGAGGGAGATGTGTAGGTGGACGGGGCCACCGTGTACAAGCGTGGTAGTACACGTCTCCCGGTCGCCCCGGCTACCCGCGAGCAGAGGCCGGTGATTAAACCTGAAGGAGATAGGTAAGTACATTTACCCTTTTTTTAGCTTTTGCCTTCAAGTTTGTTCAAATATCTAATGCGCTGACCTTATCATACTGCAGGGGATGGGTACACCCTCTTGGAGTCTGCAGGCCGAACTCCGTCCTTGGTGTGCTTTGCCGGACAAATTTCCCGGGGTTTGTCACGTTGCCTGGTGAGGGTCAGGTTCCTACACTAGGATTTACCTGGAAGCACTACCAGGCTGTGCAGGCTCCGCCGGAGGAGATTATAGATGGTGTCTTGTGCCACACGAGGGCCGAGATGGTGATTAGGAGCTTTTGGGTAAATTATCCTTTTACAGAATCTAAAATTAACAATATACCTAATTATTGTACTAATCATTGTTTTCACGTTTGATTGCAGACCTTCTATAGGTGTGAGGATGGATATGAGGAGGAGGCGGACAGGGTTCTCGAGGTCGAGTGTAGGCGGTTACTACAGAACTTGCGCCACGAGGCTCGGCCGTAGGCTATTCGAGATTACTACGCCACGCGTGGTATTAAGAAGGAGAAGAAGGATTTCCGCGGAAAGTTTCTGAAGAAGGAGCAATATATGAAGGTAATTACCTATTCTTAAGTCCTTCTACGTAGTTTTCTTGATTTCATTCATAGGCGTAGCGCTGAAAATTCTTTCTAATAACTTACAGGTGCCCCCGAGGTGGTGTGCGGATAAGATGGATTGTTGGGAGGCGTTGGTTGATGAGTGGTGCACAGGCAGCTGGCGAGCCGTCCATGAGAATGCGAAGGATCGGCGTAGCCAAATGGTTGGTGTGCCACACCATCAAGGCAGCGCCAACTTACTTCGGTTTGGACGAAACTGGGTATGTGATTTGCTTCATGATTCATGCAATTCATTATGTGTGTCACCATAGATCATTACTGTGGTAACAAGGAATGGTTTTTCAGGCTGCTCTTCAGAAAGAGAGAGCGGCAAACCAGGCTTCTCTTGAGAAAGAGAGATTGGCAAGCCAGGCTGCTCTTCAGGCTGCTCTTGATGAGAGGGACCAGACCATGGCACGATTGCTTGAGGAGGAGAGGGCCCGAAATGAGGCGGGTCAACGGGCCCTGTACGAGCTTTTTGTGTTATGTTTTTTTTCACATTAGCCAAATCATGTGTGTAATGTATGTTTCAATACTAACTAATACGACCCACTCTTCAGGGTCTGTGCGAGAAGAGCGGTCAAGTCCCTCCGCCGATGCCCGTCTTCTCTTCGATTGGCACGGTGAGTTTCATTATAAACTAGTATTAATAATTGAGTGTCATCATGCTAACTGAGACATTGCAAAATATCTTTTCTGCAGAATAACTCCCGAGCGGCATCGCACGACCCTTCTCCAGGGCAACCGTCTCCAAACGAAGCCGACGCGAGCAACCATGGTGTTTCTCCTCCTTGATGACCACTGCGGTAAGTTTCTCCTCCAAACTTAGCTTGTTTTCCTCTAAAATGAGATAATTAGCCCATTTAGCTCCAAGAAGATATAATTAGGTAATTTAGCTCCAACAAGAGGAGAAGAAATAGGAAAAATGAAAATAAAGAAGAAGAAGAAGAAGGAGGAGGAGGAGGAGGAGGAGGAGAAGGCCAAGGACCTTCTATCCTTCTCCTCCTCCTCCTTCTCCTCCTCCTCCTCCTTCTTCCTGATTTCTTCTTCTTATCCTCCTCCTCCTCTTTCTTCTCCTATTTCATATTATCCTTGCTTTAATTAACCCAACAATGACATAATTAGACCATTTAGCTCCAAAATACCATAATAAGCTCAAAATGGCACAAGAACCTTGGTTAGCTCATGAATATTATATACTTAGCTTGTTTTCCTCTAAAATGACATAATTGGAACATTTAGCTCAAAAAAGACATAATTTTGTAATTTAACTCCAACAACAGGAGAAGAGGAGAAGAAATAGGCAAAATGAAAAGATAGAAGAAGAAGAAGAAGAGAAGAAGGAGAAGGAGGAGGAGGAGGAGGAGGAGGAGGAGAAGGCCAAGGACCTTCTAGTCCTTCTCCTCCTCCTCCTCCTCCTCCTCCTTGATTTGTTCTTCTTCTCCTCCTCCTCCTCTTTCTTCTCCTCTTTCATATTATCCTTGCAATTGCTTTAATTTCCCCAACAATGACATAATTAGTCCATTTAGTTCCAAAATACCATAATAAGCTCAAAATGGCATAAGAACCTTGGTTAGCTCAGTAATATTATATACTTAGCTTGTTTTCCTCTAAAATGGGATAATTAGCCCATTTAGCTCAAAAAAGACATAATTAGGTAATTTAGCTCCAACAAGAGGAGAAGAGGACAAGAAATAGGCAAAATGAAAAAAAGAAGAAGAAGAAGAAGAAGAAGAAGAGAAGAAGGAGAAGGAGGAGGAGGAGGAGGAGGAGGAGGAGAAGGCCAAGGACCTTCTATCCTTCTCCTCCTCCTCCTTCTTCTTGATTTCTTCTTCTTCTCCTCCTCCTCCCCCTCCTATTTGTTCTCCTCTTTCATATTATCCTTGCTTTAATTAACCCAACAATGACATAATTAGCCCATTTAGCTCCAAAATACCATAATAAGCTCAAAATGGCACAAGAACCTTGGTTAGCTCATGAATATTATATACTTAGCTTGTTTACCACTAAAATGACATAATTGGAATATTTAGCTCAAAAATACATAATTAGGTAATTTAGCTCCAACAAGAGGAGAAGAGGAGAAGAAATAGGCAAAATGAAAAGATAGAAGAAGACGAAGAGAAGAAGAAGAAGAAGAGAAGAAGGAGAAGGAGGAGGAGGAGGAGGAGGAGGAGTAGGAGAAGGCCAAGGACCTTCTAGTCCTTCTCCTCCTCCTCCTTCTCCTCCTCCTCCTCCTTGATTTCTTCTTCTTCTCCTCCTCCTCCTCTTTTTTATCCTCTTTCATATTATCCTTGCAATTGCTTTAATTTCCGCCTCCTCCTTCTTCTTGATTTCTTCTTCTTCTCCTCCTCCCCCTCGTTGTTATCCTCTTTCATATTATCCTTGCTTTAATTAACCCAACAATGACATAATTAGCCCATTTTGCTCCAATATACCATAATAAGCTCAAAATGGCATAAGAACCTTGGTTAGCTCATGAATATTATATACTTAGCTTGTTTTCCTCTAAAATGACATAATTGGAATATTTAGCTCAAAAAGAAGGAGAAGGAAGAAGAAGAAGAAGAAGAAGAGAAGAAGAAGAGCAGGAGAAGGAGAAGAAGAAGAAGGAGGACGAGAAGAAGAGAAGAAGAAGGAGAAGGAGGAGAAGAAGAAGGAGAAGGAGCCCTCCTTCTTCTCCTTCTTCTTCTATCCTTCTTCTCCTCCTTCTTCTCCTTCTTCTTCTCTTCTTTTTTCTTCTTCTCCTCCTCCTTCTCCTTCTCCTTACCCTTCCCCTCCTCCTCCTCCTCCTTCTTGTTTTTCTTCTCCTTGTTCTCTTCTTTCTTCTTCAATTTAGCTTATTTGTCATATATATGTTGTTGTTTCTTCTATTTCTGACTTTCTTATTCCCATTTTGCAGATTGGATGTACTACATGCATGGAAGCTGGTGTTGGAGTGCTTTAGTTTCCGTTTTTATTTGAGTTGATGAACAATGTGTTGGTTCTTTGTATGTGTTGATGAACAATATATGTGCAACTATATGTATGTATATATGGATGAAACTTTGTATGTGTTGGTTCTTTTGATATATGGGATGTACATTGATGAACAAAAGGCATTGATGAGCTTTATATGTATATCATATATGTGTTGTGATCTATTTATGATATATGTGCTATGAATTATATGTATATGTGCTGTGAAATAGAAAAAATAAATAAAAATGTGACAATATAGGCTCTTTGCCGTCTGCCAGCTTTAGTTTCCGTTTTTATTTGAGTTGATGAACAATGTGTTGGTTCTTTGTATGTGTTGATGAACAATGTGTTGATGAACAATATATGTGCAACTATATGTATGTATATATGGATGAAACATTGTATGTGTTGGTTCTTTTGATATATGGGATATACGTTGATGAACAAATGGCATTGATGAGCTTTATATGTATATCATATGTGTGTTGTGATCTATTTATGATATATGTGCTATGGATTATATGTATATGTGCTGTGAAATAGAAAAAATAAATAAAAATGTGACAATATAGGCTCCTTCTCCTTCTCCTTCCCCTTCCCCTCCTCCTCCTCCTCCTTCTTGTTTTTCTTCTCCTTGTTCTCTTCTTGCTTCTTCTCTTTCTTGTTCAATTTAGCTTATTTGTCATATATATGTTGTTGTTGTTCTTCTTCTGACTTTCTTATTCTCATTTTGCAGATTGGATGTACTACATGCATGGAAGCTGGCGTTGGAGTGCTTTAGTTTCCGTTTTTATTTGAGTTGATGAACAATGTGTTGGTTCTTTGTATGTGTTGATGAACAATATATGTGCAACTATATGTATGTATATATGGATGAAACTTTGTATGTGATGGTTGTTTTGATATATGGAATGTACGTTGATGAACAAATGGCATTGATGAGCTTTATATGTATATCATATATGTGTTGTGATCTATTTATGATATATGTGCTATGAATTATATGTATATGTGATGTGAAATAGAAAAAATAAATAAAAATGTGACAATATAGGCTCTTTGCCGTCTGCCAGCTGATGCAAAGGCCTTTGTCGTCAGCCAGCCGACGGCAAAGGTGTCACGTGGCGCCCAGCTGTGCAACCTGGGCAGTAGCAGCTGGCCATATAGTCTCCTTGCCGTCTGCTTCCTGGGGGGCAGACGGCAAAGAAGAGGGCACAGAGGAGGAGGCAGACGACAAAGAGTGGAGAGAGGGGGAGGGGAGGACCCGGCAGACGGCAAAGATGGACGGGGAGGCAGACGGCAAAGACGGAGGGGGAGGGGGGAGGAGAAGGCAAACGACAAAGATGGGCGGGGAGGCAGACGGCAAAGATGGAGGAGGAGGCAGACGGGAAAGCCTCCGTTAACCCCTAACGGAGGCAACGCCTGTCGGCTGCCGTCTCAAACGCTTTGCCGACTGCTCCTAAGGAAAGCTGATGACAAAGAGCTTTGCCGTCCGCTTTGGGGGGCAGTCGGCAAAGAAGGTCCTATGCCGTCGTAGGCTGACGCAGAAATTTTGCCGGCCGTGAGAATCTTTGCCGTTTGTGATATTGTCTTTGCCTTCCGGGATATTGTCTTTGCCGGCTGTGATGGCAGACGGCAAAGAAGGTGATTCCTGTAGTGTGAGGAGGAGGTATTGCGGACACTTATCTTCAACGAAGGCGGTAAGGCATGCGTTCTCCACCAAGTGATAAAAGTCCTCATAATTTCCTGCGACGCGTAAGAATACGTCGCTTGGCCACTCGCACGCTCGAACTTCTGCGACTCGAGGGACCAAATACTTGGGTTTCTTCTCACTCCCATCATCCTTGGGGTCACAACTTGACGAGCCTCTTAAGAACCTCCTCATTTTTTCCTTTTTCTATCTCTGAAAATTTCTGAAATTTTTAGTGATTCTAAGGAAAAGTGAATAAGGCTCAACAAAACTCATCGCAACTAATCCCACAAGTGCCTAGAGGCCATATTACGCATCACAACTACTTGGGACTAGCTAAAATCAGCATGCAAAGCTCAAGAAGAGGGTCACCAAGGTAGCAAAAATGCGCGATGTATAAGGCACTAGAGCAAAAACTAATTGGACCAATGGAGGAGTCACTTACCAAGGATTAATTTCCCCAAAACAGTTCGGAGAATGGTGATTTGAGCAAAGAGATTGAAAATCCCAGCAAGAGGAGCAAGAACACCGGTCTCAGCTGCGAAACGATTTTTTCTGGAGGTAGGAGAAGCGGATGAGAGCAAGAATGAGTGGAGGGGGTGCCTGTGGGCCCCACAAGCCTGGGTGGCGCGGCCAGGGGGTGCCCGCGCCCCTAGGGCTTGTGGCCCACTGGTGTGGCCCCTAGACAGACTCTTTGTCCCAGTATTTTTCAAAAAATCCAGAAAAAATCATACTTGATTTTCAGGACGTTCGAAGAACTTTTATTTTCGGGGTACTTTTCTACCGGACGCTAAAATAGAAAACAGGGAAAACTAAAGTAAATCTATCATTTTTCTTCTAAGCAACCTAAAGCGAAAGCTTGGAACAGAGGTTTATGACTCCTCGATTCATCCATCTCATGGTCATCGAAAGAAATCCGTCAATGGGGTTGATCAAATCCCCTCGACAAACCTTTTCGAATCACAAAAGAGAACGGAGAATTTTCGAATAGTCACTAGGTTACCATAATGGGGATGTGTACCTCCCCAACAAGCAAATCATACTTCATCTTGACATGACGAATAGGGCATTCAAATCTCCCAATAAGAATCGATGAAGTCTTTTCGATAGCATTAATGCAATGTACTCGATATTGTTTCTTGGAAAAGTGCACCATGTGCTCATTACCGTTGACATGGAAAGTGACATTGCCTTTGTTACAATCTATAAAAGCCCCTGCAGTGTTTAAAAAGGGTCTTCCAAGGATGACAGCCATGGCATCGTCCTCGGGAATATCCAAGATAACAAAGTCTGTTAAGATGGTGGTGTTAGCAACCACAACAGGCACATCCTGCAAATGCAAATAGGGAAAGCAGTTGATTTGTCGGCCATTTGCAGACAGATTTCAGTGGTTGTCAACTTATGCAGTTCAAGTGTTCGATAAAGAGAGAGAGAGGCATAACATTAACACCGGCTCCAAGGTCGTATAAAACAGTTCTAACGTAGTTACCTTTAATGGAGCAATGTATAGTGGGCACACCGGGGTCACCTAGTTTCTTAGGAGTTCCACCCTTGAAGGTATAATTAGCAAGCATGGAGGAGATCTCAAGATCAGGTATCCTCCCCTTATTAGTCACAATATCTTTCATGTACTTATCATACAGAGACATCTTGAGCATATCAGTCAAATGCATCTGCAGAAAGACAGGTCTGATCATCTCAAGGAATCGCTCAAAATCCTCATCATCCTTTTTCTTGGATGGTTTGGGAGGAAAGGGCATAGGTTTCTGAACCCATGGCTCCCTTTCTTTACTCTGCTTCCTAGCAGCAAAGTCATTCTTATCGTATCTCCTATTCTTAGGTTGTAGGCTATCAAGATTGGGTTCAATCTCCACATCCTTTTCATTTCTAGGTTGAGCATCAACATGAACATCACTATTGATATTATCATTAGGCTCATGTTCATCACCATATTGTGTTTCAGCATCAGAGACAGAGACATCGTTTGGACTCTCAGGTGTAGCAGCAACGTTGCTAGCGTGCAGGTTCCTATAATCTTTCTTCTTCTTTCTAGGATGACTAGGTGCATCAGTGCTAACTCCTTGAGAATCTTGTTCAATTCTTTTCGAATGACCCATAGGATACAAAGGTTCCTAGGTCATTCTACCGCCTCTAGTGACGACTGTGACAAAATTGTCATTCAACTCATTGAGCAAGTCATTTTGAGCTTTAAGTACTTGTTCTACCTGAGTAGTAACCATAGAGGCGTGTTTAAGTAGAAGCTTACGATCGTGGACGTTTCTGTCCACACAAGCACTTAAATGACTAAGCATACGAGCATTCTGTTCCAATTGTGTGCTAACATAATCATTGAAACTTTGTTGTTTGGCAATGAAGTTATCAAATTCATCCATGCATAAGCTAGCAGGTTTATCAAAAGGAATATTCATCTCTATGATCATATCATAGACAGTTTCTTTGGAGTTGTCTTAGGAGGTGGTTGTTGGGGAACGTCGCATGGGAAACAAAAATTTTCCTACGCACACGCAATACCTATCATGGTCATGTTCATCTACGAGAGGAGATTTCCGATCTACGTACCCTTGTAGATCGCACAGCAGAAGCGTTAAGAAACGCGGTTGATGTAGTGGAACGTCCTCACGTCCCTCGATCTGCCCCGCGAACTGTCCCACGAACCGTCCCGCGATCCGTCCAACGATCCGCTCAGATCTAGTGCCGAACGTACGGCACCTCCGAGTTCAGCACACGTATAGATCGACGATGATCTCGGCCTTCTTGATCCAGCAAGAGAGACGGAGAGGTAGATGAGTTCTCCGGCAGCGTGACGGTGCTCCGGAGGCTGGTGGTGATCTAATCTCAGCAGGGCTCCGCCCAAGCTCCGTAGAAACGCGATCTACAGGAAAAATCGTGGAGGTATGTGGTCGGGCTACCGTGGCAAAGTTGTCTAAAATCAGCCATAAAACCTCCGTATATATAGGTGGGAGGGGAGGGGCCTTGCCTTGGGGCTCAAGGAGCCCCAAGGGGTTCGGCCGAACCAAGGGGGGAAGTCCTCCCCTTCCAATCCTAGTCCAACTAGGATTGGAAGGTGGAGTGCTTCTCCACTTTCCCACTTGCCCTTTTTTCTTTTCTCTTTGATTTTTTCTTTCTCTTGCACATAGGGCTTCTTGGTCTGTCCCACCAGCCCACTAAGGGCTGGTGTGGCACCCCTAAGGCCTATGGGCTTCCCCCGGGTGGGCTCCCCCCCAAGTGAACATCCGGAACCCATTCGTCACTCCCGGTACATTCTCGGTAATGCCGAAAACTTTCCGGTAATCAAATGAGGTCATCCTATATATCAATCTTCGTCTCGGGACCTTTCCGGAAACCCTCGTGACGTCCGTGATCTCATTCGGGACTCCGAACAACATTCGCTAACCAACCATATAACTCAAATACGCATAAAACTACGTCGAACCTTAAGTGTGCAGACCCTGCGGGTTCGAGAACTATGCAGACATGACTCGAGGGACTCCTCGGTCAATATACAATAGCGGTACCTAGATGCCCATATTGGATCCTACATATTCTCCAAAGATCTTATCGTTTGAACCTCAGTGCCAAAGATTCTTGTAATCCCGTATGTCATTCCCTTTGTCCTTCGGTATGTTACTTGCCCGAGATTCGATCGTCAGTATCCGCATACCTATTTCAATCTCGTTTACCGGCAAGTCTCTTTACTCGTCCCGTAATACAAGATCCCATGACTTACACTAAGTCACATTTCTTGCAAGGCTTGTGTGTGATGTTGTATTACCAAGTGGGCCCCGAGATACCTCTCCGTCAAACGGAGTAACAAATCCCAGTCTCGATCCATACTAACTCAACGAACACCTTCGGAGATACCTGTAGAGCATCTTTATAGTCACCCAGTTACGTTGTGATGTTTGATACACACAAATCATTCCTCTGGTGTCAGTGAGTTTGACGGAACTTTATCCCATACTAAATCATTCCTGTAGGTCATAGGAACAAATACTTGACAGGCAGAAAAACAGTAGCAACAAAATGACACGATCAACATGCTACGTTGATTAGTTTCGGTCTAGTCCATCAGACGATTCTCCTAATGATGTGATCCCGTTATCAAGTGACAACACTTGCCTATGGTTAGGAAACCTTGACCATCTTCGATCAACGAGCTAGTCAACTAGAGGCTTACTAGGGACAGTGTTTTGTCTATGTATCCACAGAAGTATTGTGTTTCCAATCAATAAAATTATAGCATGGATAATAAATGATTATCATGAACAAAGAAATATAATAATAACTAATTTATTCTTACCTCTAGGGCATATTTCCAACGGTCTCCCACTTGCACTAGAGTCAATAATCTAGTTCACATCACCATGTGGTTGTAACGAATCTAACACCCATATAGTTCTAGGGTCCGATCACGTCTTGCTTGTGAGAGAGGTTTTAGTCAACGGTTTTGAAACTTTCAGATCCGTGTGTTCTTTACAAATCTTTCTGTCATCTTATAGATGCTGCTACTACGTGCTATTCGGAAATACTCCAAATATCTACTCTACTGTATGAATCCGTTTCACTACTCATAGTTATTCGGATTAGTGTCAAAGCTTGCATCGACGTAACCCTTTACGACGAACTCTTTAACCACCTCCATAATCGAGAAAATTCCTTAGTCCATTAGTTACTAAGGATAACTTTGACCGTTGCTAGTGATTCAATCATGGATCACTCTCTGTACCTCTCAACAGACTTGAAGCAAGGCACACATCAGGTGCAGTACTCAGCATGGCATACTTCAGATTCTATGGCCAAGGCATAGAAGACGACCTTCGTCTATTCTCTTTATTCTGCCGGGGTCGGGTTTTGAGTCTTACTCAAATTCACACCTTACAACACAACCAAGAACTCCTTCTCTGTTGATCTATTTTGAACTCCTTCAAAAACTTGTCAAGGAATGCATTTTGTTGAAACTTCTATTAAGCATTTCGATCTATCTCCATAGATCTTGATGCTCAACGTTCAAGTAGCACATTCCAGGTATTCCTTTGAAAAACTCCTTTCAAACAACCTTTTATGCTTTACAGAAATTCTACATTACTTCTGATCCAGAATATGTCAACCACATATACTTATCAGAAATTCTATAGTGCTCCCACTCACTTCTTTGGAAATACAAGTTTCTCATAAACCTTGTACAAACCGAAAATCTTTGATCATCTCATCAAAGTGTATTTTCCAACTCCGAGATGCTTGCACCAGTCCATTGAAGGATCGCTGGAGCTTGCATACTTGTTAGTATCCTTAGGATCGACAAAACCTTCTGGTTGTATCACATACAATTTTTCCTCAAGGAAAACGGCGAGGAAAAAATGTTTTGACATCCCATGTGCAATATTTCATAAATAATGCAGCAACTACTAACATAATTCTAACAGACTTTTAGCATCGCTACGAGTGAGAAAATCTCATCATAGTCAAGTATTTGATCTTGTCGGAAACATCTTTGCGACAAGTCGAGCTTTTCTTAATAGTGACTTATCACCATCATCGTCTGTCTTCCTTTTAAAGATCCATCTTTACTTAATAGTCTTACTACCATCAAGCAGTTCCTCCAAAGTCTACACTTTGTTTTATACATGGATCCTCTCTTGGATTTCATGGCCTTGAGCCATTTGTTGGAATCCGGGCCCGCCATTGCTTCTCCATAACTCGTAGGTTCATTGTTGTTTCAAAAACATGACCTCTAAGACAGTGTTACTGTACCACTCTATAGTAGTACGCGATCTTGTCAACCTACGAGATCTGTAGTAGCTTGTTCCAAAGCTCCAATGATCACTATCATCAGCTTCCACTTCAATTGGTGTAGGCACCACAAGAACAACTTCCTGCGCCCTGCTACACACTGGTTCAAGTGACGGTTCAATAACCTCATCAAGTTCCACCACTCTCCCACTCAATTCTTTCGACAGAAACCTTTCCTCCAGAATGGATCCGTTTCTAGAAACAAACACTTTGCTTCTGGATCTGAGATAGGAGATGTATCCAACTGTCTTGGATATCCTATGAAGATGCATTTATCCGCTTTGGGTTCGAGCTTATCAGACTAAAACCTTTTCACATAAGCATCGCAGCCCCAAAATTTTAAGAAACGAAAGCTTAGATTTCTCTAAACCTCGGTCTATACTGTGTCATCTCAACGGGAATACGTGGTGCCCTATTTAAAGTGAATGCGATTGTCTCTAATGCATAACCCATAAACGATAGTGGTAATTCGATAAGAGACATCATAGTATGCACAATATCAAATAGGGCGTGGCTATGACGTTCAGACACATCATCACACTATGGTGTTCCAGGTGGCATGAACTGCGAAACAGTTTCCACATTGTCTTAACTGCGTACTGTAAGTGCATCTAGTGCCCCTTAGTGATTTTGGTGGTTTGAAGACTTATAGGTTAAGTATGTAATGTGTTTATGAGTGTACACAGGATCTATAAGTCATTGAGGAGTTTGAGATATTTGAAGAATATCGACCCCTAAAAATATATGTCTTCAGTTGAAGAAATTGGTCTGAAGCTGAAGAAATGAATCGCGAGGAATCTGCGATGAAATTGATATTCCTCATGAAGATACTGAAATCAAGGAATTCGGTGTGTCCTGAAGAAAATCACTTTGAAGAATTTGAAGCATGAAGATTGACACTTCTTGTTTTATTTTCTTCGCATTTGAGTAATAGGAACACCGTACTATTAAAGGGGGTCGAAGTTACACTTTGGAATGAATTTCCTCATGATGCTCAACCCAAGCCTAAACCTACGAAATGCATCAAGTGAGGAATACGAGTGACATGAGGACTCTCACAGTTGAGGGTTCCAACCGTTTCGATAGCCACACCAAGTCATTGGTCTTATCCACTCCAACGGTCATATTATTTAAGGGCATTAGTGTCAAGTCATGTCGGGATGCTCCCAGGCTATAAATAGCCACCCCACAACCATTAGCTGGTTGGCTGCTCCATTAGAAACTAACCCTTGTCATAAGAGCAACCCAATTCCTCAGAGTCTTCGAGAGTAATTCATCAGTGAGGAAATACACCATACACCGAAACCACAAACCAAACCTAGTGATTGAGCATTACTGAAGAAGTTGTTCCTGTGTGGGACTGAAGCCTGTTACCTTTGAGGACTGTGCATCCTCCAGATGGTTAGGCGTCATGGTCTAGAGCTTTCCAGCAGTCAATTGTGGATCGCCGGGTGACCAAGTTTGTGAGGGTTTGGAAGTCTGTCCTGAAAACTTACCACGAGTGTTTTGCGAGGACTCAGTGTCCTTAGCTCAAGGAGAACACGATAGGGACTGTGTGTCCCGGGACTGTGTGTCCTTTGGTTTCAATACCTAGCCGCTCCAAACCAGATGTACGACTGTCACAGCAGTTGGAACTGGGTCATCAACGACTGTCTTCACTGAGAAACGGGTTCTAATTCCTCAAGTCCTTACTTTCCTCGTATTATGTGTTGATGACTTTCGTTGCTACTGTTTGAAGAATTTGCTGAAGACTTTCTCTGAATTTCCTCAACCCCAAATTCTTCACGTCAGTTAACCCTCATCTGTATTCTGCGTGCCTGCTCACAGTGCAATCTGTTTTCACATTCCTCACTCCTAAAAACTGCTGTTGTGAAACTTTGCACTTCTGATCCTTTACAGTTTCCGCTGTAAGTTAGTCATCAGTGAGGAATTTCCTCAAAAGGAATTTCCTCAGCGATGAAATTTTAAAAATCTCCTATTCACCCCCCCTCTAGTCGATATAACGCACTTTGAATTGGTATCAGAGCAAGGTACTCCCTTGTTCTGTGTGATTTTGGTTTAACCACCTAGAGTTTTAGTTATGTCGACTGCAGGCATGTTTAAGGTGACTGCAGCATGTCCTACCTTCGAAGGCAAGAACTTTCCCTTCTGGAAGAACAAAATGCAAATGCACCTACAAGCTATTGATAATGATCTCTGGTATATTGTGGAACATGGCGTCCCCATCATCTCTGCCAGTGTCTCTGCTGCTGATGTGAAGAAATTCAAGCAACTCGATTCTCAAGCGAAGAATATCATGTGTGGCCATCTGAGCCCAGGCCAGTTTGGAAGAGTAAGTGCTTTGGGCTCTGCAACACTGATCTGGGAGAGACTGGGCAAGGTAAATGAAGGAGTATCAACCCAGCGTGACTCTAATGTTGATATTGTTCGCAATCTCTTAAATCGCTTCAAGAGACATGACAATGAAAGCTGCCAAGACACCTTTGATCGCCTCACTCACATATCAAATGAACTGCAAGCACTGGGAGCTCGAGACATCACTGATCACGAAGTTCTAAAGAAACTGCTGAGATCTTTGGATTCTTCATTTGATACTTTAGTTCTGATGATTCAAGAAAGACCAGACTACAAGATGCTTGATCCAGCTGATATACTCGAAAGGCTAAATACTCATGAATTCCAACTAGAAGAAAAGGAAGACCTATATGGACCAAGCTATTCCAGACCACGTGCACTGAAGATTAGAGCAATTTCCTCATCTGAAGAAGAAGATACAGATGACAGCATTGGTGACCCTGAAGAATTTGGACAGGAGCTTGCAATGCTCATGAGGAAATTCCAGAGATTTACACGACGTGGCAAGTTCGGTAAATCTTCAAGAAGAGACATGAGGAAATCAGAATCTTCATCCGAGGACTACAAGAAACGAACCTGCCACAAGTGCAAGAAATCAGGCCATTACATTGCTGATTGTCCCCATTGGGGAAAGGAATCAAAGAAGAAGAAATACAAGGATGACAGTTCTGATGACTCGAAGAAGACGAAGAAATCTTCAAAATCCTCATCTTCAAAGCACTCATCGCACAAGAAGACTAGTTTCAGAAAGGCTCGGGCACTTATTGGCAAGGAAATGGACTCCGAGGCAGAATGAGAGGAATGTGATGAAGAAGAGGGTTCTAATGCTGACTCAGAATCCGGACAGGCTAGTTTTGCACTAGCAACCACTTTCGTCAGCAAGTCAATCTTCAATCTTGAAGAAAATGATTGCACCATCCAAACTGATGACTCTGCTGATGACTTCGCTCCAACCTATTGCTTCATGACAAAAGGTTCAAAGGTATCAACTAATGCCTCCTCCTCTGATTCAAGTGATTGTGAACCTGATGATTATAAGAAACCCAGTTACAGTAAACTTGCTATCATTTCCACTAAACAACAAACTGCCCTGCAAAAGCTTCAGAAACTGCTAGATAAAAGTGATGATCTGTTGAATGATGAAATAAACCTTACCCAAATCCTCACTGAAGATGTGAAAAGTCTTCAGTCTAGATTTGATAATCTTCAGGATCGTTATGATACACTCCTCACTGATCATGAGAAGCTTTCCTATGAAGTTCTTCAAAGGAAGCTTGATCTTGAGAAGCTGAGGATGTCTCATGATGATCTTCATATGGAAAATGATTCATTACTAGCTCAACACATAAGCGCTGGTCAAGTTGAATTCATTCCTCCATGTCTTAAATGCATTGAACGCGAAACGGCTAATTCCTCACCAGAATCATCAAATGCTACCATTGCTACAAATTCTTCAACTCCACCTGTTGTGTCTATTTCCTTACTTGAGGAAAACACAAATGTTACTGATGAAAATGTAGGGTTGAAGGAATTGTACGTGACAGGCATATACAAAAGCCTCAAAGGACATCAAACCCTTTGTGATGTGCTCAAAAAACAGATCTTGAACAGGAACCCGAGGAAAGAAGGAATTGCCTTTGAGAGGAAATTAAATGCTAATGGATCTTATTGGAAACCTGAGCAGTATCCCAAAACCTCATGGGTTGCTGCTACCGGGCCTCCTTTTGATCCATCTAATCTAACTGCTTTTCATGTGAATTATCCTATTCCTCAGATGAGTCATTTGACTCCAACTATAAACTGTTCAAAAATCAATCTGGTGAAGTATTTGCTCAATATGTTGGAACTAACTGCAGGAATGGCCCTTCTTTGAGGAAAATTTGGGTTCCCAAAAGTTGTCTTGTAAATCTTCAGGTGAATGTCCTCATGACACCACCACTGAAGAATCTGAACCCCAGATCAAATTCCTCAGGAGGACCAAAGTCTTCAAGAGGATCAAAATCCTCGACTGGTCAAAACTATGCTCGTACCCATGCTAATGCGTCTAACATGCAGGAAAACTACAAGGAATATGAATATGAGCGTTACTCCTCAAATCATTATGTTCATAAATCCTCAAACCAGTTCTCTGCATATTCATATGAGTACTTTAGCCCTCCTACTTTTAAGAGAAGTGCATTGGCTTCAATGCCACCTTTCTCATATGGTGCTCGCAGGATGATGAATGCTTTGCCACCCCTTCAGATGTGGGTGGTGAAGAAATCGAACTAATCACTTCTGCAGGTCAGGTCTCCAGATGAATATCATCATCTGAAGAATTTGCTGGAGACCTGAGGAAATGCTTGATAGGACGCAAGCTAATGATTGATGAAATAGAGATATTTCACACGTCCTTACATTTCTGTTATGATGAAATTCTGATCTGATGAAATTAATATCATATTCTTCAAATCTGAAGCATATGAGATGGTAAGCTGTACTAATTCATCTGCAGGATGACAAACCCAAGAATACTGAGTGGGTTCTTGATAGTAGGTGCACACATCACATGACTAGTGATAAAATCTTACTGATGAGTATGCCATGAACTCCATCACCTCTGAAGCAAATCACATATGCTGACAAAGGTAAAAGCAAGGTATTGGGACTTGGCAAAGTGGCTATTTCCAAGGATAGGCATATGGACAAAGTGATGCTTGTTGAATCCCTTGGTTTTAACCTCATGTCTGTCTCAATGCTTTGTGATCTTGATATGATTGTTATCTTTGGTAGATATAGATGTGTAGTCATCATTGAATCTGACAGATCCAAAGTCTTCGAAGGTGTAAGAAGAGGGGATTTGTACATTGTTGATTTCTCTACAGGTCCTCAACCAACCACTTGCTTACTAGCAAAAACCTCAGAAGGATGGTTGTGGCACCGAAGACTAGGTCATGCAGGCATGAGGAATTTGCACACACTCGCGAAGAAGAAGCATGTCATCGGCATCGAATTAGTCAAATTCCTCAAGGATCATCTCTGCGGTGCTTCTCAATCTGGGAAAATGACCAGATCCAAGCATCCCTCGAAGACTATCATGACCACTACTCGTCCATTCGAATTGCTTCATATGGATCTATTTGGACCTACTCACTATGCCACACTAACCAATGCAGCATCTTTATATGGCTTCGTCATAGTTGATGATTATTCCACATATACTTGGGTGCATATCATTGTGTATAAAACTGAAGTGCAGGAAATCTTCAAACGATTTTCGTCAAGGGCCTCGATGAACTTTGGCATCAAGATCAAGCATATCAGGTGTGATAATGGAACCGAGTTCAAAAACACTGGTCTTGATGATTATCTTGATGAACTTGGTATTACTCACGAATTATCTGCTCCCTATACTCCTCGGCGGAATGGTTTCGTCGAAAGGAAGAACAGGACTCTGGTTGAAATGGCAAGGACTATGCTTGAAGAATATCAGACTCCTTGTCGCTTTTGGCCTGAAGCAATCAACACTGCATGCCATATCATCAACAGGGTATATCTTCACAAATTCCTCAAGAAAACCTCATATGAACTCCTCATAGACAAGAAACCCAATGTAAGTTATTTCAAAGTCTTCGGTTCAAGATGCTGGATTAGAGATCCTCACCATAGCTCAAAATTTGCACCTAAGGCACATGAAGGTTTTATGCTCGGTTATGGAAAGGACTCGCACACTTATAGAGTCTTCAACAACTATCACAACAAAGTTGTTGAGACTGTAGATGTGCGATTCGATGAAACTAATGGCTCGCAAAGAGAGCAATTGCCTTCTGATCCAGACAAACTGTCTCCTAAGGACGCAATAAAGCTCAAACCTACTGAAGACATTGTCCCCACTGAGGAAATTGGTGAAAAAACGATCCCCATCACTGATGAAAATCAAGATGATGCTCCTGAGGAAATTGCACCAGAACCACTTCCTCAGCCCAAACAAAATCCTCAACCAGCTCATCCGAGGATTGCAAATGAAGTAGAACTTGACAAAATGCTCAATGACATCAACGTGCTAGGTCCTCTCACTCGCTCAAAAGCTTCACACTTAGTTAACTTTTGTGGGCATTTTTCCTTTGTATCCATCACAGAAACCTCCAAAGTTGCTGAGGCTTTTCTAGAACCGCAGTGGATCCAAGCTATGCAAGACGAACTTCTTCAATTCAAGATGAATGACGTATGGGAGCTCGTCAAACGACCAGATCCTTGCAAGCACAACATCATCGGCACCAAGTGGATTTTCGGAAACAAGCAAGATGAGGACGGTCAAGTGGTGAGGAACAAGGCACGACTTGTAGCCCAAGGCTACACCCAGGTTGAAGGAATAGATTTCGATGAAACTTTTGCACCCTGTTGCTAGACTTGAAGCTATTCGAATACTACTTGCTTATGTTAATCATCATAACATCATCTTATATCAAATGGATGTGAAAAGTGCATTCCTCAATGGTAAGCTTGAGGAAGAAGTATATGTTGCTCAACCCCCAGGTTTTGAGGATCCAAAGAATCCAGACAAAGTCTTCAGACTCAAAAAGGCTCTTTATGGTCTCAAGCAAGCCCCTCGGGCATGGTATGATACATTGAAGGAATTCCTCATGAAGAAAGGCTTCAAACCTGGTTCACTCGATCCAACTCTTTTCACTAAATCCTATGATAATGAGCTATTTGCGTGTCAAATATATGTCGATGATATCATATTTGGCTGTACTGACAAACGATACAGTGATGAATTTGCCTACATGATGAGTGAAGAATATCAGATGTCCATGATGGGGGAGCTGAAATTCTTCTTAGGTCTTCAAATTCGTCAACAAAGCAACAGAATCTTCATATCACAGGAGAAATACCTCAAGGATGTTCTGAGGAAATTCCACATGCATGAATGCAAAGGTGCCAAGACTCCAATGCCTACCAACGGCCACCTCGTCACTGATGAAAATGGTAAAGATTTCGATCAGCAGGTATATCGTTCTATGATTGGTTCTTTATTGTATCTATGTACATCTAGGCTAGATATAATGCTTAGTGTTTGCATGTGTGCACGTTTTCAAGCAAAACCGAAGGAATCACACCATAAGGCTGTGAAGCATATTCTTCGATACTTAGCTCACACACCAACACTAGGATTATGGTATCCCAAGGGCTCAAATATTCATCTGGTAGGGTATTCTAATTCTGACTCTGCTGGTGACCGTGTGGATCGCAAGTCAACTTCTGGCACATGCCATTTACTCGGAAGATCACTAGTTTGCTGGTCCTCAAAGAAGCAGAACTGCGTATCACTCTCCACTGCCGAAGCTGAGTACATTGCTGCCGGTTCATGCTGTGCTCAGTTATTATGGATGAAGCAAACCCTCAAGGACTACGGCATCAACATGAAGAATGTGCCTCTCTACTGTTACAATGAGAGTGCTATCAAGATTGCATACAACCCAGTACAACACTCGAAGACCAAGCACATCCAGATTCGTCATCATTTTCTTCGGGACCATGTCCTCAAGGGCAATATCCTCATCGACCATGTGAAGACTGATGATCAACTGGCAGATATCTTCACTAAGCCCTTGGATGAGAAAAGGTTTTGCAAGTTGCGGTGTGAGCTAAATATCTTAGAATCTTCAAATGTTTTGTAAAAACACGCACACATCCTAACACTTACGCAAAATTGATGACTTAGATGTGCAACACATGATGAATCGATTTTATTCAACTGATGAAGAATGTCACTTTGAATGTGAAGAAATCAACGAAGAAATTGATTCTCACGGCCCTACGACAATTGTACGCGGCGTCTGTAATCAATATTCTTATATGGTGGGTCACGCCACCGCCCAATGTGAAATTCCTCAAGTTGTTTTTCTTCAAATGTTCCATTTCCTCAAAATGTGTTTTTCTTCAAAACAGCTGTTCTCCATTGTGACGATTTATCACAAAATCTTCAAAAACACTTGATGACTTTCATTTGACTAGATAGATTGTGATTTCAAGTCCTCAACAGCATTCACTTATAGCTATTTCTTGAAGTTGATATTTCTGCTAAGTGAATGTGATCGGACCCTACTTTCCCTCTATGCTATACTCATCCAGTCTATTCAATTCTTCATATGCGTTCTACTTGAAACTTTGTTCAAAATCCTCACTGCGTCCTTGTCAACTGATGATTTTGTAACAAAAATCCTCAAATCTTCAAAAATTGTTTCTTTAATGCACAGTAACTGAACCCCACTTCCCATGATCGGATAACCACGATCTCCACTATCTCCACCGCCTTGTTCGGGAGCTACACGTGTCCTACAGAGACGTAGAGGCAGGGGCTGTTTGGTCCGAAATCTTCGTGCCAACAGTAACTGTCTGGCTATAAATATGTCCTTATGCCCCTCGGCAAACTCTTCTTCGCCTCTTCGCGCTCCTGCTACAGCAAACACCACTGAACCCTAGCGCCATTGCTGGTAGTCTCGTCGCTAGTGAGGAAGAGCTTCACTGCCTCGACTTCTCTGTCGCCGGAACCACGCCGGAGTCGGACCATCTCCGTCCGCCGCCGCCGTAGACGTCCTCTGTCGCCGGGTTAGGGTGCATTGGACACGCGACCGAAGAGCCTCTCTACAAAACATCTCTGTGTTCTTCGTGTGCTCCTTCAAGGCTAAATAAAATCCCATTTTTACCGCAAGTTAGATCTACAATTTTACATCTTCTATGTGAAATCTGTTTTTCCTCAAGAATCGATAAGCACTTGATTCCTCAAACACTGCCTATCACCACATCATTGATGAACTATGCTAAGCATCTAAGATTTTCACGAGATTCCTCAATTGTGCGAATTTTCGGATCTGTACAACTCTAGAACCCAAGATCAGTATGCTTAGGAAAATTCCTCAACCACTGGTTAAATTCCTCAACTGTCGAACTTTTTCATTTTCTTCAAATCTGAGAACGCATATGACCTCTCCAAATTCCTCGCAACTATACTCTGTTCACAGGTACACACATGTCAGCTGATGAATCTCTCGGTTCTCATCACATTAACTCATTTGCAGCATTTCTAGAAGAAAATCTTCAAGTCTCATCAGAATCCTCAAGAGTTCAATCTCATCAGCAAAATCCTCAGCTGAAGACAATGCAGGATGACAAAAAATAGAAGGGAGGAAAGAAACTTGAGCAAAATACAGCTGTGGATATCCCTGAGGATATTTACTTGGACTATTGCACACCTGATGAAAATGAGACGATGGCCAAGAGAAAGATATGGCTGCAAAAGATAGAACGCCGATGGGCGAAGGAATGGAAGGAATACAGGTTTGTGACTGCCAAGTATGCGAAGAAATTCGCTCTGAAGCCCCCTTGCAGACGGGCCCCACTTGAGGATCATCAAGTAGCACATCCCTCAAGCCTCAAGACCATTGATGACTATCCACATGAGAAGGAAAAGCATCTGGCTAAGCTCAAGAAGCAGGCAGAAGCTGCAGTGAGGAAATTCAATGAATCCTCAGCTGTTGCTACTTCCTCTGCCGCTGAGACTTCTGGTTCAGAAATTCCTAAAATGCAGTCTGCACCATCAAAGCCAAGGGCTCCAAAGCCTCAAGAGAAGTCTGCTCAGGCTTCAGTCACAAAACCCTCAGCACCAAAACCATCAGCGGCAAAACCCTCAGTGCCAATCTCTTCAGTCACAAAATCGTCAGCACCAACACCAAAACCTCAAGAGAAAACAGTACAGAAGCAAGTCATGAAGCCTATGACCGTCAGCTCCAGCTCCTCACTCCCAGCTGCAACCAGCTCGGAGACAAAGTCTTCACCACCTACTGTGAAGACTCAGGTATCTGCTCAACGAGCAACTGTACCGAGCCCCAGCAAAATCATCACCGTCCCGTCTGCATCAGAGGACAGTGATGAATATGATGATCAAACCCTGCAAGCCATCATCAGAAACAAGAAGGAAAGAGTAGCTCAAGCATCAGGCAGTGTCATTCCTCTGGCCATGGACCCCAAGGTCCTCCTTGACTACATCAACATCTGGTATGACGACCCAAACACTCCTCTTGATGATTTGAAACTTCCCCCTGGCATTAGCCACATGGTGGCCACTTTCATAAATGAAGCCAAGTGGAAAGAACAGCAGGCCAAGCAGGCCAAAGTTGCAAAGCTCAAAAAGGAGAAATTCCTCAAGCAGAATCTCCTCAACTTGACTCCTGATGCACTCGTATCAACAGAGGCAGAGCTGAAGAATTCGACTGACAAGTACTCCAAGCTGTCAGATCGAAAGAGCCTCAAAAGCAATTTCGTCAAGCTGGCCACTAAAGTTGTTGATGACTACAACAAGAAGGCCGCACCTCCAGCACCAACTTCTCAGCCCTTGATTGAGGAGCCCGCAGACGAATCTCCTCATGATGAGGAAACTCCCCAGGCTGAGGAAATCCACCAAGAAAGCTGTGCAGATGCACCGGCTATTGAAGAAATCATCATGGAAGCTCCAGCTTATGAATCTGCTGCAGCTGATGAGACTGACCCTGACCCAGCTGCTTCATCAAAGCATGCTGATGACTCTCTTCCAGCTGGTTCCACAATACCAACTGAAGAATCTGTCGAGAGAACCCCTTCACCAAAAGCATCAAAGGTGAAGAAGATGACTCCATCTGCATCAGATGTGAAGAAAACCAGGGCTGCTGAGAAGGAAGCCAAAAAGAGAAAGTCCTCCTCAGCAGAAGAAGAAACAGAGGCCAAGCGCCTCAAAGCACTTGAAGAAACTGCTCCTCTGGACCCTGTGCCCTTAAATGTCGCTCCGTATTATGAAATGGTCATCATTGATGATCCAGCGAAAAAGGCAGATGAGGAAATGAAGGATGCCGCCTCTGAGGAACACACTGACGAACAAATTCATATAGACGACAGTCCTCAACCCTTCATTCCTCAGAAAGACTCTACTCAAGGATTAGCTGCACCAGCTGATGAAACTGCCTCTGCAACCAAGCCAGCTAAGTAAGAACAACATGAAAATCCTCAAGTTGATGAAATTCAACGCTCTGAGCAAAATCCTCAAGATGAGGAACAGGCTGACCCAACTCCTCCAACTAAGCAAGAAGAAGCTATTCCTCAGCAGGATGCACAGCCAGAGCAAGCCCCTCAACCTAACGCCCAGCCAACACCATCTCCTCAGCCTGAAGTACCAGCGCCTGAAATTCCTCACCCTAAGGAAAATGCTGAGGAAAATGCACCTGAACAAGACAATGCATTCGTCGTGCTCAACCCAGAGACTGCCATTGTTGTCTCCCCTCCTGTTCCTCAGCAAAATCTTCAGCCAGTTTAGTGTCAGCCATTCTCCAAGCGTCCAAAGTTTCAAAAGGAAAATTTCTTTGAAGAACACATGTACTTCATTGGAGAGAACCCCTATGACAAGCCTCAAATGAGGCATCTGAAGTTTTGGACTAGGACACAGATGAATTACTATGCCTCTGTGCTATGTGGACGAAACAAGATATTCCAGCACGGGCATATTCCTCACGTTGAACTTGAAGATATACCGTGCCTGGAGCCAGTCCTCAAGGTGCTCCATGATCCTGGTTTACTACCAATGTGCTCAGACATCTCTGACTGGAACAACGAGCCAATTCTTCAGTTCTATGCCACTCTTCACATATCCAACAACCCTGAAGACATTAACACTTGGGTGTTTGATTGGATGACACAAAACTATCACTACAAGGCTCCTGCTACTGAACTCCTCCGTGAACTGCCTGTACCAATTCCCTCAGATGAGGCTGTGAAGCTTTATGGTGAGCGTGAGCTGCCCAATGGGATGATGGAAGTCCTCATAAAGCTTTTGGCTGAAGGAAAACCTCCGAGAACAACCTTCCTTGTCCACGAGCTCAAGTACACAACCAGATCTATTTACAGAATCCTCTGCAGTGTGCTCGCCCGATCAAAGGCCATGATGACGAAGAAGATGTCGTAGGCCTCATGAAGAATATCCTCTTCAACATCATTCATGGTATTCCTATCAACATCCATGATTTCTTCTTAAGGACTTTGGCCGACAATGCTATGTGTCCTTTTGATCACAAGATATATGCCCCATGGATCATGAGATTCATCAGGACAAGGACATGCATCAACTTTCATGCTGATTTCCAAAACCATGTTGGTTATATGCCTCCTATCCGGGTCAACAAGAAGACTTTTGAGCCCATTGAAGGAAAAGGCAAATCAGTGATTGCAGAAGGCAGTAGGCCCGTTGATGGCCAGTTCAGAGAGATAGAAGCTTATTCTTCATGGGATGATACTGAGACTCGTCCAGCAAGCCCCATTCCTCCTCACGTGATGAATACAAGAGAGCTCCTCCTCAGTCTTCACCAGAAGGTGGATCACAATCACAAGTGGTTCAAACGCCAGTTTGGCGCCATTGTGAAAACCCTCACTGAAACACAGAACTCTGTGAAGCTCAACCATCATTATCTGCATGAGGTTTCTGATTGCACCTGGGCTACACTTGCACATTTCAAGACTCAGACTGAGCTTGAAGAAATGGACTTTGAGCGAGACTTTGATTGGTCGTGGCTACCCAAGAAGAAGTTCAGGCCTATTCCAATTCCAGACCTTGAAGACAGCTCCTTTTCTTCATTCTGCACTGCTGAAACTGATGAAGAACATCTCGACACTGCTACCGGTCCAAGGAAGAAGACTACTCCCAAGAAGCATCACGGCTCTTCCTCAACTGCCAAGAAGTGAAGTCTTCACGGGCGTTAGTCCTCAGTTTTTCCCTTTTTGTCACTTGATGACAAAGGGGGAGAAACTTGAGAGTTAGTCTTCAAGCGGGATATTTTTGGGGCTTATGAACTATATTTAAGTTACAAACTCTTGGCTCTTCTGAAGTTTTTAAGTAATGAGTTGTAACTTAAGCCCGATGGTACTCTGACGCTTTTGAACGTTTTTCTTCGCATTCTTATTCCTCAAGTTTTAATGCACGCATGCTGGAATTAGTCAGATACCATTTGTCATCATGCATTTTCATTTTCTTCATATGATATGTTACATGTATGCATGATTTACAAGACTCAGGGGGAGATCTCCATGATATAAATCATCAATGTGCATTTGTTGTGAAAAGCAAAATCCTCAAGATATGCACATCTTCAGGCGGAGTCTCTCTGAATCTTGATTTCAAATTCCTCAAATGAGTATTTACACTTCATATTTTTTGATCCCTGTTGAAGACTTAACCTAATTGTCATCAACCACCAAAAAGGGGGAGATTGTAAGTGCATCTAGTGCCCTTAGTGATTTTGGTGGTTTGTAGACTTATAGGTTAAGTATCTAATGTGTTTATGAGTGTATACATGATCTATAAGTCATTGAGGAGTTTGAGATATTTGAAGAATATCGACCCCTAAAAATATATGTCTTCAGTTGAAGAAATTGGTCTGAAGCTGAAGAAATGAATCGCGAGGAATCTGCGATGAAATTGATATTCCTCATGAAGATACTGAAATCGAGGAATTCGGTCTGTCCTAAAGAAAATCACTTTGAAGAATTTGAAGCATGAAGATTGACACTTCTTGTTTTATTTTCTTCGCATTTGAGTAATAGGAACACCGTACTATTAAAGGGGGTCGAAGTTACACTTTGGAATGAATTTCCTCATGATGCTCAACCCAAGCCTAAACCTACGAAATGCATCAAGTGAGGAATACGAGTGACATGAGGACTCTCACAGTTGAGGGTTCCGACCGTTTCGATAGCCACGCCAAGTCATTGGTCTTATCCACTCCAAGGGTCATATTATTTAAGGGCATTAGTGTCAAATCATGCCGGGATGCTTCCAGGCTATAAATAGCCACCCCCACAACCATTAGCTGGTTGGCTGCTCCGTTAGAAACTGACCCTTGTCATAAGAGCAACCCAATTCCTCGGAGTCTTCGAGAGTAATTCATCAGTGAGGAAATACACCATACACCGAAACCACAAACCAAACCTAGTGATTGAGCATCACTGAAGAAGTTGTTCCTGTGTGGGACTGAAGCCTGTTACCTTTGAGGACTGTGCATCCTCCAGACGGTTAGGCGTCATGGTCTAGAGCTTTCCAGGAGTCAATTGTGGATCGTCGGGTGACCAAGTTTGTGAGGGTTTGGAAGTCTGCCCTGAAGACATACCACGAGTGTTGGGCGAGGACTCAGTGTCCTTAGCTCAAGGAGAACACGGTAGGGACTGTGTGTACCGGGACTGTGTGTCCTTTGGTTTCCATACCAAGCCGCTCCAAACCAGATGTACGACTGTCACAGCAGTTTGAATTGGGTCATCAACGACTGTCTTCACTGACAAACGGGTTCTAATTCCTCAACTCCTTACTTTCCCCGTATTATGTGTTGATGACTTTCACTGCTACTGTTTGAAGAATTTGCTGAATAGTTTCTCTTAATTTCCTCAACCCCAAATTCTTCACGTCAGTTAATCCTCATCTGTATTCTGCATGCTTGCTCACAGTGCAATCTGTTTTCACATTCCTCACTCCTAAAAACTGATGTTGTGAAACTTTGCACTTCTGATCCTTTACTGTTTCCGCTCTAAGTTAGTCATCAGTGAGGAATTTCCTCAAAAGGAATTTCCTCAGCGATGAAATTTTAAATATTTCCTATTCGCCCCCTTCTAGTCGATATAACGCACTTTCACGTACCAAAACTCGTAACTCAGATATTCATCTCTATGATCATATCCTAGACAGTTTATCATCTTGTTACGACGAACTTCACTCTGAAACAGAATTGAACTTTTCAATATTTCAGACTTGTGATTCATTAAGTAAATACTCCTGTATCTACTCAAATCGTCATTGAAGTAAGAACATAACGATATCCACTGCGTGCCTCAGCACCCATTGGACTGCATACATCAAAATGTATTACTTCCAACAAGTTACTATCTTGTTTCATCTCAATGAAAACAAGGCCTTGCTCATGTGGTATGATTTGCATGTCACAAGTGATTCAAAATCAAGCGAGTCCAAACGATCCATCTCTCATGGAGTTTCTTCATGCATTTATACCAACATGTATGGTTTGCATGTCTCAAACGTTTCAAAAATGAGTGAGTACAAAGATCCATCAGCATGGAGCTTCTACATGCATTTTATACCAACATGACTCAAGTGGCAGTGCCACAACTAAGTGGTACTATCATTATTACGTTGTATCTTTTGGCACAAATATTATGAACATGTGTAACACTATGATCGAGATTCAATACACCATTGTGGGTAATTATTCAAACAAATAGAACAACTATTATTCTCTTTTAAATGAATAATCGTATTTGAATAAACACGATCCAATCATGTTCATGCTCAACGCAAACACCAAATAACAATTATTTAGGTTTTACCACCAATCCCGATGATAGAGGGAGCGTGCGATGTTTGATCACATCAACCTTGGAAACACTTCCAACACTTATCGTCACCTCGCCTTTTGCTAGTCTCCGTTTATACCGTAGCTTTCATTTCGTGTTACTAATCACTTAGCAACCGAACCGGTATCCAATACCCTCGCACTACTAGGAGTACTAGTAAAGTTCACATCAATATCATGTATATCAAATATACTTCTTTCGACTTTGCCAGCCTTCTTATCTACCAAGCATCTAGGGTAGCTCCGCCTCAGTGACCGTTCCCCTCATAACAGAAGCACTTAGTCTCGGGTTTGGGTTTAATCTTGGGTCTCTTCATTAGTGCAGCAACTGTTTTTCCGTTTCACGAAGTATCCCTTTTAGCCCTTGCCTCTCTTGAACTTAGTGGTTTTACTAACCATCAACTATTGATGCTTCCTCTTGATTTCTACTTTCGCAGTGTCAAACATTGCGAATCGCTCAAGGATCATCGTATCTATCCTTGATATGTTATAGTTCATCATGAAGCTCTCTCAGCTTGGTGACAGTGACTTTAGAGAACCATTACTATCTCATCTGGAAGATCAACTCCCACTTGATTCAAGCGATTGTCGTACTCACACAATCTGAGCACATGCTCAACTATTGAGCTTTTCTCCTTTACTTTGTGGACAAAGAATCTTGTCGGAGGTCTCATACCTCTCAACAAGGACGCAAGCATGAAATCACAATTTCATCTCTTTAGAACATCTCTTATGTTCCGTGACGTCTCAAAACATCTTAGGCGCCTTGCTTCTAAGCCATTGAGTATTTTGCACTGAACTATCGTTCAGTCATCAGAAACGTGTATGTCGGATGTTCACAACATCCACAAACGATGCTCGAGGTGCAGCACACTGAGTGGTGCATTAAGGACATAAGCCTTCTGTGCAACAACGAGGGCAATCCTCAGTTTTACAGACTAAGTCCGCAAAGTTGCTACTATCAACTTTCAACTAAATTTTCTCTAGGAATATATAAAAAACAGTAGAGCTATAGCGCAAGCTACATCGTGATTCGCAAAGACCATTAGACTATGTTCATGACAATTAGTTCAATTAATCATATTACTTAAGAACTCCCACTCAAAAAGTACATCTCTCTAGTCATTTGAGTGGTACATGATCCAAATCCACTATCTCAAGTCAGATCATCACGTGAGTCGAGAATAGTTTCAGTGGTAACCATCTCTACGCTAATCATATCAACTATACGATTCATGCTCGACCTTTCGGTCTCATGTCTTCCGAGACCATGTCTGCACATGCTAGGCTCGTCAAGTTTAACCCGAGTGTTCCGCGCGTGCAACTGTTTTGCACCCGTTGTATGTGAACGTTGAGTCTATCACACCCGATCATCACGTGCTGTCTCGAAACGAAGAACTATCGCAATGGTGCACAGTCGGGGAGAACACAATTTGAGCTTGAAATTTTAGTGAGAGATCACCTCATAATGCTACCGTCGTTCTAAGCATAATAAGGTGCACAAAGGATTAACATCACATGCAATTCATAAGTACATGATATGGCCATCATCATGTGCTTCTTGATCTCCATCACCAAAGCACCGACACGATCTTCTTGTCACCAGTGTCACACCATGATCTCCATCTTCATGATCTCCATCAACGTGTTGCCATCGGGGTTGTCATGCTACTCATGCTATTACTACTAAAGCTACGTCCTAGCAATATAGTAAACGCATCTGCAAGCACAAACGTTAGTTTAAAGACAACCCTATGGATCCTGTCGGTTGTCGTACCATCGACGTGCAAGTCGATATGAACTATTACAACATGATCATCTCATACATCCAATATATCACATCACGTCATCGGCCATATCACATCACAAGCATACCCTGCAAAAACAAGTTAGACGTCCTCTAATTGTTGTTGCATGTTTTACGTGGTGACCATGGGTATCTAGTAGGATCGCATCTTACTTACGCAAACACCACAAGGGAGATATATGAATTGCTATTCAACCTCATCCAAGGACCACCTCGGTCGAATACGATTCAACGAAAGTTGGAGAAACTGACACTCGCCAATCATCTTTGAGCAACGGAGTTGCTAGTAGCGATGAAACTAGTCTCTCGTAAGCGTACGAGTAATGTCGGTCCGAGCCGCTTCGATCCAACAATACCGCGGAATCAAGAAAATACTAAGGAGGGCAGCAAATCCCACATCACCGCCCACAACAATTTTCTGTTCTACTCGAGATAACATCTACACATGAACCTAGCTCATGATGCCACGGTTGGGGAACGTCGCATGGGAAACAAAAAATTTCCTACGCACATGCAATACCTATCATGGTGATGTTCATCTACGAGAGGAGATTTCCGATCAACGTACCCTTGTAGATTGCACAGCAGAAGCGTTAAGAAATGCGGTTGATGTAGTGGAACGTCCTCACGTCCCTCGATCTGCCCCGCGAACCGTTCCACGAACCGTCCCGCAATCCATCCCACGATCCGCTCCGATCTAGTGCCGAACGGACTGCACCTCCGCGTTCAGCACACGTACAGCTCGACGATGATCTCGGCCTTCTTGATCCAGCAAGAGAGATAGAGAGGTAGATGAGTTCTCCAGCAGAGTGATGGCGCTCCGGAGGTTGGTGGTGATCTAATCTCAGCAAGGCTCCGCCCGAGCTCCGCAGAAACGCGATCTAGAGGAAAAACCGTGGAGGTATGTGGTCGGGCTGCCGTGGCAAAGTTGTCTCAAATCAGCCCTAAAACCTCCGTATATATAGGTGGGAGGGGAGGGGCCTTGCCTTGGGGCCCAAGGAGCCCCAAGGGGTTCGGCCGAACCAATGGGGGAAGTCCTCCCCTTCCAATCCTAGTCCAACTAGGATTGGAGGTGGAGTCCTTCTCCACTTTCCCACTTCCCCTTTTTTTTCTTTTCTCTTTGATTTTTTCTTTCTCCTGTGCATAGGGCTTCTTGGGCTGTCCCACCAGCTCACTAAGGGCTGGTGTGGCACCTCTAAGGCCTATGGGCTTCCCCCGGGTGGGATTGCCCCCCCCCCCCCGGTGAACATCTGGAACCCATTCGTCACTCCCGGTACATTCCCGATAATGCCGAAAACTTTCCGGTAAACAAATGAGGTCATCCTATATATCAATCTTCGTCTCTGGGCCATTCCAGAAACCCTCGTGATGTCCGTGATCTCATTCGGGACTCCGAACAACATTTGGTAACCTACCATATAACTCAAATACGCATAAAACAACGTCGAACCTTATGTGTGCAGACCCTGCGGGTTCGAGAACTATGCAGACATGACCCGAGGGACTCCTCGGTCAATATCCAATAGCGGGACCTGGATGCCCATATTGGATCCTACATATTGTACGAGGATCTTATCATTTGAACCTTAGTGCCAAGGATTCATATAATCCCGTATGTCATTCCCTTTGTCCTTCGGTATGTTACTTGCCCGAGATTTGATCGTTAGTATCCGCATACCTATTTCAATCTCGTTTACCGACAAGTCTCTTTACTCATTTTGTAATACAAGGTCCCGTGACTTACACTAAGTCACATTGCTTGCAAGGCTTGTGTGTGATGTTGTATTACCGAGTGGGCCCCGAGATACCTCTCCGTCAAACGGAGTGACAAATCCCAGTCTCGATCCATACTAACTCAACGAACACCTTCGGAGATACCTGTAGAGCATATTTATAGTCACCCAGTTACGTTGCGACGTTTGATACACACAAAGCATTCCTCCGGTGTCAGTGAGTTATATGATCTCATGGTCATAGGAACAAATACTTGACACGCAGAAAAACAGTAGCAACAAAATGACACGATCAACATGCTACGTTCATTAGTTTGGGTCTAGTCCATCACATGATTATCCTAATGATGTGATCCCATTATCAAGTGACAAAACTTGCCTATGGTCAGGAAACCTTGACCATCTTCGATCAACGAGCTAGTCAACTAGAGGCTTACTAGGGACAGTGTTCTGTCTATGTATCCACACAATTATTGTGTGTCCAATCAATACAATTTTAGCATGGATAATAAACGATTATCATGAACAAAGAAATATAATAATAACTAATTTATTATTGCCTCTAGGGCATATTTCCAACAGTGGTTCGGGAACAGTCCAAGCATTCTCATTGCACAAGATGTTATTCAATAGAATCTCGGCTTGTTCTACAGTTCGTTCCCTAAAAACACTACCGGCACAACTATCTAAGTGGTCTTTGGAAGCATCGGTAAGTCCATTATAGAAGATATCAAGTATTTCGTTCTTCTCAAGAGGGTTATCAGGCAAAGCATTCAGCAGCTGGATGAGCCTCCCCCAATTTGTGGGAGACTCTCTTCTTCAGCTTGAGTAAAGTTGTATATTTCCTGCAAGGCAGCTTGCTTCTTATGGGCAGGGAAATATTTTTCAGAGAAGTAGTAGACCATATCCTGGCGGCTACGCACACAACTAGGAGCAAGAGAAGTGAACCAAGTCTTAGCATCATCCATTAGCGAGGAAGGAAACAACTTGATCATGTAGTAGTGGCGGATCTTTTCCTCACTAGTGAATAGGGTGGCTATATCGTGCAGTTTGGTAAGATGGGCTACAACCGTTTCAGACTCATAACCGTGAAAAGGATCATATTCGACCAGAGTGATTAGCTCAGGGTCCACAGAGAATTCATAATCCTTATCGGTCACAAAGATAGGAGAAGTAGCAAACTTCGGGTCGTATTTCATCCTAGCATTCATAGATTTTTCTTTCCACTTGCACAGAAGTTTCTCAACATCATAGCCATCCTTACACGCAAGAAAATCCTCAGCTATCTCTCCCTCCATAACATAGCGTGTATCAGGCATAACAGTCAATTCAGGCATAGTAGCAGGTTCTACTTCAATATTATCAGCAGTTTCAGAAGTATCATGACGTCTAGCAGCAACTCTAGCAATTTGTGCGTCAAGGGAACCTAGTGGCAAAATAGTATCAAGCATAGCATCATCAGGCATAGTATCAAGCATAGCATCATCAGGCATAGCATCATCAGGAATAGTATCAAGCATAGCATCATCATAACCATCATGGGCAACAGAAGTAGCATCATCAAGCACAGGCGACATATCAAGATTTCTAGCAGGAGGCGAAGTCAAAAACTTACTCAGAACTGAAGGTGAATCAAGTGCAGAGCTAGATGGCAGTTCCTTACCTGTCCTCGTAGTGGAAGGTAGGATTTTAGTTCATGGATCTTTGGATTCCTCATAGTGATCAGCAGACGTCAATCCCAAGTGACTCAGAGAATATAGTTGTGCTTCCCCGGCTATGGCGCCTGATGGGGTTATAGTCCTAGGGTAGGGTCATATGCCTGCCCTATAAGTCCTACCCAAGGACTACCCTTCATAAGGGATAAGACCCTTAGTCAGTTCCGAATGAATTAAGGACTTCCCATCCTCCAGTCGGTAACGAATCCTCCACCATCCAGTCGGAGATGAGCATTCGGAGTGTATCAAACTAACCGACTGGATTTCACTCTGTGCATCGTAACCTCCCTGGAGGGAAACGGTCGTACGTTTCCATGTGCCATTATTAGCATTTAAGACATATGTTACCTGTAACGTAGGCATTTATTCGCCCCTACTCCACCCCTGTGCACCGAACCGTTGTGGAGGGCAGCGCACTCTATATAAGCCGCCCTCCTCCACTGCTGCAAGGGTTAGCAATTCACTGTAATCCATATTCCACTCGACAACAAGCTCCCAGAGCACTAAGACGTAGGGCTATTACCTCCACCGTAGAGGAGCCTGAACTCATACAACCTCGCCGTAGCTAAGGCTCTGCCCATCCTTTCGTACCCTACACATCTACTGTCAGACTTATACCCACGACAGTTGGCGCCCACCGTGGGGCAGGCGTCTAAGCGACTTCCGGCGAGTTTGCGACTACATCTTTTCGTCATGTCATCCGGTGGAGATTCGAGCATGGGTCACGAGATCCTCTTCGGCGCTCTCTCCTTCATCGTTGATGATTCGGCATGGCTTCGGGACGCCCCTCTCGAAGTCGAGGCACTTCCCCGTCGCGGAGCTACGCACTTCCGTGCCGGCGCCCGCGGCATTCTTCTTCTCAAGCAGTCGGCTCCGGTGTCGACCTACACCGCCGTCACGCGCCGTAACAAGCGGTCCCGCCGTCCGCGGCTCCAGCGTTGGGTGCAACATGCCCAGGCGCGCCAGAACGCGTCTTCGCAAGTGGCGGTCCTAGAGTCGGTTGTGGTTTCCCCGCCGTCCCAGCGCTCGGACTCGGTTCCGACTAAGTTTCCTTCCGAGTACTTGGGTCGCGGGGCTGCAGCAGAAGTACACATGGCCAACTCCCACGAAATTCCCCGCCAAGCTGACCGGAACGAGCACGAGATCGGCGAAACATCCGGCGCTCGCCGTCCAGCTCGCCATTCTGCCAGTCGGCACACTCGGCGGAGAAACGTGCAGTTGTTCCGCACACCCATCCTCAACTTGGTTGCCGCTGCCAAGATAGCCGATTCCCTTCAGCCGACTGATTCAGAGGCTGGCAGGGGTATCGAGCAAATCCGCGCCCTGCTGCACACGGCACAGCAGCAAAACTCGACGGTCTCCCAGTCGCACAACATGATCCACAATAGTTCTGTTCATGTGAACACGCATCGGTCAGTTCATAGCCCTGGTTCTCATCAGCGACCCAGGGGAGGCAGCCGTTCCATCAATCCCGAAGATCGTCGCCGTTCACGCACCCCTCCGCGGGGTAGACCCTACGGGCCCCGACATCATGATGATCGGCGTTCAGTCGGTGACACTTATGATCCAAGTCCGACGCGAGAGGGCATATAACCCAGCGGAGGGTCGACAGGGGCCGAGCCCACCGCGATGGTCACGATATTGATCGTCCGAGTGGAAGCAGGACCATCGTTTCTGGTCCCGAGTGTTTCACTCGAGCCATCCGTTCGGCTAACATCCCTCCCAACTTCCGATTGGCGATGTGGATCAGCAAGTTTACAGGAGAGTCCAAGCCAGAAACATGGCTGGATGACTACCGAGTGGCAGTCCAGATCGGAGGAGGGGACGACCACGTCGCCATGAAGCACCTCCCTCTAATGCTCGACGGCTCGGCGCGAGCGTAGCTGAACCAATTGGCCCCCTCAAGCATCTACAGCTCGGCAGATCTGGCACGAGTGTTCATCAGGACCTTCGAAGGGACGTGCAAGCGCCGTGCTGGCCTCGTGGAGCTCCAGCACTGTGTCCAGAAGCAGAATGAGCCCCTACACGATTTCATTCAGCGTTGGACGACCCTCTACCACACGGTGGAGAACGTCACAGAGCACCAAGCAGTCTGCGCCTTCAAGGCAGGCGTGCGGTACAGGGATTTGTACCTGAAGTTCGGTCGAACAGGCGACATCTCCATGAGCAAGATGATGGAGATAGCAGCACGCTCTGCAAATGGCGAAGAAGAAGACCGCATCCGTAGCGGCAAGCACAAAACAGTCGCCGATGGAGATGGGAATAACACTCGGAAGCAGAAGCAGAAAGATCCGTCCACTCCGCAGGCAGAAGCCGCAGCTGTTACCAATGCCAATTTCAAGGGCAAGGGGAAGGCTCAGTTCTCCCCCAAGAAGAAGCAGTTCAACAACCCCATCCTGGATTAGCCATGTCCGATTCACACGAAGATGGATGAAGAGGGCAACGCCATATATCCAAAGCATACCACTCGGCAATGTCGCCTCCTGATTCAGGGGTTCGGCGAAGGGCAACCAAGTGAAAAGGGCAATGAACAGGATGAGGAGGATAAGGAGGATCCGTTCCCCCAAGTCCATGCAACACTGATGATTTTTGCTGACGTTGAGAGCAAGAGTCGACTGAAGCTGGTGAACAGGGAGGTGAACATGGCCACGCCTACCAACCCCAAGTTCCTCAAATGGTCTCAGACTGCGATCACCTTTGACCAGTCGGATCATCCAGCACACGTACCCACCCTAGGGAGACAGGCTCTGGTCGTCGACCCGATGGTGGAAGGAGTCCGACTGCGCAAAGTCCTCATGGACGGCGGCAGTGGCTTGAACATCATGTACGCCGACACTCTCAAGGGGATGGGCATTCCGATATCCAAACTCAGCGAGAGCAGCATGCAGTTCCATGGAGTCGTCCCTGGACAAAAGGCCAAGTCACTCGGCCAGATTGCATTGGACGTCGTTTTCGGCTCCGACAAGAACTTCCGCAAGGAAAAGCTGACGTTCGAGGTGGTGGACTTCCAGAGCGTGTATCACGCAATTCTGGGCCGCCCGGCGTATGCGCGTTTCATGGCCCGTCCATGTTACGTGTACCTGAAGCTAAAGATGCCAGGCCCGAAAGGTGTGATCACTATCACAGGCAATCGACAGCGGACCGAAGAGTGTCTGCAGCAGGGATCAAGGATCGCCGATCAGCAGATGGCTGTCCTCGAGCTTGACGAGTAAAAGAAAACAGTCGACCCTGCTGACTTGATGCGTGTGAAGAAGCCGGCTTCAGAGTCTGCATTCGAGTCAGCGGGAGAGACGAAGAAGGTCAGCATCCACCCGACGGACGACACCGCTGCCCCGACGAACATCTCCACCACCCTCCATCCTAAATAGGAAGCCGAGCTCACCCAATTCCTCCGTGAGAACTGGGACATCTTCGCATGGAAGCCCTCTGACATGCCAGGTGTACTCAGGGAGTTGGCTGAGCACCGACTGCATGTGGATCCCACCGCTCGGCCTGTCCGAGAACGCCTGCGTTGGTCCGCCGCGCACAAGAGAAAGGCAATCGGAGAAGAAGTGGCCAAGCTTTTGGCAGCCAACTTCATTCGCGAGGTACACCAATCCGAGTGGCTCGCCAATGTTGTCATGGTGCCCAAGAAGGACAAGTCGCTCCGAATGTGCATCGACTTCAAACATCTCAATAAGGTCTGCCCGAAAGACCATTTTCCGCTCCCCCGCATCTATCAAATTGTCGATTCGACTGCGGGTTGCGAGCGTTTGTCATTTCTTGATGCCTACTCGAGATATCATCAGATCCGTCTGTATGGCCCCGATGAATTAAAAACTGCCTTCATCACCCCATTCGGGTGCTTCTGCTACATCACTATGCCATTTGGTTTGAAGAATGCAGGAGCAACCTTTATGCGCATGATCCAAAAATGCCTCCTCGACCAGATCCGTCGGAACGTGGAAGCGTATATGGATGATATCGTAGTCAAGTCACGCAAAGGTTCCGACCTGCTGACTGACTTGGCAGAAAGATTCGCCAACCTTCATAGGTACGATATCAAGCTCAACCCCGCCAAGTGTTCATTTGGCGTTCCCAGTGGAAAGTTACTCGGTTTCTTCGTTTCCGAACAAGGGATCGATGTCAACCCCGAAAAGATCAGGACCGTCGTCCGAATGGAGCGGCCGGTCAGAATACACGATGTTCAACAACTCACGGGTTGCCTAGCGGCTTTGAGAAGGTTTATCAGTCGACTCGGCAAGAAAGCACTTCCTCTGTACCGACTCATGAAGAAATCAGATACTTTCGAGTGGACAGACGAAGCCCAAGTTGCATTCGACGACCTCAAAGTCCTACTTTCCACCCAGTCGGTTCTTACTGCTCCGCTCAGTAAAGAACCCCTTCTTCTGTACATCGGCGCTACAAATCAAGTTGTCAGCACTGTTCTCACAGTCGAACGAGAAAAAGAAGGCAAAGCATAGCGGCCAGTGTATTACGTCTCCGAAGTCCTGACTCCTTCCAAGCAGAGGTATCCCCACTATCAAAAACTTATCTACGGGATTTACATGACTGCGAAGAAGGTGGCTCATTATTTCCAAGACCACTCGGTGTCTGTCGTTTCTCATGCTCCGTTGTCGGAAATTCTCCACAATCGGGACGCATCGGGCCGAGTGGCGAAGTGGGCAATGGAGATGTTGTACTGCGACATCAAGTTCGAGGCCAAGAAAGCTATGAAGTCTCAAGCTCTGGCTGACTTCATAGCAGAATGGGTAGAACAACAGCAACCGACCCACATCTACTCGGCTCATTGGACAATGTTCTTCGATGGGTCCAAGATGTTGAATGGCTCCTGCGCTGGCGTTGTGATCGTATCGCCAAAGGGCGACAAACTCAAGTATGTGCTGCAGATACACTTTGATTCCTCCAACAATGAGGCAGAGTATCAAGCTCTCCTTTATGGACTGCGCATGGCCATCGCACTCGGCGTCCGTCGCCTGATGGTCTATGGCGATTCGGATTTGGTGGTTAATCAAGTGATGAAAGAGTGGGACGTCAGGAACCCCACCATGACCACATACTGCAATGCAGTGAGGAAGCTCGAGAAGAAGTTTGAAGGTCTAGAACTCCACCATGTTCCGCGACTGAAGAACCAAGCAGCTGATGAGATGTCAAAACTCGGATCCACTCGGAGACCAGTCCCGAGTGACGTCTGCCTCGAGCACCTCCACCTTCCCTCAGTTAAAGAAGATCCTTTCACAGAGGAACCAGTACAACCAAAAAGCTCGACAGATCCGACTGAAGTCGACGTACCTGCTGTGATTGATTTGATCATGGAGATTCTTGCTGTCATCCCCGATTGGACTGTGCCGATCATTGCGTACATCCTGAGGTAGGAATTACCAGAAGACAAAGTCCAAGGCAGGTAGATCGTCCGTAGGTCAAAGTCGTTCACTGTCATTGATGGCCAGTTGTACAAGGAAAGCGTTTCAGGCGTTCTTCAACGATGCATCTCCCCTGAGGAGGGACAGTTAATCCTAGAAGAAATTCACTCGGGAACCTGCGGCCATCATGCCTCTTCAAGAGCAATCGTCGCCGAAGCATTCAGAGCTTGCTTCTTCTGGCTGCAGGCTAATGAAATGGCTAAAGATATGGTCGACCGATGTGAAGGCTATCAGTTCTACTCCAACAAGTCCCACAAGCCAACATCTGCATTGAAGACAATCCCTCTTGTTTGGCCGTTTGAAGTATGGGGATTAGATACAGTCGGTCCATACAGGACAGGCCAAGGGGGATACACACATCTGTTGGTGGCAGTCGACAAGTTCACAAAATGGATTTTAGCCAAGCCCATCAAGAAGCTCGACGCCCTAACGGCCATCAAGTTTGTCAGGGACATCATCTCCAGATTCGGGGTACCTCACAGCATAATCACGGACAACAGGACAAACTTTGACTCGGACAAATTCAAAGATTTCTGTGCAAGCCAAGGTATCCGAGTGGATTTTGCATCTATGGCGCATCCTCAAACAAACGGACAAGCAGAGCGGGCGAATGGACTTATCCTGCAAGGTTTGAAGCCTCCACTCCTGCGAAAGGTGGGACATGCCGCTGGCGCATTGGTCACCGAGCTACCTTCAGTGCTTTGGGGTCTCCGCACAACCCCGAATAGATCTACAGGGCGATCCCCGTTCTTCCTCGTTTACGGAGCAGAAGCGGTCCTTCCGAGTGACTTGCTTCACAACGCTCCACGAGTTGAACTCTTTTCCGAAGCTGAAGCAGAACAAGCAAGGCAAGAAGGAGTGGACCTTCTAGAGGACGAGCGCGAGATGGCACTGACTCGCTCAACCATTTATCAACAAGATCTGCGACGCTTTCACGCGACACGTCAGGAGTCGTACATTCCAAGCAGGCGACCTGGTGCTCCGAGTGGATCAGCAAAGACCTCACAAGTTGGCTCCCGCCTGGGAAGGAACCTTCATCATCTCCAAGGTGCTGAACAACGGAGCACACAGACTCTACAACATCGACAGGGAAACGGACGAGCCGCGAGCATGGAACGGAGATCTCCTCAAGCGCTTTTACACGTGACCGTCGACTGAAGCAATGTAAAGAACAAGTATTGGTGAAATAATACAAAGCAGATTGAGTTTTTGCAGATTCAAAATTCTTCCACGGTCGCAGACTCCAGTCTCAAAAAAAAAGCTAAGCTGCGATCAAGAATCGCCTAAGTACTAACTTTCTCCGAGTGTGCACTAATCGTCGCACTCGGGGACTTAGCTGCGATTAAAAATCTCCTAAGTATTAACTTTCTCCGAGTGTGCACTAAACGTCACACTCGAGGACTTAGCTGCGATCAAGAATCGCCTAAGTACTAACTTTCTCCGAGTGTGCATTAAACGTCGCACTCGGGGACTTAGCTGCGATCAAGAATCGCCTCAGTACTAACTTTCTCCGAGTGTGCACTAAACGTCGCACTCGGGGACTTAGCTGCGATCAAGAATCGCCTAAGTACTAACTTTCTCCGAGTGTGCACTAAACGTCGCACTCGGGGACTTAGCTGCGATCAAGAATTGCCTAAGTACTAACTTTCTCCGAGTGTGCACTAAACGTCGCACTCGGGGACTTAGCTGCAATCAAGAATCGCCTAAGTACTAACTTTCTCCGAGTGTGCACTAAACGTCGCACTCGGGGACTTAGTTGCGATCCAGAATCACCTAAGTACAAACTATCTCCGAGTGCGCACTTCACGTCGCACTCGGGGACTTAGCTGCGATCCAAAATCGCCTAAGTACAAACTATCTCCGAGTGCGCACTTCACGTCGCACTCGGGAACTTAGCTGCGATCAAGAATCGCCTAAGTACAAATTTTCTCCGAGCGTGCACTAACCATCGCACTCGAGGACTTAACTGCGATCAAGAATCGCTTAAATAGAAAGCTTCCTTCGACTGTATCCTACAGATACACTCGGGGACTCAGCAGACCCTCATTGAGACTCATGTAGATGTGAAGACCACTAACAATTACATGAGTAGCAGAACCTCATTGAGGCTCATGTAGATGTCAAGACCACTGACAATTACATGAGTAACAACTCGCTCCGAGTACGACCTTACAGTCGCACTCGAAGACTTAGCCGCGATCACGAATCGCCTAAGTACTCACATGCCTTCGATTGTATCCTACAGATACACTCGGGGCCTCACCAGACCCTCAGTGAGGCTCATGTAGATGTCAAGACCACTGGCAATTACATGAGTAGCAGAACCTCATTGAGGCTCATGTAGATGTCAAGACCACTCCCAATTACATGAGTAATAACTCGCTCCGAGTACGACCTAACAGTTGCACTCGACGACTTAGCCGCGATCACGAATCGCCTAAGTACTCTATTGCCTTCGAGTGTATCCAGCAGATCCACTCGGAGACTCAGCAGACCCTCAGTGAGGCTCATGCAGATGTCAAGACAACTGACAATTACATACTCCGCATGTTTGCCATTGGGTTCACCAAGAACCGCCAAACAAAAAACACGAGCCAAAATCGTATCAACAACTCTTTGGCAAAAGAAGAGCAAAAGATTCGATTCAAATTCAAAGTTCACCTAAGGATAGTTGGCTCGGTGTATATCAAGCTTATCCACACCGAACCAAGAATGTGACGGCCAACAGCAGTTGCCAAAGTTTCTTACAACCAACACTCGGCATACCAAGGTAAAAGTTTTCTCAGACGTCGTCAGGACTGGCGCTGGGACTGGTAGGCTCTACGAACGTGTCGAGGTCGATCCCGTCGTCGATGCGGGTGGCGCTCTCAAGGAAGGTCTCCATGAAGTCTTCGAATCGAAGCTTTTTCATGTTGGCGACCTGCAACGCCTTCATCTTCTCTTCGCGAGCCTCCTTGCAATGCACTCGGACCAGAGAAAGAGCGACGTCCGCACCACAGCGAGCCACAGACTTCTTCCATGCCTGCACTCGGTTCGGGACCTCCTCCAGCCGAGTCATCAAGCCTTCCATCTCATGCCGAGACTCGTCTTCAGGCCAAAGCTCCTTGTCGATTCGGCCGACGACTTCTCTCAGTCGACCGATGAAGGGTACAACTTTGCCTAGGCGAATGTGCGCTCGGAGCAGATCTCGATTGGCGTCCTCGCCGAGTGGAATGTTCTCAAGAATCGACCGCTCAACGTCAGCTGCTTCAACCTCAGCATCCATGCAAAAGTCTGCATAGACAGGACGAGCAAACAATAAGCACCGAATGAAATGCACAGTCCACAAGCACTCGGAAAAACAGAACTTACCACCCAGAAGCGCTATCATCTACCGGGCCGAGTCACTGACGTAATTTTCCTGTGCTATACACCGCCTGTTCAACACTTGCATTTGTCCCATCAGCTCGGTCCTTTGTTTCCCCATTTTCTCCACCTCAGCAGTCAATGCCTTGTTTGCCTCACGGGCCTGCTCCAAGGACTTTTCTCGTTCCACCAAAACATCCTTCATGCCATCCATTGCAACCATCGCCGCATCCAGATCCCCAGCAAACTGAACCTTTTCAGCCCTCAGAGTCTCGTACGCTGCTCCCATCTCGCATGTTTTCTGCAAGTCAGTGCCAAGAGATGATCAGACAGATTCAACAAGGACAACAATAAAAATCCTAAGTTCTACAGACCCCTGCCGACGCAAGCAGTCGACAGCGGTCTCGGGGACTACACCCAGTGGGTTCGCTAAGAGTGACCCCACTAGCATGAACCTGAAGCAGGTCCGCCCTATTGAGGTACATGGCAAAAAACAAGCCTACGAGGTTACTACTACCCGACCTGAGTAAAATTACTCTCGGGACTCATCCAGTAGGTGCACTCGGAGTGCCCCCACTGCTAACATTCGAGCAGATTAGTTTTTCATCTGATCAAGTTAAAGAAAATATGTATAAAGACAACTGCCGGTGCAAGCACTCGACAGAAGTCTCGGGGACTACACCCACTGGGTTCACTAAGAGTGAACCCACTACAAAATAATCATACAATATCCGAATGCATTGCTCAAACACCCAGTGGGTTACAAGAGGAAAGTAAATACTTACTAGCCCACTTACTCGGATATCGTCCCGCAGTTCCAAGCTTCGCTTGTACACGGACGCGATGGAGTCGTACGCTTTCTTGGCTTCTCCCGCCATCAGCTCCGCCTGCACCATGGCCCCCTTGGCAGCTCCCACCTGATCTTCTAGGAGGCGCTGGACGTTGTACTCCACAGTCGACGGGCCTGGCATCCCAAGGCCTGCTCCAGTCGGTTCAGCAGCGATCAGCGCTGTTTCTGTCGACGGCGCTTCCATCACGAGAGTAGTAACCGGCGGAACAGCCTCAAGGACAGGCACCGCGGCTTGCTCAGACCTTCCCTGGTTGTCCTCCTCCACATAAATCACCCCTGAGGGAAACTCGACAGAACGGCGTGAGACCACAGGAAAAAGGCAAGACCAAAGACAGAATTCGTGACACAATAACGTAGACTCTTGGAGTCACTACGACGCACCTGGCTGGGATGTGGCAACGTTGTCCATGTCCATGGGATCGTCCCCTTGGCGTGTCGGAGAGGTAGCAGAGGTGGCAACTCTGCCGAGTAAAATTATTCGACCAATAAGCAGGAATACAATCAAATACTGAAAGAAGATAGAAGAACAATGCACTTACGTGGAGGTGACGGGAACTGCGACCCTCATCCGCGGTAAAGCCTTCCGAGGCTTAGATCCACTCAGTTTGGCCACCTTAGAGGGCTGACCCGCAGGCTCAGCAGCAGAGTCCCTGGTCCTCTTTGCGTTCCGAGCACTCGGAGCCACGGGAACGGCTGGCGAGGCACTCGGTACCACAGGCGCAGCTGGCGGCGCACTCGAGGATGCTAGAGGGTCCGAAGGAGCCACAGGTTCGTGACAACGCTTAGTCCGAAGCTCTGGTGGTGGAGGTGGCGAGTTCTGCTCCTCGTCTGCTTATTCTTCTTCTGCGGACTCCTCCTCATCCGTCTCCTCACTGTCGGAGACATACTCGACACTCTCCACGCTGCCCTCCTGGCTGCCTTCCTCCTCCTCGGCCGGATTCCCGTTCGAGACAGGAGAAAACCAGTTAGTCCACGCCTGCACAAGATGCAGTCGACTACATCAGATGTTAGACAGTGATTCAAGAAAGCGATAAATCTAAGACAGTCGCGTGCACTCGACAGGTTGTACTCACCTCATTCTGAGGAGGGTTGTCCGCGCAGAAGGCCTTCACTCGCCGGGCCCCTCTTGGGTTTTCGCAGGTGCCTATGATATTGAGGACCCACGACGCCACCATCTCCCCGGTCACGCACTCGACGTTGGTCCGAGTGGAGTCCTCAGGCCCCGTGTAGTGCCACATGGCGTGGTGTCGAGCCTGCAGAGGCTGGATGCGCCGGCCCAAGAAAACCTCTAGCAAATCTATGACGGTGACTCCCCTTTGGACGACATCTACGAGTGCGTCGACCAGAGGCTGGATATGGATCTTCTCCGCCTTTGTGAGCGCGAGCTGCTTAGGCGGAGCCGGTCGGTCTAAGCTAAAAGGGGGCAATCCTGTTGTGGCATTCGGGCAGGCAACGTCCTGGCAGTAGAACCATGTCGACTGCCAGTTCCTAACAGATTCACTCAGCTGAAGAGCAGGATAGCTACTTTTACTTTTCTTTTGGAAGTCTAAGCCTCCGCAGAGCTGGAGAAGGTGGGTTTTGTCATCCGACAGGCTAAGTCGTTTGATGGTCTGGGATCTAGCAGAGAAGATGTGTTTGAAAAGCCCCCAATGGGGAGGACAACCGATGAAACACTCGCACAACACAATGAAGGCAGAGAGATGAGCTATGGCATTGGGAGGAAAATGGTGGAGCTGCGCCCCGAAGTGGTTCAAGATACCTTTGAAGAAGGGATGAGGAGGCAGAGAGAAACCTCGGTACACGTGGCTCAGCAGCAAGATGCGCTCCCCCTCCCGGGGCGCCTGCTCGGTCTCGCCTTCGGCCGACAACCTCCACGACTTGTGCGCAATCATCCCGTGCTACACCAACTCCAGTAGGTTCTCCTCCATCACCGTGCAGGGGAGGAAATCCCCCTGGATCCACCCCGCCGGTAGCGTTCGCTGCCGCCGCTGAGCAGGAGCCGCCGCCTTCCCCTTCTTCTTCTTCGCCTCTCGCTTGCTAGTCTGCCCCTTTGTCATGGCGGAGGCTGCGGATCTGCGAAGTAGAAGAAGAAGGAAGGATCTTGGGATGCGCAGGAGGTGGCAAGAGAAGCGGGGCAAGTGCAAGATATCCGGCGAATGTAACGAAAAAACCCTCGCCGCTGAGGTTTAAATAAGGTTCCGACTGGGTCACTGGCAAGTGGCCCCGAAATCTTATCCCCCGACCGGTCGCGGCGATATCAGTGGAGAAGATGAAGGCGCGGGAATCGAGGCGTCAGGTACTACTCGAGCGCGATGTCGTCATCCCCGCTGAGAGCGCGGCAACCGAAATTTGAGGATCCCGGAAAATCCGCCGCTGTCAGTTGACTGGTCACGTCAGAAGATACCACGGAAGCACTCGGTTCCCAACAGTTCGTTTCACAAATACTTCCACTCGGATCGTTGGTCAAAGAAGATAAAATGGATCGAGGCAAGCAACGCCAAAGTCGCATCCGTACCAGTCGGATCCATACTTCAAGCATCGCTTCGCCGTTCCAACCCCAATCCATTCGGGGACTAATGATGGGGTTATAGTCCTAGGGTAGGGTCATAGGCCTGCCCTATAAGTCCTACCCAAGGACTACCCTTCATAAGGGATAAGACCCTTAGTCAGTTCCGACTGAATTAAGGACTTCCCATCATCCAGTCGGTAACGAATCCTCCACCATCCAGTCGGAGATGGGCATTCGGAGTGTATCAAACTAACCGACTGGATTCCACTCTGTGCATCGTAACCTCCCTGGAGGGAAACGGTCGTACGTTTCCATGTGCCTTTATTAGCAATTAAGACATATGTTACCTGTAACGTAGGCATTTATTCGCCACTACTCCACCCCTGTGAACCGAACCGTTGTGGAGGGCAGCGCACTCTATATAAGCCGCCCTCCTCCACTGGTGCAAGGGTTAGTAATTCACTGTAATCCATATTCCACTCGACAACAAGCTCCCAGAGCACTGAGACGTAGGGCTATTACCTCCACCGTAGAGGGGCCTGAACTCATACAACCTCACCGTAGCTAAGGCTCTGCCCATCCTTTCGTACCCTACACATCTACTGTCAGACTTATACCCACGACAGCGCCAGAAAAAGCCTTGATAACGCACAGGTGTAGGGGATCGCAACAGTTTTAGAGGGTAGAGTATTCAACCCAAATTTGTTGGTTCTTCCAAGGGGAAGCGAAAGAATATTCTCAAGTATTAGCAAATGAGTTTGTCAGATTCAACCACACCTGAAAGATTAGTGTCTGCAAGCAAAGTATCAGTAGCAAAGTGGTATGATAGCAACGGTGCCAGAAACGATCTGTTGACGGCAGACTATTCCTAACTGTTGTATCAATGGCGCCAGTAAGTTGCCTGTTGACGGAGAACTATTCTTCCCCGAAAACATTGACGAAAAAGGATCTTGCAACAAGTAACAGCGAAGTAGCAAGGAACAACAGTAGCAGCAGCAGCACAGTAACAGCAGTAGCAACAGAGTGACAGCAGAAGCGACAGAGTGGCCCAATCCCGTTTGTAGCAAGGGACAAGCCTAGACAAAGTAACATAACAAGGACCAGTAGTAAAAGACTCGTAGGCAGTGGATCGGTGATGGATGAGTATGACGGATGTGATTCATCATGTAACAGCTATAACAAGGAGAGATATGTGACTAGCTCCCGTTCGTCAATCTAATGTAGGCATGTATTCCTTATGTAGTCATACGTGCTTAGGGAAAAGAACTTGACCAACGCACTAACACGCGGTGAATACATGAACTCCTCATACTATGGTCATCTCCGGGAGTGGTTCCGGCTATTGTCACTTCGGGGTTGCCGGGTCATAACACATAGTAGGTGACTACAACTTGCAAGATAGGATTTAAAACACACATATATTGGCGACAACATAATAGGTTCAGATCTGAAATCATGGCACTCGGGCCCTAGTGACAACCATTAAGCATAGCCAAGTAGTAGCAACATCAATCTAGAACATAGTGGATACTAGGGATCAATCCCCGTCAAAAACTATCTCGATTACATGATAGATCTCATCCAACTCATCATCGTCCAGCAAGCCTACGATGAGATTACTCACGAATGATGAAGGGCACCATGGAATTCTCGATGGAGAAAGGTTTACGATGACGATGGCGACGATTTCCCCGCTCCGGAGCCCGAAACGGACTCCAGATCTGCCTTCCAGATGAAGAACAGGATGTGGCGGCGCCTCCGTATCGTAAAACGTGATGAAACCTTCTCTCCGATTTTTTCCGGGCGAGACGGAAGATATACAGCTGAGTTTGGGGGGCGGTGGAGCCACGTGGGCCCCACAAGCCCTCACGACGCGGCCAAGGGGTGTGGCCACGGCCTGTGGGCTTGTGGCCCACTGGTCCAACTCCTCCGGTGGATCTTTGCGCAGGTATTTTTCTTTTATTCCAGAAAAAATCTCCGTAAATTTCCAGGACATTCCGAGAACTTTTATTTCTGCACAAAAACAACACCATGGCAATTCTGATGAAAACAGCGTCAGTCCAGGTTTGTTCCACTCAAATCATGCAAATTAGAGTCCAAAACAAGGGCAAAAAAGTTCGGAAAAGTAGATACGATGGAGACGTATCAGTGAGGAGTTTGGTCTCTAGTGGAGTTTGTTTGAATGGTCTTTGACTGAGATTAAGTTTGCATCAACAAACTTAGAGCTAATAAAAGTGGGTCTGAAATGGAGAGTCCTCGGGAAAAACAATGTCTGGCAGTGTTAGCGATGCAAGAACTACAACACTGCCAAGTTTGAGCTCAGGAAGAGGAGGGTAGCTAGTACTTGTCGTACAAAGCTACATTTCAGCCAGAAATCAACTTGTAGATGTGCTACTCATTTTTCCTACACGAGCATTCCCTCTCTTGGTTTGAAATGACGCCTTGGGATTCTAGGGACCTTCTAGAAAGAGGTGGGGGGGCTTTGGCTTAAGAAAAAGTGGGTTAAGAGGGGTAAAAATGGTGATCCAAGGGTAAAAATGAGAAGTAGTTACATGGAGTCTCCCTCCAATACTTGACCAGAGGCCATGGAAAAGCTACTGGAGGTAAAATGTAACTATATGGAGCTGTGGTCAAAGTTTAAGCTCAAGGGTAAATGTGGAACGGGCCAAAGTAGCTAATTTGGTGAGTGCATACAAGGTGTTTGATGAGTGTCGGGGCAACCAGATGGAATTCAATTGATATGAAACTTAACAGGACCAAATAATAGATGAAAATAAGCTTGCACACCAAATTTGGGATTTGGTGGAGAGGGTTTCCAATGTAGACTTGGAAAACCCATGAAATGGGCAGAAATAGCCTTCTGCTTACAAAGCTATTCAAACGAATTCCCAAAAATTCTATATTTGGTGTGGGGGCATTATTTGAGCATTAAGTCATGCCCAAAAAGTTTGGGGTCAATTGGAGAAACTTTATAATGTAAACTCTCCAAAAGTCAGAAATCAACAGAGAGGGTTTTTAGGGGCTTGGGACAAGTTCTTCTATTCTCCTTGATGCACCCCTTTGTGTGGATGCATTATTGGAGTATCATAACATGCCTACAAAATTTGAGCACAGTTGGAGACACTTCGCAATGTAGAGTTGCTCAAATTTGGATCTGGACAGATAGGGTTTTAGAATAATTAGGGGAGTCAAATCAACTTGGATTGAGATGAAACTTGGCAAGGTCATCACATATATCATATGTGACATCACATATAGAATTTTATAGGTCATCACAATATTTCTGATAGAAATATTCCAAAATCTTGAAATAGGAAGGAAAGGTTTTGAAGAGGTTTGCCCAATATTTTGAACATGACTGTCAGTGTTTACTCACAACATAAGCCATGGGTAGGCTAAAGATGGTGGGAACCGAAGTGGCACCGGAGGGCGCTGGGAACGAGGATGGTACAAGCATGAAAAGCACGATGTACCCAGGTTCAGGGCTCTCCGTAGAGATAATACCCCTAATCCTGTCGGACTGTATGATGTATGAATGGGGCTATAATGTGCTCGTGGAGCTGTATTGTGGAGGAGGAAGAAGGAGCAGCCGGCTCGCGTCTACCTCTCCTATGTGGTGTGTGTGTGTGCTGAGTTCACCGACCCTTTGCTTGGAGGGGGGCCGGGGGGTTTTATAGATAAACCCACCGACCTACATTAAGGATAAAGGTACAAGAATGGGACCCGGCTGGCAGCCTCGCCGGCTGGCCAGGGGGTCCACAGGGGTCTTGTCTTGTCGCCGGAGGGGCCCGCCACCTGCGAGGTCCCGTCTGACTGTGGGACCCGCTGGCTAGCCAGTAAGGCTCTCGCGTAAGGTTGACCCAGGACACGTGTGGTACGTCCAGCGTCGTCCAGCGAGATTGGTCATGGGCAGACTGTACGGCCGTATCCACTGTTCACACGCCGAGTACAGTAATGGAGTGGGAGTTTGATGGGCTGACACTGTGCAGGGTGATGGATCGGAGCCGCAGGAGGTCAGCGGCATGGCCGCCGACGCTGTACCTGCCGTGCACCCTGATCTAGTACCTTTTTTGACGCATAGCCACCAATAACCATAGGGTCTCGTCCTGACCTATGGTCTCGTGTGACTTGAGCTCCCTAGCCGGCTAGTCGCTTGACTAGCCGGCACGGGCACAACCGCCTAGCCTCTAGCCGGCCGGTTTGGCCTAGACGGCAAGAGGGAGGTAGCCGTCTTCTATCTAGCCAACAGGTGCTTCCTGGCCGGCCAGAGAGTTGGCCGTCTCGACTCCCAGCCGGTAGGTGATTCCTAGCCGGCCAGGGGGACCTGGGCTTCTTAGAATGGTTCATGATGTTCCTTCTTGGTACAAGGCAAAGGAGTAGGCTCGATGAGCCTACCCCGAGATTATCCACCCGACAGTAGTCCCCAAAGCTCGGGAGGCCCGTCGTCTTGGAGCGGGTGGCCTCGCCGACTTGTGTTTTTTTGCTATTGAATTCCTGCCACCGGCTACGACACGAGACACCGGCTCGGAAGCCGGCTGGCTTCCAAGCGATGCCTCGGCTTCGTCGTAGGTTGCGCAAATTGGGCCACATGGCATGCCCGGCCTGACGTGATGATGGATTGCTCAGATGGCGGGACTGGGCCTGAGCCCTGGGTCCCGCCACGACGCCCCCTCGGCCCCCATGCGGAGGATCCTCTACGGATTTACTCCGTGATGGTTGGGTTTCGGGAGTCGTAATTCCTCCATAATAATCAGAGATGTTGGGACCGGTGCGCACCGGATCCCCTCCCCACGATCCATCGCGGGGTTTAAATGGGGTGCGGGGGTATCGAGGAGGCCATTCGCCCCCTTCTCGCCCCGCACTTGCGCTCCCTCCTTCCCTGAGCTCAGAGAAAGAGAGAGACTCGCCTTCATCTTCGCCTTCGCCGCCACCCAGACCGTCGCCGCCAACCCTTCGAGCTCTCGCCGCTCGCCGCTATGTCGAGCAGCTCTTCCAAGAAGGGCCAGCACAACGGTGCCTGGCTCGGCAGTGACTTCTGCGCCGACCACATCAACGTGCTCCGTGAGGACCCACAGTTATAGGGGATCTATCGTAGTCCTTTCGTTAAGTAAGATGTCGAACCCAACGAGGAGTAGAAGGATCTGACAAGTGGTTTTGAGCAAGGAAATATCTGCAAGCACTGAAATTATCGGTAACAAGTGGTTGTGTGGTGAGATGATTCGTAGCAAGCAACAAGTAACAAAAGTAGCAATGGTGCATCAAAGTGGCCTAATCCCATATGTAGCAAGGCACAAGCCTGGACAAAGTCTTATAGGAGGAAAAACGCTCCCGAGGACACACGGGAATTTCTGTCATGCTAGTTTTCATCATGTTCATATGATTCGCGTTCGTTACATTGATAGTTTGATATGTGGGTGGACCAGCGCTTGGGTACTGCCCTTACTTGGACAAGCATCCCACTTATGATTAACCCCTCTCGCAAGCATCCGCAACTACGAAAGAAGAATTAAGACAAAGTCTAACCATAGCATTAAACTAGTGGATCCAAATGAGCCCCTTACAAAGCAACGCATAAACTAGGGTTTAAGCTCCTGTCACTCTAGCAACCCATCATCTACTTACTACTTCCCAATGCCTTCCTCTAGGCCCAAATAATGGTGAAGTGTTATGTAGTCGACGTTCACATAACACCACTAGAGGAAAAACAACATACAACACATCAAAATATCGAACGGATACCAAATTCACATGACTACTATTAGCATGACTTATCCCATGTCCTGAGGAACAAAAGTAACTACTCACAAAACATAATCATATTCATGACCAGAGAGGTAATGAGTAGCATCAAGGATCTGAACATAAACTCTTCCACCAAATAATCTAACTAGCTTCAACTACAAAGAGTAATTAACACTACTAGCAACCTTACAAGTACCAATCAGAGTATGGAGACGGAGATTGGTTACAAGTGATGAACTAGGGTTTGGAGATGAGATGGTGCTGATGAATATGTTGATGGTGATGAGTCCCCTCCGATGAGAGGAGTGTTGGTGATGACGATGGAGACGATTTCCCCCTCCGGGTGGGAAGTTTCCCCGGTAGGATCGTCGTGCCGGAGCTCTAGATTGGTTCTGCTCAAGTTCCGCCTCGTGGCGGCGGCGAATCCTCGAAAAAGCCTTCTCCTGGTTTTTTTCCATACGATACCCTTCATATATCAGAAGAGGGGGGCCAGAGGGCCAGCTGGGTGCCCACAAGCCCCCTAGGCGCGACCAGGGGGTGCCCGCGCCTAGCAGGCTTGTGGCCACATGCTGGCGCCCCTCTGGCACTTCTTCGGCCCAGTATTTTATATAATTCCCGAAAAAAATCCTCGTTGATTTTTACGGCGTTTGGAGTTGCGCAGAATAGGTATCTCAAACTTGCTCCAATTTCAAGCCAGAGTTCCAGCTGCCGGCATTCTCTCTCTTCATGTAAACCTTGCACAATAAAAGAGAAAAGGCATAATATTGTACCGTGAAGTGAAATAACAGCCCAAAAAGCAATAAATATCAACATGAAACCATGATGCAAAATGGATGTATCACTCCGCCATCGCAGCATGCTGCCTCCGGCCTCCCTCGTGGCCATGCCAATTCCGGAGCCGAGACCGCCCCGACGCCGCAGGAGGGAGAAGTAGTCGTGTTCGACGAACACTTCTACACAGGCTTTGGGCTCCCGGTGAGCAACTTATTCGCCAACTTCCTCACATTCTTCGGCTTGCAGCCGTACCTTCTGGCGCCAAACGCCATTCTCCAGCTCGCCTCATTCGTTGTCCTGTGCGAGGGCTTTCTCGGGATCGAGCCCCGCCTCGACCTCTGGCAGAGCCTATTCTTATTCAAGCAATAGTCCATCAACATGGACACGGCCGAGGTGGAGAAGCTCGATGGCCCTCGCCCGATGACCCCGTGGGCGCGGCACTGGTGCATCATCGGACGAAGTGCGACTTCCCCAAGACGCCGCTCCAGGACTCCATCAAGCAATGGCAGATGGGCTTCTTCTATGTGAAGAATGCCAGCCCCTCCCACGACGCCATCAACACGCTCCCTTTCGCCATCAAGCCTCCAACGGCGAAGAAGAACTGACAGAGCCCATCCTCCCCCAATGGTGAGTATCTTCATGGATCTTGTATTTCTTTGTCTTTTGAAACTGTTGTTTCCTCTCTTTAGCCGGCTACAAACTTTATTGTCATAGTTGTTTGAGAACCTGCAAGGGCTCAACACACCGGCTCCCGGCGTGGAGTCGTCAGATCCCTCGGAAATTGAGGATGAGGGGATGATTGAGATGCGGGACGCCGTCTCGGAGGAGGCGCTGGAGTCGGAGGGCTCTGAGCCGTCTGGTCAGCACCTGAGGCCTTCCCTTGTTGACTAGACGGACGATGATGAGACGCTGCCTTCTTCATATGATGCAGCCTTCGGGGAGGATGCCGAGGAGGTGGAGGAAGTCACCAGCCCTCCCCTAACATGAGGCCTCCGCCATGCTGGCGAAATGGCCATGCCTGGCGAGGTGGCCAGGAACAAGGGCAAGGGTGCGACAACCTCCAAGACGGCCCCCAAATGCGCCGCGCCAGGACCTCCAGCCATAGGATGAGCAGGTGGCGCCAAGAAGCGTCGCGCTGGAGCCAGCAGGAAGCAGGTGCCTATCGTGGCGGGGTAAGAGTCCTTTGTTGTCTCTTTTTGTTTTGTCGTATGAGGATAGGTTCCTCAAATAGTGCCTGGCAGGGAGGCAGAAGACGTGGAGGAAGAAACCGCCTTCGTCGCCGAGCGAGCCCGCTGGGCAGGTGCTGACGCTGCCCAGAAGGCTCTGGAGGACGTATCTGCCATTCGCTGGGAAGTGGCCGTGAAGAAGATGGCCGCGGGCCAATCTCAGCCCAGTCGGGATGAGAAGCCCAAGGAGAAGCTTTCGAAGGCTAGACATGACCCCTCCAAGCGAACTCGCGTGAAGGAGGCAGCTAGCGAGGTGGCTCCGAGGAGCCCCCAGGGAACCGAGGCAGCCAAGCCTCACGAGCCGGCCGTCTCCACACCTACAGACCTCGAGGTGATCCCCGACACGCCAGAGGCCGACGTAGGCGACACGCCGGAGATGAACCTGGAGGCGCCAGAGGTGACCATGGATGCGCCGGAGGCGGCCAATCCACCTCCAGCTGCAGAGGCGGAGCCGGTCGGAACGGCCACGGAGCCACCTGGTGCCAGCACCATCGTCGTGACCAACCGCGGCCCAGCTACTCCAGGAGCCGGCTCCAATGTGGGGAGCCGACTCATGAAGACGTGGTGCATGGTCAACGCTAAGCACCTAATACTGACCCCAGGTGCCGAGCTCAGCGGTGCCCTGAAACTGGTGGTGATGTTTACCAATAGCCGGGACAAGGTAAAGCAAGTGGCCCGGGTGGCCCACAGCGATCCGGAGCGCCTGAAGCAAGTGGCCCGGGTGGCCCACAACTTCATCCTTTGCGTCTTAATTGCCTTGGTTTTGGTTTTTTCTGCTCTTGAATTAGTGAGGGCGCGCCAGCACATCCACTGGGTGTAGCCCCCGAGAATCGGGCCGGCCAAGCGTTGGCCGGGCCGAATTTCCTTGTGCTATGCTTTGCCTTTGCTTTTTTAGTGGGGGCGTGCTAGCGCACCCACTGGGTGTAGACCCCGAGAATCGGGCCGGCTATGACTTAGCCGGGCCGAATCTTACTTCTTGCTTCTTTTGCTTCGCTCATAGGAGCTTCATGATGACCAAGTGCAGGCGTACAACATGCTGCGGGCCCAGACCCAGGCGACTCACGGCCAAGTTGCTGATCTTTAGGGCCTGTTGGGCGCTGCCGTCTCAGAGCGAGACACCTTGCACGAGGCGGACCAGCGGCTCCAGCAGCAGCTGACTCTTCTCTAGACAGAGAAGAAGGATTGCGAGGTGGCTCTTCATGCCGAACTGGTGCAGCTGCAAACCACCCTTGAGGAGAAGGACACCTCCTATGCTACCGACACGGAGCGTCTCAAGATGGTTCATATCAAGGAGATGAAGCTCAAGGACGCCACCCTGAAGGAGAAGGAGGAAGCCCTGATCCAGAAGAAGGCGCAGCTGGCCAAGGCGATGGAGACGACCGCAGCCCTCCAGGAAGTGCTCTCCTGCGCAGCCCAAGCGAGCACGGTGCGGGACACGAGGCCCTGGAGGAGGCTCGTGAGACCGACATCCATTTCAACCATAAGCCTTTCTATCATTTTGTCTTGAATTTTTTCTTCTTTGTTGCTCTCCCCTCTTATTCTTCTTCACACCCCTTCCCCTGCCCCAGGAATCTTCCCCGAGTCACGGGAAGTGGTTGAAACGGCTATGGAGACCAGCCGCGAGGAGCGTCGCGTTGCTGGTGAGGAGGTGGATGCTGACGCCGGCTGGACTATCGAGGAGATTGATGTGGGCATCAGATCCTGCCTGCTTGTCCTGGCCGAATCCATGGAGCGGCTCCAGAGTGCTGGCGCGTCGATCGTAAAATCTCTGTGGCCCGAAGCCGTGGAGCCGGCGTTGATGAGTCGGTTGTCCTACTGGCTTGCTGATGGTGGCGATCGTCTTGAAGCTTGGCACGCCTCAGCCGCGCATGCTGGAGCCTACATGGCGCTGCACTTGGCCAAGTCCTGGTATCGGAATCTGGACTTGGCCAAGCTCGTCGCGCAGCGCGACGGCTTGGAGGGGGAGCTGCAGGCCGTGGAGGAGCAGCTACGGATGAGGACCAGCGACATCGCCTCTTATGCCGCCTAGGATGATCTCAACTAGGAGCTCGATGAAGATGGAAACGTGATCCCCGGGGATTTGTTCCATCTTCAGTCGTATGATGCCGATGGAAGCTCTGACGAGGCGGCCGACTCCAGGAGTGAGGCTTATGCCGACTCCGCCAGGGATGGGGCCGAAATCTCTCATGGTGGAGACGACGCAACCGCCTCGGGAGTAGCCGATGATGGTGTAGCCACCACTTCAGGAGCTGCAGCTGGGGCAACAGACAAGTCCGCCGCCCCTTAGTTGGTCCTTTTGTTTTTTATTGGTTCTGCAATGTATCATCAGTCCAACAGTTCCACCCACTTGGGGGTGTTTATTGTAATGAACTGCGGCCGTGGGCCAAATGCTTTTGAATGTATATATTATGCATTAAATTCGGCAACACCATGCTTGCTGCCTTGTATTTTCATCTTTTGATTCCTGTTTGACTTATTTTTCTCCAACTCCTTTATTCCCTCTAGCATCCACCTCGCCAGCCCGACAGCCGGGAGCCGGTTTGTGACTGGGTTGAGGCTTCTGCCTTTGAGAATATTGGACTTGGATTTTTCGAAGCCATCAAGACTTAAAGACTCAAGCACAAGCCAACACAGGCCGGCTAGAATAATAAGATCGAAAGATTATCAAACCAACCCGAGCCGGCAACCCTTTTTGTAGTTGAACTTTTCATGCAGCCAGCCTTACCTGGCACCTCCTCGTTAGCCGGACAGCCGGGAGCCGGTATGTAGCTGTTTCGAGATGGCCAGGGTTCGACCCGACGTCCACTATATGCTCTTCTACAACCAAGGAAATTGTTCGGGCCGGCTAGCGAGCCCCCGAGCCCATTAGAACCGGACCAAGGGACTCACAAAATGAGCTAAGACTCTGGTTATGAATCCAAAAGAGGTGTGTCCCAAGCCTCGGCTTGAAACACCCATTGCATTCATTGGAAATCCTGAAGAGGGAGAAAGATACATATGTATATGCTCTTTCCATTTTTCTTACTTGCATTCAGCAATAGAACGGGCGAAGAACGCCACATTCCATGGATGCTTCATCTCCTGGCTGGAGTCGTCTCTCTTGCGCTTCCTTGGCTTCTGGGCATCGATCAAGTAGTATGCATTGTTATGCAACGCCCGGCTGATGATGAAAGGCCGCTCCCATGGGGACGAGAGCTTGTGCTAGCCGGCTGTTCACTAGATTCTTCTGAGCACCAAGTCTCCCTCTCTGAAGGAGAGAGGCTTAATCTTCTTGCTGTTGTAGTACCTCATCTTTTGTTGATAAATGGTCGTCCGGCTCAAGGCTAGATCCCGTGCCTCCTCGAGCAGATCGACGCCGTCTTCTCTTGCCTCCTTCGCTTCTGTCTCTGTGTATAAGGTGACCTAAGGCGAGTCGAACTCGACATCCGTGGGGATGATTGCCTCGGACCCGTATACCAGAAAGAATGGCGTGAAGCCGGTTGACCGGTTTGACGTGGTGTGGAGGCTCCACAACACTGCCGGTAGCTCTTCGATCTAGCAGCCGGCTGACCTGACGAGTGGCGCCACCAACCTTTGCTTGATGCCGGCCAGGATCAGGCCGTTAGCCTTCTCCACCTAGCCGTTGGATTGCAAGTGCGCCACCCACGCCAAGTCAAGCCGGATGCCTTCCTTGGAGTAGTAGAGTGCCAAAGCACCCTTGGTGAAGTTGGTGCCATTGTCTGTGATGATGCTGTGGGGGACGCCGTAGCAGACAGCAATGTCCTTGATGAACCTGACCGCCGTGGGACCGTCAAGCTTCTTGATGTCCCTAGCCTCGATCCACTTGGTGAATTTCTCAATAGCCACCAAGAGATGCGTTACGTCGCCACAAGAGGTCTTGAATGGCCCCACCATGTCCAACCCCCAGACGGCGAATGGCCATGACAAGGGGATGGTTTTGAGAGATGAAGGTGGCATATGAATCTGTGCGCCAAAGCGTTGGCAGCCCTCGCATTTGTTGACCATGTCCACGGCCTCCTCGAGGGTCGTGGGCCAGTAGAATCCATGGCGGGATGCCTTGGCCACCAGGGTTCTAGAGGCGGCATGATGCCCACACTCACCCATGTCTCTGAGGATCTCCTGCCCCTTTTCTGATTCGGCGCAGCGGTGGAACACGCTAGTCACGCTAGGCCGAACCAACTTGCGATTGATGATGGCATAGGCTGCTGATGTGCGTTGAATCTGCCTTGCCTCTGCCTCATCTTAAGGAAGCTCGCCGCAAAGAAGGAAGGCCAAGATGGGTTGATCCCATGATGAAGCAGTCGCAGGCTGGAGACTCTTTGTCTCTGATGCCGTCGTGGCAGCCGGCTCGCCGTCTACCTCCATGACGTCCACCCACTGGGTGTCGAGACGACATGATTCAAGGCTTGGCGAAGCCTGATTTGTTGTTGTAGCCGACGGAGCAGTCGTAGCCGGCGAAGTAGTTGTTGCCGACACAACAATTGGAGTCGGCAGAGCCAGTGTAGCCAACACAGCTGGCGTAGCCGAGGGCGCTTGTACTGAGGGATCATCCGGCACAAAAATTGACGTTGACTCCGGAGACGACTTGATGGACGGCTTGTGCAGCTATTCAAGGGAGACGTCGGCTAGAATTGCTTGTCTTGTAGAGCCGATCTTGGCGAATGTATCAGCCGCCTCGTTGTCCGCCCTGGGAACGTGGTGAAACTCACAACCCTCGAAAGGGCCGTTGAGCTGCTGGATGAGGAAGCGATAGCTCGCCATGTTGGTGTCCCAGGCGTCCCATTCGCCAGAGACATGTTGCACCACGAGATCCGGGTCGCTGAAGCAAAGGAGCCGCCAGATGCCAATCTCCTTGGCAAGCCGGAGGCCATGAGCAAGTGCTTCGTACTCGACAACGTCGTTGGAGGTGGCGAAGTGAATCTGGAGAGCATACTTGAGTTGGTCCCCTTTCGGAGCCGTTAAGACAATGCCGGCTCCCAGACCAATTCACATCTTCGAGCTGTCGAAGTGCATCCGCCAATGAGTGGAATCTGGAGGTGGCGGCTCGAACTGGGTCTCGGCCCAATCGACAAGGAAGTCGACCACCACCTGAGATTTGATGGCAGTGCGCGGCTCGTAGCGGATGTCGTGGTCGGCCATGGAGATGGACCACTTGGCAATCCGGCCAGTCCCATCACGGTTGCCCATGATTTCTGAAAGTGGAGCAGTGCTCAGCACATCGATGGCATGCTCTTGGAAGTATTGCTTCAACTTCTTTAAAGCAAGATAAACACCATAACACATTTCTGGTAGTGGGGATAGTTTTGCTGGAGGCAGACAAGACCTCGCTGAGGTAATAGATAGGGAGTTGCACTAATAGTACATTTCCCTCCTCCTTGCGCTCTACTACCAGCACTACACTAACCACTCGAGTGGTCGCTGCAATGTATATGAGAATGGGTTCCTTTTCAGCCGGTGCTGCCAAGATTGGCAGGCTTGAAATGACCCGCCTGAGGTCACGGAAGGCTTCGTCCGCCTGGTCGTTCCACTCAAACTTGATTGTTTTCTTCTTGAGCTGAAAGAGTGGAAACGCCTTCTCGCCGAGCCGGCTGACGAACCAGCTAAGGGACGCCTGGCAGGCGGCGAACTTCTGGACGTCAAGGATTCTAGCCGGCTTCACTATCCGCTCGATGGTGCCGATCTTCTAAGGGTTCGCTTCGATGCCACGAGCGGACACGAAGAACCCCAAGAGCTTGCTGCCTGGAACCCCGAAGACGCACTTCTCCGGGTTGAGCCGGATCTTGTACACGCGCAGGTTGGCGAACGTCTCATGCAAGTCGTCAAGGAGACTGAAGTGCTGCTTGGTCTTGACGATGATGTCATCCACATAGACGTGGATGTTTCTGCCAATCTATGGCAGAAGGCACTGCTGCATGTAGCGTTGGAATGTTGCACCAGCGTTCTTCAGAGCGAACGTCAAGGTGGTGTAGCAGTAGGCCCCTAAGGGCGTGATGAAGGAGGTCTTCAGGCGATCAGCTGGATCCAGCTTCATTTCATGGTAGCCTGAATAAGCGTCCAGAAATGACATCAGTTCGCAACCGGCTATGGAGTCGATCACTTGATCTATCCCGGGCAAGGTGAAAGGGTCTTTCGAGCATGCCTTATTAAGGCTCGTGTAGTCGATACACATTTGCTGGGTATTGTTCTTCTTCAGCACCAGGACTGGATTGGCCAACCAGTCCGGGTGGAAAACCTCCATGATGAAGCCAGCTGCAAGGAGTCGTGAAATCTCTTCTCCAATTGTGCACCGCTTCCCCTCGGCGAAGCGGCACAAAGGTTGTTTCACCGTCTTTGCATCCGGTCGCACGTGAAGTTTGTGCTCGGCGTACTTCCTTGGAACCCCTGGCATGTCTTTGGGTGACCATGCAAAGATGTCCCGATTCTCACGGAGGAAGTGCCGAGCTTGCCTTCCTATTTGGGGCTAAGGTTAGCCCCGATGGTGACGCACTGCTTGGGGTTCGCAGGGTCGAGTGGCACCTGATTGGTTTCTTTGGCCGGCTTAAACGAGCCTTCGCCGGCCAACTCGGATAGTGGAGTAGGGATCGCCGACTGCTCGGTAGCCTGAGCCACGAGCCGGTCGATCTGCCTTTTCTCCTCCACAATCACCATGGCGTCGGGTAGATGGCTGCTGTCCTGTGCACACTCGAGCGACCTCTTGTAGTCGTGAGCAATGGTGATGATGCCCTTTGGACCCGACATCTTCATCCAGAGGTAGGCGTAGTGGGGGATAGCCATGAATTTGGCCAGAGCTGGCCTGCCCAACAACGCGTTATACGGGCTGCTGAGATCCACCACCTCGAACCATATGGACTCTCGGCGGAAGTGAGCCTTGTCACCGAAAAGGACGTCCAGCTGGATTTTTCCGATCGGCGAGCAGGACTGTCCTAGCACAATGCCATGGAAGATAGTGCTGGTCGGCTGCAGGTCGTTCTCCTTGAGACCGAGCTTGTGCAAGGTGTCGAGGTAGAGGACGTTGATGCTGCTACCGCTATCGACCAACACCCGGGAGAACCGGCAGGTGAGCCTCTGGGAGGCGAAAGTGGGGTCGAGGACGAACGGATATGAGCCAGGATTTGGCATCACCGCAGGATGGTCAACTCAGCTCCATGTAATTAGCTTTTCATACCAATGCATGTATTGGGGAACCGGGGGGACCATTCGTTCAACTCGCGCCGGCGCTGGCTATGCTTACCGTCACCCTTGCTCGTGAAGACAACAAATGCTCCGTCTTGATGGGGGTAGTCGTCATGGAGACGGCCGTCATTGTGAGGCACCGGCGGCGGAGCCAGGGCTTGACCGCGAGCGAGAGCATGAGGCGGTGCAGCTGCACCTGGGGAGCCGGCAGGCCCTCTCCTTGCTACAGCCGCCGTGCAAAGCTGCACTGTCGAAGGGTATGTGTAGAGGGCTTCGCCCCAGAGTGCATCTTGCAGGGCGCGTCAAGCATCTGCTCGAAGCTAAGCTTGGGTTGCCAGTCGTTCTTGCCGATCTGCCTCCGTTGAGAGCCGGCTTGAGTAGCCGGCTTATCTCCCTCCATGTTGGCCACCAGCTTGTTGTTGGAGCACGAATCGAGGTGATCTACCTTGCGCTTGTTGTTGTTCTGGCCGCCTCGATTGCCGCCAGCCGGCTTGGGAGTAGTCGGCATGGGGACAACGTCATCCGAGGCGGTCAACTTGACCCGCATCACGGAGTCGGCCGTGGCGTACTTGTCTGCCTTAGCCATGAGGACCACTAGAGAGGTGGGCTCAAAGCACATGAGCTTGTGCTTGAGGAGAGTGCCGTCTCGGCAGCCATCGATGAAGTACTGGATGGCATGTACCTCATGCACTCCCTTGCAGGAGTTGTGAAACCCCATCCAACGTGTGATCTAGTCGCGAAGGGGTTCGTCGGCCCTCTGGGCGCACATGGCCAGCTTGTGAGGCCAACCAGGGCGTTTGTAGGTGCCAGTGAAGTTGCGGACGAACGCCTCCTCGAAGTCAACCCAAGAGTTGACGCTGGCGGCTGGAAGGCTATTAAGCCATGTCCGGGCCGAGCCGGCCAACATGAGCGGCACGTAGCGGACGACTACGCACTTGTTTCCCTAGGAAATACAAACGACAGTGGTGTAATCGATCAGCCAGTCTTCTGGCTTGGCCGTTGCATTTTACTTGGGGGTGTCCCGAGGGAGAGTGAAGCCTCGGGGAAACGGCTCCCCTTGGATCTAGGGGCCAAAGCATGCCGGACCGATGGGGTAGTCCTCTTCCAGGAGAGCTGATTGTGCCAGGGCATTGAGGCGCTTGCGAGCATCGTTGTCGCCATGTGGGACGCGAGCACCGATGCGAGCAATGTTCGGAAGTGTGTCTTGTCAACCGATAGCATGTGCCCTCCCCGGACGAGGAACCTCATCCACCGAGTCACTCTCATCATCTCTGCAACGCCGACTCAAAGTCGGCTTGCTCTGGCACTAAGAACGGTTGTCGTGGCTGCCCTCGCCCTTCCGGCCAGAAGTGCGATGCGAGGAAGATCCCTCGACTTGATGATGACCGCTGAGGTCACGGCGCGCTGCAGGATTAGGTCCCGGAGACTCCGACTGTGCCTGACCAGGGTCAAGCCGTGTCTGCTGCTCGTTGGCGGCGTTAAGGAGATCCTTGACCCGCTTCTCCTGAAGGACACGCTCCTCGCCCTCCAAGCTTGGCATTTCTGCCATGGCCTCCTGCGCAGCTCGTAAGTTGGCCACAGGAGTCTCGTAGAAGGGCTGCTTGCCGCCTAGGATCTCGGCAATGACACGGCCGCGGTCGTGGACCGCGCCAAGCCGGCTAGGGCCCTCAAAAACCGGAGTTAGGCCATAAGCGGAGTTATACTCGCATTGTGTGGCCTCCATCCGACGTTTTGCCGCGGCGATGGCAATGCCCTCCTCCAAGATCGGCCTACGAGCCTCCTCCAGCGAGGTCTGCCTGTCAGTGGGGTTTGTGGAGGTGGCGATGGGTGTCTTCAAGGCGGTAAGGGCGGCCTGAAGCGTGTCGGCGGATGCAGCAACAGGCTCACCAGCATCAGCCGACGCCTTGCCATGAGTCGTGCTGGTGCCGCCATCGATGACCATCCCCTCCACAACGTTGGAGACAACGACGACATGATACGGGGTAAGGCACCCCGCCGATGAAGGAGGACCGTCAAAGACGAGCACGTAGCTAGTGTACATGTCAAATGTAGTCGTCTCGGCGAGGGAGAGCCTATTGAAGTTGGCGCACAATGCCTCGACGTCGAAGTCCTCGCCGGGGTAGCGAGGACCATCGTTGAGGCGCAAGTCACTGAAGAGAACGCTGAGATTCTGAACAGCAGCGATGACGACGCTGGGGAGTAAGTCGTTGCCAGACTCCCCATCGGAATCCGCATGAGAGACTGGGACGTCGATCAGCATCGTTGAAGCCTCATCGAAGGCAGGCTCCACGGGCATGCAGATCGGTCCGAATGCAATGCATCCGGTTGTGTAAGTGCATGCCCAGGACGTAAAGCCAGCCGATGAAGCGGACGGCCCCATGGTGGGCGCCAAATGTTGGTGTTTACTCACAACATAAGCCATGGTTAGGCTAAAGATGGTGGGAACCGAAGTGGCACCGGAGGGCGCTGGGAACGAGGATGGTACAAGCATATAACACACGAGGTACCCAGGTTCAGGGCTCTCCGTAGAGATAATACCCCTAATCCTGCCGGAGTGTATGTTGTATGAATGGGGCTAAAATGTGCTCCCAGAGCTGTATTGTGGAGGAGGAAGAAGGAGTAGCCGGTCGAGTCTACCTCTCCTATGTGGTGTGTGTGTGTGCTGAGTTGACCGACCCTCTGCATGGAGGGGGGCTGGGGGGTTTTATAGACGAACCCACCGACCTACAATAAGGATAAAAGTACAAGAATGGGACCCGGCTGGCAGCCTCGCCGCCTGGCCAGGGGGTCCACAGGGGTCTTGTCTTGTCGCTGGAGGGGCCCGCCTGCTGCGAGGTCCCGTCTGGCTGTGGGACAGGTCGGCTAGCCAGTAAGGCTCTCACATAAGGTTGACGCACGACACGTGTGGTATGTACGGCGTCGTCCAGCGAGATTCGTCATGGGCAGACAGTACGGTCGTCTCCACTGTTCCCACGCCGAGTGTAGTAATAGAGTGGGAGTTTGACGGGCCGACACTGTGCAGGGTGATGGATCGAAGCCGGAGGAGGTCAGCGGCATGGCCGCCGATGCTGTACCTGTCGTGCACCCCGATCCAGTACATGTGCTGATGTGTAGCCACCTTTAACCGCAGGGTCTCGTCATGACGTACGGTCTGATGTGACTTGAGCTCCCTAGCCGGCTAGTCGCTTGACTAGCTGGCCTGGGCACGGCCGCCTCGCCTCTAGCCGGCCGGCTTGGACTAGATGGTCAGAGGGAGGTAGTTGTCTTGTCTCTATCCGGCAGGTGCTTCCTGGCCGGCCAGAGAATTGGCCGTCTCGACTGCCAGCCGACAGGTGATTCCTAGCCGGCCAGGGGGACTTGGGCTTCATAGAATGGTTCTTGTTGTTCCTTCTTGGTAGAAGGCAAAGGAGTAGGCTCGATGAGCCTACCCCGGGGTTATCCCCCCTACAATGATCATGTGCTGAAACTCATATATACGAAATATATATGTCCACTAAGTATCCCTAAATTTTGTCAAATATTTATAAAGAAATAAAAATAAGTTTCCTTCATACCAGACCATCTCTGGACTCATAGGAAGGCATTTAAATAAAATAGGAAAATAACTTCTAAAATAATTATATTGTGGTTTTGGGAAGCCATTTTGATAATGGGTTTTAAATAAAATAATTGTTGCAAAATAAACTCCGTAATTTGAGTACTTGTAGTACAAATCCCATATGAGGGGTTTTAAAAGCTTAATTCAAAGAAATCCTTTTTAGTGAAAATAATATTTGGTAAAAATAGTTTCTGGCCCTAAACACATGGCATGATCATTAGGTAGGAGTTTTGGGCTAAGGAGGTGAGTCCGGAGAGTAACAGGAAATTTTGAGAATCAAACACATGCATACAAGCAAGCAAGCAATAGTCACTTCAAGCATCACAAGCATTCACAAAAAAAACTAATTGGTCCTAATTTTTGAAATAATTTAATTACTGAGGAAAGCTAAACATAGGGTGTTACAACGGCCCTGGCCGAGTTCGTGGCGGAATGGACGGACGCACCGGACCGGGGGCTGGAAGGGAGCCAATCCCTTGCCCCCGGAGTGGAGGCGCCCGAGGGATGGACAATGCACTTTGACAGAGCCTTCACGCAAAAAGGTGTTGAGGCCGGTGTCCTGCTCACTTCCTCGATGGGAGACAGACTTCGATACACCATGCAGCTCTGCTTCGAGCGGGGGGAGAAGTTCTCCAACAACATAGCAGAGTACGAGGGCCTCATCGCCGGCCTCACGGCAGAGGCGGCCCTGGGGATCCGACGCCTCTCCGTGATGGGCGACTCTCAGCTCCTTGTCAACTTCTCCAACAAAGAGTACACACCCAAGGACGAACATATTGAGGCGTATCTGCAAGAGGTACGTAAGATTGAGAAACGTTGTCAGGGCCTGGAGCTGCAGAACATCCCGTGAGGCAAAAACAAGGAGGCGGACGACATCGCCAAAAGAGCTTCGCGTCGCGAGGCTCATGAGTCAGGCGTTTTTGAGGAGCGCCTCTTCAAGCCTTCCGCAACACTGTCACCTGAGGACCCGGCACCGCACTAAGAGGAGCTCCCCCCAGCATCGCCCTCGAGCGCTCCGAACTGCGGCCAGGCCTCGGGGGATCGACTGCTCCTGGCACTGGATGCTCAAGATGATGATTGGATGCCAGAACTCAGGGCATATCTACTCCACGGGACATTGCCAAAGAAGGAAGAGGATGCGGAATGCATAGTACGACAAGCCTGAACCTACTGCGTGCGAGACGGCGCCTTGTACTGTAGGTGGCCGAACGACGTCGCGCTACGGTGCATTTCCAAGGAGGAGGGGCGCGAGCTACTGGCCGACATCCACGGAGGGAACCGCGGACATTACTCCTTTCACGCACGCTCGTAGGTAAGGCGTTCAGGTCATGTTTCTACTAGCCTACAACTTTGTACGATGCCACTGAGCTGGCCAGGTCGTGCGAGGCATTCCAGTTCCACGCCAAGTAGGTCCACCAGCCAGTGCAGGGCCTCCAGACCATCCCGCTTTCCTGGCCTTTTGCCGTCTGGGGACTGGACATACTAGGACCTTTCCCACGGGAAGCGGGGGTTTCCGCTACCTCCATGACACCATCGACAATTTCACCAAGTGGGCGGAGGTGGAGCCCGTGCGCACCATCCCAGTCGGGTCTACCGTCAAGTTCGTCAAGGGCCTCGTGAGCCGCTTGGGCGTCCCCGACTGCATCATCACTGATAATGGTTCAGAGTTCAACAGTCAGCTCTTCAAGATTTACTATGCTAACCTCGGTACACAAATATGCTATGCATCGGTGGCCCATCCGCGGAGTAATGTCCAGGCGGTTAGCGCCAACGCGAAGGTCCTACGGGGCCTCAAAGTGAGGAGCTTCAAGAAGAAGCTCGAAGCTTGCAGCCGGGGTTGGGTCGACGAGCTCCCATTGGTACTGTGGTCCATTCGCACCACTGCAACCAAACCAACCGGCGAAACCCCATTCTTCCTCGTCTATGAAGCAGAGGCGGTATTTCCCCACGAAATCAAGCACCAATCCCCGCGGGTCTTCGCGTTCGATGAGGAGCGACAGGAGGATGCGCGGGTGACGGACCTCGTACTTGTAGAGGAGGCGCGCCGCCGGGCCTCTCTCCGAGCCGCGAGGTACCAGCAGGCCTTGCAGCGCTACCACTGTCGCAACATCCTCTCCAGGACCCTCGAAATCGGTGATCTCGTCGTGAGGCGGGTCCAATCCAGGGAAGGCTTGCATAAGATTTCGCCCATGTGGGCAGGCCCATTCAAGGTCGTCCATGTATCCAGGCCTGGTTCCTTGCGTCTGGAGATCATGATGGAGTTTCCATCCAGAACGCTTGGAACATCCATCACCTGTGCAAGTTCTACCCGTGACGACTCTACACCACCCCTGCACTGCCTTCGCGCCGCCTATGCATCAACCCTGCATCGTCCTTCAATTCTTTCAGAACCTACTTCATCCCGTGACACTCTCACGTCATAACGAGCCAAGGTTGTATACGCCCAGGCTCCCCCTCGCCCCCCCCCCCCCCCCGACGACGCGGAAGGGGTCCATTCCACGCCTAGTGGGGAAGACGGAGGAAATCAACACAGTCCACCAATGACTTCCGGAATCAGGCGCCTAATGCCTCAGGGGTAGGGACACTCGCGAGGCTAAAGCGTCCTCGCGACCTCCCAGATAAACCCCCACCATGACACTCTGACGTAATAACGAGCCGAGGCTCTATACGCCCAGGACCCCCCGAGGACGCGGAAGGGGTGCACCCCACACCGAGTGGAAGCCCTATGCTCAGCGCTGGTGGCGATGGAGGCGGAGAATAGATTAGGTGCCGGACACGCCTTGAATTTGCTTTTTCTGGATTGGATTTGCTGATATTTACGAAATCAAAACTCGGGGCCTTTCCAAATAAAGCTTTTACAAAAACTTGTTTTCCTGCTATTCTTTGTAGCACGCTCTATTCCTCTGAGTCAAGCATCCGCCTGCCCCCACCAGCTCGTACCCCGCGAGCGGGGGCTAGGGGGCACGGTGCCGGCACCTTGCCAAGGCCTTGGCCCCCGAACCCACGCGTGGTACTCACTGACGAGTCGGCAGACTCATGCCAGCCTATACTCGCTCAAGAGTCCTATTCGCGGCTCGGAACACCATCCCGGAGAGGGAACAATATTCGGTCTTTCTTCACAATAGTTGTTTCTCTTGGGACAATTTGAGTGCCTAAGGGGTTCCTGAGCATAGCGCCTCAGGAGCCTTATTAGTCACAAAGCCACCCGGCAACCCGGTGCCCCATGAGGACCACCTTAGTAACGGGTCGCGCCTCATGATGGCAGGCAAATGTGCGGTACTGGGACCTGCCGACGTAGAGCTTCCTGAATGCATGCTAGGGACCTACAAAAAACAGAACTCACGAGGGCCTCTTGAGCGTCTAAGGGGGCTCCTGAGCATCGTGCCTCAAGAACCTTACCGGTCACAAAGCCACCTGTTACCCGGGTGCTAGGGACTTGTTCCGTGAGGGGCTACCTTGACAAGTCACGCCTCACGACAGGGAAAAGAGCGGGACTGCGGCCTCTCAACATAGAGCGACTTGAATGTCTAATGGGGCTCCTGAGCATAGCACCCCAGGAGCCTTACCGGTCACAAAGCCACATGGCACCCTAGTGATAGTGCTTTGCCCCATGAGGAAAGACCTTGGTAACGGGTCGCGCCCCTCGGCGGTAGGGAAATGTGCAGGACCGGGGCCAGCTGACATAGAGAATCGACCCACTCCACCTATAGCAAGGAAAGAACCAACCGACCAACAGGCCAACCCCCAAGAGCCACAGGAGTGCGTCGCAGCAAACGAATTCCCCGCAAGCATACCAAGCTAAGTATCCAAACCAACAGAGAAGCAATATCACTAACAAAAGCGTGCGACTGCCCAAATCCATTACATGCACGAGGGGCCTCTACCTGTTTTCGTGGATACAGGATCAAAAGCAAGGAGGAGACAACTAGCAATGAAGATCCCAGAGGAGGGCTGCCGTCGCCGACTGCCGGCACCTGCATGCCGTCACTTAGTCCATGTCCTCCTCCTACTTTGGAGGCGCCGCAGGAGCAGATGGGCAGCGCAGTGCTTGGGGGATCCTCCACGAAGCCTGGGCACGGCGGCGAGGCGGCTAGTCAAACCTACTATCGCTCGGGCTTCTTCCAGAGGGAGTATTGCCGCTGCTAGAGGATCGGTGCCCTCCATCGGAGACGGGCTCGTCTACGGGGCCGCCATGGCCAGCGTCCTCCGGGTAGGAACTCAGGCGATCACCCTCGACCCCGATGATCTTGACGAAGAGCGTCGCCTCCCCGGCGTACTTGAAGTGGACGTAGCGCCTCCCCTTCAGGCCTCGGGCGCAAGCAAAGGTCTGCCATCAGCGGCTCATGTACATGTAACCGTCGGGGGTGACCTCAACCTCCACCAAGGATGCCCCGCCACAGCAGCTGTCGGCCTGCAACCACAGGCCCCGAGGCCCACCGGCAGGCAGTGCCTTCGCAAAGAAGTTCAGAAGCTCGAGCCAAGCAAGTTCCGACCTCTCCACCCACGTCATGAACTCCATTGCCGTATCGGCCGAGTGGGGGGCCGCGGGCGAGGTGGCCGAGTGGCCACCTCCGACCTCCCACTCCGGTCGCTATGGGCGCCCGTACCAGTCAACGTCACGCTGCCGCCACTCATGGTGATCCCCGGGCGGGCGGAACCGATCCCCGGGCGGGCGGAACCATGACCGCGCCCGCCGGAGGCCGCTGTCGGCATCGCCGCATACTTCCGAGGGCGGCCTCGTCCCCTCTTGGTAGGTGGAGTAGCACGACTCTCGCCAGGGGCCTTCCCCTTATCAGCAGTAGAGAACCTCCTCATCGGCGCCATGCTAAGAGGGTGGAAGGCTCAAGGTGGGGGCGGAGAAGACTAAGGTGACGCAACCCTTATCACCCTCGCCTGGTTAAATGGGCACCCGAGAGCAGGCTGACATTCCTTCGCCTCCTTGGGTCCTTGCAATTCGTTAGGGGATGCGCCCATGTGGCGTGTGTACAAGCGTCGCCCCCAAGGAACAAGGATGGCTGGTGTCGCATCCAAGCATCACATCAATTTGACCAGGCGCGCCCGTGGGCGCCTCGGGAACTGGGATGTTGCCACTGTGTTGCATGGCGCGCGTGAAGCCTAGCCAGCACACATTTAGGGCCCGTGACTCTTCAGGCTGCCTCCAAGGGTTTGCCAGGAAGCATGCCCGGGCGCGCCTTGGGCCCCGGGGCTACTGTCGATGTTCTGGGAATGGGGGTACCCAAACTGGTCTGTCTGCGGCCCCGGGCTGGCCCACTCCATCGACCAAGCATCAGCATGCTCAACAAGGCCTTCGTGAGGGGCCATGACTCACGATCAGGACGACATCAAGACCTGCAGGGGCCTCCCCAGGACCCCTCCGGAGCAGCGGACATTCTGAGGCAAGGCCGAGCCTTAGGAGTCAAGGGTGACGCAGAAGGAGGACAGGCGAACCGCAAATGGCAGAGCAGTGCAACTCCCCCTTTGGTGCAAAGGAGGCCAAGACGTACGCGGGACCCGAAGGCATCTTCGAAAGGTTTCCACTTCGGTGTAACCAAGCCAACGCGGCCCGCGAGTAGGGCGGACGTCACCCCTGCAGCGTGGGCAGCCACTTTGCACGCGTAGACCACATTTGGACGGGGGAGCACATTCCCCTGTTCTCCTTTAAAATTGGCCATTGTGGGATCCCTTCCCGCCGAAACGATAAGGGAAGAGGACCTTCGCTACCTCTATATATAGAGGATAGGTTGCTTTGTAGAGGGGGATCAAAACCCTAGCTATTCACTCATCGACCATCACACCGCTAAAGCCTCCAAACCTCAGGAGGCCCAAGAACACTGTACTAGTTCATTTACCAACCTCCACAAGAGGCAATCCACCAAAGCATGAGTAGGGTTTTACACTCCCCACCGGCACGAACTTGGTAAATTGTCGTGTTCCTTGCCTCCCTCACCATCACATGAGTTCTTAGCCTTGCCCACCGAGTAACGAGCCTATTAAATCAAATCTATTGAGTGGCCTCCGCGTGCCCCCCTGTGTTCGAATCTTAGAGGTTTTGCGTTGCCTGAAATCTGATAACGGCCACCACCGGGGCGTGCCACCACACCGCCTCTTCCTCCCTCCTGCTCCAATGTCGTTCCACCATCCCCTTGCGAATGCCGCCTCCTTCCTTCCCCCTCGCATTCCATGGCAACCGGAAGGGACGCTTCCGGCATCGAGGCACACGCGAAGCCTTGAGAGCCACAGTTGGCCCCACTTCAATGGTGTTGGGCCTCCAGCGATGAGTAAGTACACCACTGCGGTCGCTTCTTCTTGTGTGTCTTGCTTGGCCTGAAGAATCCTAATTGTTGGATCTTTCAGGGTGCCCATGTCGGAGATCTGGGACCGAGGGTGTCCATTCCCGTCGTCCTGCGGTCGAGGGCGCACTGCAATTTGTGGGACTCTGAGCCCCTTGTCAAGGCCCGTGGAGATGGCACTCGCGAGGGGCCATGCTCAAAGCCCTCCCCCGAGAAGGTTCCTCATGAGGTTCACATAGGGGAGGCACCTCCTGACACCCTCCCTCCCAAGGGGCAGATCTGTCGAGGGCGGCTTGCGAGGGTCGCACGATCTGGCTACATGTCGAAACCTTCGACACATTGCAGGTACCTTAGAACAAGCTGATGCCGACCAGGGCATTCTTGGGGTGACCAGTGGCTCCACCATCCCACTGGGGAAGGTTTGACCCCCGATCAACTTCAGCACACGGGATAACAATCACACTGAGCATATTTACTTTGACGTGGTGCACATCATACATTCATACAATGCCATCCTAGGCTACCAGCGCTATCCAAGTTCATGGTTGAGAAACACCACGGCTACAACGTCCTCAAGATGTCGGTTTACAGCGGCATCATGACATCACCCGCGAGAAGAAAGAAGTGGTCAGCTCCCTAGAGCACGCTTACAAGGCTCCTGCCGCGGAGCGCTCACACGATGCCGAAGGTGATGGACATCGCGGAGCCACACCTCCAAGGAAGAAGCAGTTGCTACCCACCTTTTATTCTCCCAAGGCGAATGTCACACCGCGTGTTTTAACTCTCCTCACTAACTAACATAGCTCAAAAATTTGAACCAATTAAAATTTTGTTAATGCTTGTGATGCTTGATGTGATTGTTGCTTGCTGCTTGTTTGCTTGTGTTTTAAATCACAAGGTTCCTACTATTCTCTAGACTCACCTCCTTGACCCAAACCCTTGCCCAATGATTATGCCATGTGTGTAGGACCAAAAACTATTTATACCAAATATTATTTTGACCAAAAAGCATTTATGTCATTTATGCTTTCAAAACCCCTCGAGTTGGGATTTGTACTACAAGTCCCCAAATTAGGGAAGTTGTTTTGCCCCAATGTCACATCCCTAGATTTCTTGTTTGGTTATTAGCAAGATTGTGCTCATGTTTAAATTTTGCATTAGAAGTGAATTAGGGAATTGAAGAAAACCCTAGCACCTCATTATTCAACTCAACCCAAATGAAGCAAAAGTTCAATGAACTCAAAATGGCCTTAAAAAATGTTCATATTTTCTGTTAAATTTTGGAACCAATATGTCAGGGTTGATTAATATTTTCAAAAAAAATTGGCATTTTATTTAATTCACAAAAGCCACTGATATTACCCAAATATGTGGTTTTAAATATCTAAGGATATTATAAAATGTTGAAATAATTTCGTGGACTTGGAAATATTCCAAATAACACCCCACAATTACATTCCCTATTTTAGGAATAGTTTGGAGCCAAAAAAATAAATGAAACAAATGTTAGAATTGCAAACAGAAAAGAAATAAAGAAAAAAAGTAAAAGAATCTATCTAACGCTTCCCTGGTCCGGCAACTCGTTCATGTCGTCTTCCTTCTCGCCAGTCGGCAGCAGGAGGTGGTCGCCGTTTCTCCTCACCGCGGCACGCAGCTGTTTGCCTCCTTGCCCCCCACGTCGCGCTAGCCGCGAGGAGATAACCCTCCCGAGCTCATTCCCGGAGTGCCCATCTCCCCAATCTCCCTCCTTCCCTCTCTCCTCTCGGCCGCCATTGGAGCTGAGCTCGAGCTCAAGCTCACCGCCGTCTCCGGCCACACCAAGCCTCCCCGAGCACTCCATCATTTCTGCCTTGTCAAGCTCGTCCTCCACGACAACGGAATTGAGCCCACGAGCCCTGCATCGCCCCATCGCCGCCGTTCCCCATCTCCGGCCACCGAGGCTTCACCGTCGATCCAGCCGATCCCGACCTCCTTCTTCGTCTCCGTTGCCTCCGACAGCACCGCGGTGAGCTGCGGTTCGTTTCCCCCCATCTAATCGAGCCCCTCGCGCCCCTAGCACCATGGTCGTTGGACCCGAGATCCGGCAGCCGCCACGGCTCATCGCCGGTGCCCTCCGACCACCCTCAACCTTCCTCGCTACCCCTGTTAGGTGAGGCCGGGCCTGGGCTTCATCCCAGTGCTCTCGACACTCGAATCTGAGCCCCGTAGCGAGTTTTAGAGCAAATCCAGCGAGGAACTGCCGCTAGTTTGGTCGCCGCCGGTCAGCCTCCCACGGGCGGTGACGTGGCTGCCCTAATCCTCTATTAGTTAGCGCTAACAGTCACTGATAGTGGGCCCTAGAGGTAGGTCAAACCCACTAAGGGGCTGGTCAGCGTGGGATTATACCCTGTGACACTGACCAGTGGCCCCCACTAGTCAGTTTGACCAGACCCAGGCGATGTTGACCCAATGACGTCACCATAACGCAGTAAATGTATTTTTTGTGATTAAAAATAATTCCAGAAATGCTGAAAACTTTTAAAAATCATAGAAAATAAAATATAACTCCAAATTAGATAAATAATATATGTAAAATTATCAAAAAAATTCAATGAACACAATGGTGCTACTTTCATGCATGACAAAAAAAAGGTATGAAACAGCATCAGGTCAAATCACTTAAAGGAATTTGATAAATATCCTATTTCAAATAATATTTGAATTTTGAATTCAAATCAGAATCAAACTAATGTTCTGTTAGCCACATTAAACCATACTGCATTTCATTTCATGCGGGATTCAAAGTGCGTTATATTGACTAGAGGGGGGTGAATAGGAGATTTTTAGAATTTCATCACTGAGGAAATTCCTTTTGAGGAAATTCCTCGCTAATGACTAACTTGCAGCGGAAACAGCAAAGGATCAGGAGTGCAAATTATCACTACAACATTTTTCAAGGTGAAGAATATGAAAAGCAGTTTGCACAGTATGCACACACAAAGAAAACAAGTGAGGATTAACTTGCGTGAAGAATTTGGGGTTGAGGAATTTCAGAGAAAGTCTTCAGCAAATTCTTCAAACAGTGACAATGAAAATCTTCAACATACAATATGAGGAATTGAAAGAGTTGAAGAAATAGAACCCGTTTAACAGTGAAGACAGTTGTTGATGACCCAGTTCCAACTGTTGTGAGAGTTGTACATCTGGTTTGGAGCGGCTTGGTATTGAAACCAAAATACACACAATCCCGGGACACACAGTACCTACCGTATTCTCCTTGAGCTAAAACACACAGTCCTCGCCCAACACTCGTGGTAAGTCTTCAGGGCAGACTTCCAAACCCTCACAAACTTGGTCACCTGGCGATCCACAATTGACTGCTGGATTGCTCTAGACCATGACGCCTAGCCGTCTGGAGGATGCACAGTCCTCAAAGGTAAAAGGATTCAGCCCCACACAGGAACAACTTGTTCAGTGATGCTCAATCACTTGGTTTTGGTTTGTGGTTTGGTGTTTGGGGTATTTCCTTACTAATGAATTACTCTCGAAGACTCTGAGGAATTTGGGTTGCTCTTATGACAAGTGTCAGTTTCTAATGGAGCAGCCAACCAGCAAATGGTTGTGGGGGGCGGCTATTTATAGCCTCGGAGCATCCTGACGTGTTTTGACATTAATCCCCTTAAATAATATGACCGTTGGTGTGGATAAGATCAGTCATGTGGAGCGAATGGCGGTAACGGTCGGGACCCTCAACTGTGAGAGTCCTCATGTCTGTCATATTCCTCACATGAGGCTTTTGGTAGGATTAGGCTTGGGTTGAGCATCATGAGGAAATTCATTCCAAAGTGTTACTTTGACCCCCTTTAACAGTACGGTGTTCCTATGACTCAAGAGTGAAGAAAACAAAACGGAAAGAGTAAATCTTCAAGCTTCAAAGTCTTCAGATTGATTTTCTTCACGACACACCGAATTCCTCATCTTCAATATCTTCATGAGGAATATCAATTTCATCGCGATTCAATTCTTCAACATAAGACCAATTTCTTCAGCCGAAGATATAGATTTTTAGGGGTCGATATTCATCAAATATTTCAAACTCCTCAGTGACTTATAGATCCTGTGTACACTCATGAACACATTAGATACTTAACCTATAAGTCTTCAAACCACCAAAATCACTAAGGGGCACTTGATGCACTTACAATCTCCCCCTTTTTGGTGGTTGATGACAATTAGGTTAAGTCTTCAATGGGGCACTCGATGCATGATGAGAAATGGTATCTAACGAATTCCAGCATGCGTGCCTTAATATTTTGAGGAATAAGCATGCGAAGAAAAATGTTCAAAAGCGTCAGAGTACCACCGGGCTTAAGTTACAACTCATTACATAAAACACTTCAGAAGAGCCAGGAGTTTGTAACTTCAATAAAGTTCATAAGCTCCCAAAATATATCTCGCGTGAGGACTAACTCTCAGATTTCTCCCCCTTTGTCATCAAGCGACAAAAAGGGACAAAACTAGGGACCAACATGGGGCCCCGTGAAGACTTTCACTTCTTGGCAGTTGAGGAAGACGCGTGAGGATTCTTGGCAGCAGGCTTCCTCCTTGGACCAGTGGCAGTGTCTTGTTGGTCTTCATCAGATTCTACATTCCGGAATGAAGAAAAAGAACTGTCCTCAAGGTCTGAAACTGGAATTGGCCTGAATTTCTTCTTTGGTGGCCATGACCAGCCGAAGTCCTGTGTAAACTCCAATTCTTCAAGTTCCGCTGGAGTCTGCAAATGATCGAGTGTGGCCCATGTGCAATCAAGAACCCTCATGAAGATAGTGATGATTATGCTTCATTGCCTTCTGAGTCTCATTGGGGGTTTTCACAACGACGCCAAATTGACATTTGACCCACTTGTGATTGCAATCGACCTTTTGGTGAAGACTTAGGAGTAGTTCTCTGGTATTCAACACCCGTGGGGCAACTGGACTTAGCGGCTGTGTTTCCATATAATCCCATCAAGAATATGCATCTAGCTCATGAAACTGGCCATCAAGGGGCCGATTGCCTTCATCGATCACAGACTTGCCTTTTCCTTCAACTGGCTCGAAAGTCTTCTTGTTGACCCTGATCGGAGGCATATATCCAATGTGATTATTGAAATCAGCATGATAGTTGATGCCTGACCCGCGTCTGATGAATCTCATGATCCATGGAGCATCAATCTTCAAGTAAAAAGGTGACATAGCATTGTCAGCCAGAGTCCTCAAGAAGAAATTGTGAAGATTTATCGGGATGCCATGGATGATGTTGAAGAGTATATTCTTCATGATGCCTACAACATCTTCTTCATCATCATGGCCCTTGATTGGCGCAAGAACACTTCACAGGATTGTGTAAACAGGCCTGGGTTCATACTTTAGTTCATGGACCAGGAAAGTTGTTCTTGGTGGTTGGTCCTGGGCCAAAGGCTTCATGAGGACTTCCATCAGCTTGTTGGGTGATACGTATCAAACGTATCTATAATTTTTGATGGTTTCATTCTGTTATCTTGTCATCTTTGGATGTTTTATGTATCTTTTATAACTTTTTGGGACTAACTTATTAATTCAGTGCCAAGTGCCAGTTCCTGTTTTTTCTGTGTTTTTGGCTCTTTTCAGATCTGATTTTGGAACGGAGTCCAAATGGAATAAAATCCCCGAAATAAATTTTTCCCGAACGGAAGAAGATTTGGGGGCTTGTGGGCCAAGCCAGGAGAGCTACAGGGAGCCCACAAGCCCTGTAGCCGCCAGTAGGGGGGCGGCGGCTAGTAGGCTTGTGGCCTCCCTGGCACCCCCCTGACCTAGCTCCTTCGCCTATATATTCCCTAAAATACAGAAAAAAAATCAGGGAATCCACGAAAACACTTTTCCGCCGCAGCAAGCTTCCGTTTCCGCGAGATCTCATCTGGAGACCGTTCCCGGTGCCCTGCCGGAGGGGACTTTGGAGTTGGAGGGCATCTACATCAACATCATCACCCCTCCAATGACTTGTGAGTAGTTCACTTCAGACCTACGGGTCCGTAGTTAGTAGCTAGATGGCTTCTTCTCTCTCTTGGATCTTCAATACAAAGTTCTCCATGATCTTCATGGAGATCTATCCGACGTAATCCTCTTTGGCGGTGTGTTTGTCGAGATCCGATGAATTGTGGATTTGTGCTCAGATTATCTATGATATATATTTGAGTCTTTGCTGATTTCTTATATGCCTTATTTTATATCCTTGTAAGTCTCTCCGAGTCTTGGGTTTTCTTTGGCCAACTAGATCTATGATTCTTGCAATGAGAGAAGTGCTTGGTTTTGGGTTCTTACCGTGTGGTGACCTTTCCCAGTGACAGTAGGGGAAGCAATCCACACATCATGTAGTTGCCATCAAGGATAACAAGGTGGACTTGTTGTAGATATGAGAATGTCAATCTACATCATGTCATCTTGCTTAAGGCGTTACTCTGTTCTTTTGGACTTAATACACTAGATGCATGCTGGATAGCGGTCGACGTGTGGAGTAATAGTAGTAGATGCAGAAAGTATCGGTCTACTTGTTTTGGATGTGATGCATATAGATATAATCATTTCCATAGATGACGTGATGACTTTGCGCGGTTCTATCAATTGCTCGACAGTAATTTGTTCACCCACTGTCTACTTGCTTTCATGAGAGAAGCCACTAGTAAACATTACGGCCCCCAGGTCTATTCACACCTATCGTTTCGCTTTTACTTCGCTTTGTTACTTTGTTGCTTTCAGTTCTCACTTGGCAAACAATCTATAAGGGATTGACAACCCCGTCATAGCGTTGGGAGCAAGCTTTTTGTGTTTGTGCAGGCACTTGTGATACTCCTTCACGGGATCGATACCTTGGTTCTCAAAACTGACGGAAATACTTACCACCGCTGCGCTACATCACCCTTTCCGCTTCCAGGGAACACCAACACAAGGCTCTAAGGCCACGGGGAAATCCTTTGCATATTTGCCTAGGAAGTCCCTAAAGGCGTAGCTGTAGCAGAAGGATTCCTGGTGCCGTTGCTGAGGAGAATCAAGACAAGAATAGTCTCCCATCAGCACGTGTTTCTGGCGCCATTGGAAGGTCTTTTGTTGCAGTAGCAGAACTATTTCTGGCGCTGTTGCCGGGGAAGGAGAGATCTATCCAAGTAGGTCTCACAAACTCATCTCTTGCATTTACTTATTTGCGAGTTGCCTCTCGTTTTCCTCTCCCCCACTTCATATTTGCCGTTTTCATTTTCCTTTCTCTTTTGCCTTTCTCCTTTGCCGTTTTCTTTTGCCCGTTTCACTCTTTCTTCCTGCTCGTTTGTGTGTGAGATTGTCCATCAATGGATAGACCCACCACTTCAAATGACACCCCTGAGAATGAAGTTCTCAATTTTAGGCAGAATGAGGAAGAAAATTTAAAGGACGCTTGGTACAGGATTTGCAATGCTCAAAGTAGATCTACTCGTAAGCAATCCACTACCGTTCTTCTTCGCAGTTTTTATGTTGGAATTTCTCCTTGGAATAGGTATATCCTTGATACCATTTTAGGCGGGAATTTTTTGGGGATCCATACTGTTGACTCCTATGGAGCTATCATGAATTTGGTAGGCTCACCCCCGCTCATGGTTGGAACTACCTTAACCTTGAAACACGTGATGCAAAGGCTTGACACTATTGAAAACAAAATTGCCACAGTTGAACTTATTGAGGGTTTGGTAGAAAGATACACAATCAAATTACTCAGTACAGATCCATAGTGGGAAATTTTTTGAAAAATTTAAGGGAGAAGGAACTTATAGTTAATGATTCTTCTAGAATTGGCAAACTAGAAGATGTCATAACCAACTTGGGTTCCGCTTTTGCCGCTGTGCAGAATACTCCAAATTTCACTCTCAAAAAGACCGTCAAGTCTGTTTTTGTTCCAAAAGCTAGTGGTGATACATCTAGTAAAGATGAAGATCTTAAGATGATAAATGATCAAGCTACTTATGGTTTGAGCACCAAAGATGACTATACGTGATTCCATTGCCTTTTGCCTAGCTAAGGGCGTTAAACAAAAGCGCTTGTTGGGAGGCAACCCAACGAATCTATCCTTTTTCTTTCTGTTTTGTGTTTTCTACACTTTCATAATTCTGTTATGATTGTGTATTTTGTATTTCTTTTTGCGTTTGTGCCAAGCAAAACCGTTATGATTAGTCTTGGGATGATCGTTTGGTCATGTTGGAAAAGACAGAAACTTTCTGCTCACGAAAAGAATTTTTTTTTTTGTAAAAGATTTTGAGTTAATTCTTTTTGTTGCTGATTGCTATGCAAATTATTCAGACTGTCGTATTGTTTCATAATTTTTGAAGTACCACGTATATAGATTGCTACAGACTGGTCTGCTGTTAATAGATTTTGTTTTTGTTGTGTTGGTTGCTTATTTTGATGAAAATATGGATAGTATCGGGGGGTATTAGCCATGGAATATTGAAAATACAGTAACCCAAGATCAGCATAAGTAGAATCTAAGTTTGCTACAGTACCTAAGGAAGTGGTGGTTTGCTTTCTTATACTAATGTTATCACGAGTTTTTGTTTAAGTTTCGTGTTGTGAAGTTTTCATGTTTTGGGTGAAGTTCTTATGGACAAAAAGTTAAAGAGTGGCAAGAGCTCAAGCTTGGGGATGCCCAAGGAACCCCAAGAGATTCAAGTATGCCGTAAAAGCCTAAGCTTGAGGATGCCCCAGGAAGGCATTCCCTCTCTCGTCTTCAATCCATCGGTAACGTTACTTGGGGCTATATTTTTGTTCACCACATGTTATGTGTTTTGTTTGGAGCGTCTTGTATCGTAGGAGTCTTTTATTTTTGTTGTGTCACAATCATCCTTTCTGCACACCTAGAGAGAGAAACATGCACTCACCGTGATTTTGTGGAGCTTCACTTATATCCTTTGGTAGACAATTCAGCTCACATGTGCTTCACTTATATCTTTTGAGCTAGATACTTTTGCTCAATGTGCTTCACTTATATCTTTTAGAGCACAATGGTGCGTGGCTTGGTAGTTGATCTATGCTATGAAAGTAGTCTCAAAAGGGGTAGTTATCCAAAGGGATACGAAAACTTCCACCTTCATGTGCATTGAATAGTTAGAGAAGTTTGATTCATCTCAACTAGTTTTGAGTTGTGGTTTTGGTAATATTGAAGTTATGCTAGTAAGGTGTTGTGGATCTAGAAATACTTGTGTTGAATTTAGTGATTCCTGTAGCATGCACGTATGGTGAACCGCTATGTGATGAACTCTGAGCATGATTAGTCTTTTGATTGTCTTCCTTTTTGTGGCGGTCGGGATCGCGCGTTGGTTTATACCTACCAACCCTTCCCCTAGGAGTATGCGTTGAATGCTTTGTTTCGATTACTAATAAAACTTTTGCAATAAGTATATGAGTTCTTCATGACTAATGTTGAGTCCATGGTTTATATGCACTTTCACCTTCCACCATCACTATCTTTTTTGTGTCGTGCAACTTTCACCGGTGCACAAAACCCACCATTAGCCTCCCTCAAAACAGCCACCATACCTACCTACTATGGATTTTTCGAAGTCATTCCGAGATATATTGCCATGCAACTACCACCATGACATGTGCCACCACTTCTACATTGCCATTGCATGATCTTAAGATAGCTAGCATGATGTTTCCATTAATGTCTATGACATGCTAGATCATTGTCACGATACACCACCGGAGGCATTCCATCTAGAGTCATCGTTGCTCTACGTTTTGAGTTGAAAGTGTGATGATCATTATTGATGGAGCATTGTCCCATGTGAGGAAATAAAAGAGGCCAAAGATGCCCACCAAAAATAAGAGGCCAAAGAGCCCACGCACAAAAAATAAAAAATGATGAGAGAAAAAGAGAGAAGGGACAATGCTACCACCTTTCCACACTTGGGCATATTAAGCACCATGATCTTCATGATTGAGAGTCTCTCGTTTTGTTACCACCATATAGCTAGTGGGAGATTTTCATTATATAACTTGGCTTGTATATTCCAATGATAGGCTTCCTCAAAATTACCTTAGGTCTTCGTGAGCAAGCAAGTTGGATGCACACCCACTAGTTTTCTTTAAGAGCTTTCACATACTCTTAGCTCTAGTGCATCATTTGTATGGAAGTCCCTACTCATTCACATTGATATCTATTGGTGAGCATCTGCACAGCTCATTGATATGCCTAGTTAATGTGACCACCTTCTCCTTGTTTTTCTTGCAACCTTCACCACACTCCACACCACTTATAGTGCTAAAACCATGGCTCATGCTCATGTATTGCGTGAGAGTTGAAAAGGTTTGAGAAAGTAAAGGTGTGAAAACAATTACTTGGCCAATACCGGGGTTGTGCATGATTTAAATTCATTGTGCAATGATGATAGAGCATAGCCAGCAACATGCTTTTGTAGGGATAACTTTCTTTTGGCCTTGTTATTTTGAAAGTTCATGATTACCTTGCTAGTTTGCTTGAATTATTATTGTTTCCACGTCAATAGCAAACTATTGTTTTGAATCTAATAGATCTGAAGATTCACGTCACATAAGAGGAGTTACAAAGGACATCTATGCTAGGTAGCATGAAAGGATCAAAAATACATTCTTTATCACTTCCCTACTCGAGGACGAGCAGGAGTTAAGCTTGGGGATGCTTGATACGTCTCAAACGTATCTATCATTTTTGATGGTTTCATGCTGTTATCTTGTCATCTTTGGATGTTTTATGTATCTTTTATATCTTTTTTGGGACTAACTTATTAATTCAGTGCCAAGTTCCAGTTCCTGTTTTTACTGTGTTTTTGGTTCTTTTCAGATCTGATTTTGGAACGGAGTCCGAACGGAATAAAGTCCCCAAAATAATTTTTTCCCGAACGGAAGAAGATCAGGGGGCCTGTGGGCCAAGCCAGGAGAGCTACAGGGAGCTCACAAGCCGTGTAGCCGCCACCAGGGGGCGGTGGCTAGCAGGCTTGTGGCCTCCCTGGTGCCCCCCTGACCTAGCTCCTTCACCTATATATTCCCTAAAATACTGAAAAAATCAGGGAATCCACGAAAACACTTTTCAACCGCCGCAAGCTTCCGTTTCTGCGAGATCTCATCTAGAGACCCTACCCGGTGCCCTGCCGGAGGGGCCTTTGGAGTTAGAGAGCTTCTACATCAACATCATCGCCCCTCTAATGACTCGTGAGTAGTTCACTTCAGACCTACGGGTCCGTAGTTAGTAGCTAGATGGCTTCTTCTCTCTCTTGGATCTTCAATACAAAGTTCTCCATGATCTTCATGGAGATCTATCCGATGTAATCCTCTTTGGCGGTGTGTTTGTTGAGATCCGATGAATTGTGGATTTGTGATCAGATTATCTATGATATATATTTGAGTCTTTGCTGATTTCTTATATGCATGATTTGATATCCTTGTAAGTCTCTCGGAGTCTTGGGTTTTGTTTGGCAACTAGATCTATGATTCTTGCAATGGGAGAAGTGCTTGGTTTTGGGTTCTTACCGTGTGGTGACCTTTTCCAGTGATAGTAGGGGCAGCAAGGCACACATCATGTAGTTGCCATCAAGGGTAACAAGGTGGGGTTTGTCGTAGATATGAGATTGTCCATCTACATCATGTCATCTTGCTTAAGGCGTTACTCTGTTCTTTTGGACTTAATACACTAGATGCATGCTGGATAGCGGTCGACATGTGGAGTAATAGTAGTAGATGCAGAAAGTATCGGTCCACTTGTTTTGGACGTGATGCCTATAGATATAATCATTGCCATAGATGATGTCACGACTTTGCCCGGTTCTATCAATTGCTTGACAGTAATTTGTTCACCCACCGTCTACTTGCTTTCATGAGAGAAACCACTAGTAAACACTACAGCCCCCGGGTCTATTCATACCTATCGTTTCCACTTTCGCTTTTACTTTGCTTTGTTACTTTGTTGCTTTCAGTTCTCACTTGGCAAACAATCTATAAGGGATTGACAACCCCTTCATAGCATTAGGAGCAAGCTTTTTGTATTTGTGCACGCACTTGTGATACTCCTTCACTGGATCGATACCTTGGTTCTCAAAACTGAGGGAAATACTTACCACCGCTGCACTACATCACCCTTTCCGCTTCGAGGGAACACCAACGCAAGGCTCCAAGGCCGCGGGGAAATCCTTTGCATATTTGCCTAGGAAGTCCCTAAAGGCGTAGCCGTAGCAGAAGGATTCCTGGTGCCGTTGCTGAGGAGAATCAAGACAAGAATAGTCTCCCGTCAGCACGTGTTTCTGGCGCAATTGGAAGGTCTTTTGTTGCAGTAGCATTGGGCAGCTCCCGTTCATCATACATCTTCACAGCATTTTCTGAAGGAATTGACACAGGAAGTACTTGCCGCAGCTCATTTGCAGGGGCCTTGAACTGTGTGTGCTGCATCATCTAATCCAGCACCCAAGTGTTGATATATGTTGGATCTCATGAGATGTGCAGAGTGGCATAGAATTGAAGAACGATATCACTGTTCCAATCGCAGATATCAGAGCAAAGAGGGAGTAGTCCTGCTTCATGAAGAACGTTGAGGACTAGGACGAAGCAAGGAATTTCTTCAAGCTCAACATGAGGAATATGCCTGTGCTGAAATGTTTTGTTTCTTCCACAGAGCATAGATGCATAGTAGTTGAGCTGAGTCCTTGTCCAAAACTTCATGTGCCTGATGTGAGGCTTGTCATAGGGATTTTTTTTTATGAAATACATGCGTTCTTCATAGAACGCTTCCTTCTCAAACTTTGTCCGCTTGGAGAAGGGCTGATGCTGCATAGGCTGAAGATTTTGCTTCTTCCTTGAGGAGATACAATCCGGATTGACAACTACAAGAGCAGTCTGTGTATTTGGCGCAGGGGCATTTTCTTCAGCATGTTCCTCATGATTAGGAATTTCATCAGCCTGTGCCTCAGGTTCAGGATTTTGCTTCGGGTGAGGATTTTCTTCAGCCCGAGCCTGTGGTTGAGATTTTTGCTCAGGAGGAGGAATCTCTTCATGCTGAGCCTCAGATTGAGGATTTTGCTCAAGATTTGGATTTCCTCAACTTGAGGAGTTTGCTTGGAGGAGGAGCCAAATTCATCACGTGTAGCAGCTGATTCTTCAGCAGGTTCTTCAAGAGGAATGAATGTGTGAGGACTATCATCAATTTCAATTTCCTCATAAGTGTGTTCCTCAGACTCAGCATTCTTCATTCCCTCATCAGTCAGATGCTCCTTGTCTTCGCTCTCGAAGGGAATCATTTCATAGGAAGGAGCAATCTTGAGAGGCACAACATCCAAAGGAGCATTTTCTTCGAGGGATTTTAGGCGCTTGGCTACAGTTGATTCTGGTGTTGAGGAAGCTTTTCTTTTGTAGCTTCCTTTTATGCAGCCATGGTTTTCTTCACGTCTGATGCAGACGGAGTAATTTTATTCAGCATTGAAGATTTTGGTGAAGGCATTTTATCTTCAGGAGGCGGAGTTGTATCCGTCCTAGCAGTTTCCTCAGCTGAAGCTTGTTCTTCAGCTGGAGCATATTCCTCAGCTGGCTCAGATGCATCAGCCGGAACTTCCTTAGCTATTTCCTGATTAGCCGGTGCATCGACACGGCTTTCTTGAGGCATTTCGTCGACAGGTGTGGGTTGTTCTTACTCAATCTTAGGCTGTTGTGGTGTTACTGGAGGGGCAGCCTTTTTGTTGTAATCATCAACTGCGCTGGTGGCAAACTTGATGAAATTGTTCTTGAGACTTTGACGATCAGATAGCTTGGTGTACTTGTCAGTCAAAGTCTTCAATTCTCCCTGGGTTGACACAAGAGCATCAGGCGTCAGGCCGAGGAGATTTTGTATGAGGAATTTCTCCTTCTTCAGCTTCGCAATCTTTGCTTGTTTGGCTTGCGTCTCCTTCCACTTGGCCACGTTGATGAAAGTGGCCACCATGTGGCTGATGCCTGGGGGAAGCTTCAAGTCATCAATAGGTGTGTTGGGGTCATCATACCAAACATTGATGTAGTCCAAAAGGACTTTTGGGTCCATGGCCAGAGGAATGGCGCTGCCTGAAGCTTGAGCAACCCTTTCCTGCTTGTTTCTCATGATTGCCTCAAGAGTCTCATCATCATATTCATCACTGCCTTCTGATGCAGAAGGGACTTTGATGACTTTGCCTGTGCTGGGTCTGGTTCCTCTTCCAGCAGTCACCTTAGTCTTCATTGGTGTTGGTGAAGATTTTGTCTCTGAGCTCCTTGCAGAACGAACAGAGGAGCTGGAGACAGTAGGCAGTTGTTGCAAAATCTGCTTGGGTTCAGGCTTTGAAGCCTTTGGTGTTGCTCGGGGTTTTGGCGCAGATGCAGGTGCAGCCTTCTGAAGCAATTTCTCCTGAGGCTTTGAAGCCTTTCATTTCTATGGCACAGGCTTCACTTGAGGAATGTCCGTTCCAGAAGTTTCAGCGGCTCAGGAGGTGGCTGCGGCAACAACAGCAGCAGCAGATTCTTCATTAAATTTCCTCACAGCGGCTTCTGCTTGCTTCTGAAGCTTTGACAAGTGTTTTGTCTTTTCCTCATGATAGTCATCAATTGTCTTGAGTCTTGAAGGATGGGCATCTGGATAATCCTCGAGAGGAGCCCTTTTTCCACGTGGCTTAAGAGCAAATTTCTTCGCATACTTTGGAGTGACGAATCTGTATTCTTTGCACTCCTTAGCCCACCAGTGTTCTATCTTTTGAAGCCTTATTTTCCTCTTGGGCATTGTTTCTTGCTCATATGGTGTGCAGTATTCCGAGTATATATCCTCAGGGATATCAATGGCAGTTTCTGTTCGAGTTTCTTGCCACCCTTTTGCTTCATGTCATCTTCCATTTTCTTCAGCTGAGGCTTTTGCTGAGGAAATTGAACTCTTGAGGAGTCTGATGACACTTGCAGATTTTCTTCAAGAAACGCTGCAAATGAGTTAAGTTGATGAGAACCTAGAGATTCATCAGCTGAAATTTTTGTACCTGTGAACAGAGTATAGTTGCGAGGAATTTGGAGATGTCATATGCGTTCTAAGATTTGAAGAAATTGAAAATTTTGAAGTTGAGGAATTTGACCAGTTGGTTGAGGAATTTGTCTAAGCACTCTGATCTTGGGTTCCAGAGTTGTACAGATTCGAAACTTTGAACAATTGAGGAATCTCATGAAGACCTTTAGTTGCTTAGTGAAATTCATCAACAGCTGTGGAATAAGTAGTGTTTGAGGAATAGAGACTCATAGACACTTTGAGGAAAAACAGATTCCACGAATCAAAGGTAAAATAGTAGATTGAAAGGGACTGTAAAAATAGGGTTTTATTTACCCTATATAGCGCGCACGAAGAATAGAAGAAGAAGTAGCAGTAGATGCTCTTCGGTGTGAGTCCACTGCGCCCTAACTTGGTAACAGAGGACAGCTACGGCGGCGGCGGACGAAGACGTTCCGGTTCCGGCGTGATTCCGGCGACGGAGAGGTCGAGGTAGTGAAGCTTATCCTCGTCGGCAACAAAACTTCTAGTGATGGCGCTAGGGCTTTGCTGTAGTGGAGAGGAGGTCGAGAGAGAACGAAGAGTTTTGACTGGAGGGGGTAAGGACATATTTATAGCTCAGGTGAAAACTGCCCGGCCGATTCTTCCGAACCGAACTACCCCTGCCCTTTCGTCTCCGTAGTACATGCGTAGCAACCGTTTAAAGTCGTGGAGATCGTGCTTATCTGATCGTGGGAAGTGGGGTTCAGTTACTGTGTAAAAATATAAAAATCAATTTTCAGAATTTGAGGATTTTGTTACAAAATCATCAGCTTACTAGGACACAATGAGAATTTTGAACAAAGTTTCAAGTAGAAAGCATATGAAGAATTGAATAGAGTGGGTGAGTATAGCATAGAGGGGAAGTAGGGTCTGATCACATTCACTTAGATGAAATATCAAGTTGAAGAAATACGTATAAGTGAATGCGTTTGAGGACTTTGAAATCTCAGTCTATATATATATATATATATATATATATATATATATATATATATATATATATATATATATATATATTGGCAAATAAAAATCATCAAGTGTTTTTGAAGATTTTGATAAACTTGAGGATTTTGTGGCAAAGCATCATGTTGATGAATTTCATCTTTGAAGAAAAACAATTTTGAAGAACAACTTTGAAGAAAATCAACTTTGAAGAAATTCAGCTTTGAAGAAATTCAAGTTGAGGAATTTCAAGTTGGGTGGTGGTGTGACCCACCGTATAAGAATGTTGATTTCATACGCCGCGTACAATTGTCGTAGGGCCCTGAGAATCAATTTCTTCATTAATTTCCTCACACTAAGAGTGATATTCTTCATTGGTTGAAGAAAATCGATTCTTCGTGTGTTGCACATCTAAGTCATCAATATTGCATAAGTGTTAGGATGTGTGCATGTTTTTACAAAATATTTGAAGATTCTAAGATATTTAGCTCACACCGCAACTTGCAAAACCTTTTCTCATCCAAGGGCTTAGTGAAGATATCTGCTAGTTGATTGTTAGTCTTCACATGGTCGATGAGGATATTTCCCTTGAGGACATGGTCCTGAAGAAAATGATGACGAATCTCGATGTGCTTAGTCATCGAGTGATGTACTGGGTTGTATGCAATCTTGATTGCACTCTCATTGTCGCAGTAGAGAGGCACATTCTTCATGTTGATGTTGTAGTCCTTGAGGGTTTGCTTCATCCATAGCAATTGAGCACAACATGGACCAGCAGCAATGTACTCAACTTCGGCAGTGGGTACTGAAACGCAGTTCTACTTCTTGGAGGACCAGCAAACTAATGATCTTCCTAGGAAATGACATGTGCTAGAGGATGACTTGCGATCCACACGGTCACCAGCATAGTGAGATTCAGAATGTCCCACAAGATGAAGATTTGAGCCCTTGGGGTACCATAATCCTACTGTTGGTGTGTGAGCGAACTATCAAAGAATATGCTTCACAGCCTTATGGTGTGATTCCTTCGGGTTTGCTTGAAAACGTGCACACATGCAAAAACTAAGCATTATATCTGGCCTAGATGCACACAAGTACAGTAAAGAGCCAATCATGGAGCGATATACCTGCTAATCGAATTCTTTACCATTTTCGTTAGTGCAGAGGTGGCCGTTGGTAGGCATGGGAGTCTTGGCACCTTTGCATTCATGCATATCGAATCTCCTCAGAATATCCTTGAGATATTTCTCCTATGATACGAAGATCCCATTGCGTTGTTGACGAATGTGAAGACCTAAGAAGAATTTCAGCTCCCCCATCATAGACATATGATATTCTTCACTCATCTTGTAAGCAAATTCATCACTGTAACGTCTGTCAGTACAGCCAAATATGATGTCATCGACATATATCTGGCACACAAATAGTTCATTATGTTGGATCGAGTGAACCAGGTTTGAAGCCTTTCTTCATGAGGAATTCCTTCAATGTATCGTACCACGCCCGAGGGGATTGCTAGAGACCATAGAGCGCCTTTTTGAGTCTGAAGACTTTGTCTGGATTCTTTGGATCCTCAAAACTTGGGGGCTGGGCAACATATACTTCTTCCTCAAGCTTACCATTGAGGAATGCACTTTTCACATCCATTTGATATAAGATAATGTTATGATGATTAGCATAAGCAAGTAGTATTCGAATAGCTTTAAGTCTAGCAACAGGTGCAAAAGTTTCATCGAAATCAATTCCTTCAACCTGTGTGTAGCCTTGGGCTACAAGTCGTGCCTTATTCCTCACCACTTGACCATCCTCATCTGGCTTGTTTCAGAAATTCCACTTGGTGCCGATGATATTGTGCTTGCGAGGATCTGGTCGTTTGACGAGCTCCCATACGTCATTCAACTTGAATTGAAGAAGTTCGTCTTGCATGGCTTGGATCAACTCCGGTTCCATGAAAGCCTCAGCAACTTTTGAAGGTTCTGCGATAAACACAAAGGAAAAATTGCCACAAAAGTTGGCTAAGTGTGAAGCTTTTGAGTGAGTGAGAGGACCTATCACGTTGATTTCATCGAGGATTTTGTGAAGTTGTACTTCATTTGCAATCCTCGGATGAGCTGGTTGAGGATTTCGTCTGGGCTGAGGAATTGGTTCTGGAGCAATTTCCTCAGGAGCATCTTCTTGATTTTCATCAGTGTTGGGAATGATTTCTTCAGCAATTTCCTTAGTGGGAACACTGTCTTCAGTAGCTTTGAGCTTTATTGCTTCATCGGGAGACAACTTATCTGGATCAGGAGGCAATTGCTCTCTTTGCGAGCCATTAGTTTCATCGAGCCGCACATCTAAAGTTTCAACAACCTTGTTCAGATAGTTGTTGAAGACTCTGTAGGTGTGCGAGTCCTTTCCATAACCAAGCATAAAGCCCTCATGTGCCTTAGGTGCAAACTTTGAGCTATGGTGAGGATCTCTAATCCAGCATTTTGCACCGAAGACTTTGAAATAACTTACATTGGGTTTCTTGTCATTGAGGAGTTCATATGAGGTTTTCCTGATGAATTTGTGAAGATATACCCCGTTGATGATATGGCATGTAGTGTTGATTGCTTCAGGCCAGAAACGACGAGGAGTCTGATATTCTTCAAGCATGGTTCTTGCCATCTCAACCAGAGTCCTGTTCTTTCTTTCGACGACACTATTCTGTTGAGGAGTATAAGGAGCAGACAATTCGTGAGTAATACCAAGTTCATCAAGATAATTATCAAGACCGGTGTTTTTGAATTCTGTTCCATTATCACTCCTGATGTGTTTGATCTTGACGCCGAAGTTCGGCGAGGCCCTTGAGGAAAATCGTTTGAAGACTTCCTGCACTTCAATTTTATACAAAATGATATGCACCCAAGTTTATCTGGAATAATAATCAATTATGACAAAGCCATATAAAGATGCTGCATTTGTTAAAGTGGCATAATGAGTAGGTCCAAATAAATCCGTGTGAAGCAATTCAAATGGACGAGTAGTGGTCATGATGGTCTTCGAGGGGTGCTTGGATCTGGATATTTTCCCAGAGTCACAAGCACCGAAGAGGTGGTCCTTGAGGAATTTGACTGATTCGATGTCGATGACATGCTTCTTCTTCGCGAGCGTGTGCAAATTCCTCATGCCTGCGTGATCAAGTCTTCGATGCCACAGCCACCCTTCTCAGGTTTTTGCTAGTAAGCAGGTGGCTGATTGAGGACCTGTAGAGAAATCAACAATGCGCAAATCCCCTCTTCTAACACCTTCGAAGACTTTGGGTCTGTCAGATTCCATGATGACAACACATCTATATCTTGCAAAGATAACAACCATATCAAGATCACAAAGCATTGAGACTGACATGAGGTTAAACCCAAGGGATTCCACAAGCATCACTTTGTCCATGTGCCTGTCCATGGAAATAGCCACTTAGCCAAGTCCCAATACCTTGCTTTTACCTTTGTCAGCATAAGTGATTTGCTTCAGGGGTGATGGAGTTAGTGGCATATTCATCAGCAAGCTTTTGTCACCAGTGATGTCTGAAGCAACTATCAAGAACCCACTCAGTGCTCTTGGGTTTGTCATCCTGCAGATGAATTAGTACAGCTTACCATCTCATATGCTTCATACTTGAAGAATATGATATCAATTTCATCAGATAGGAATCTCATCATAAGCAGTAATTATGAGGACGTGTGAAAGATTTTCCATTTCATCAATGTTAGCTTGCGTCCTATCAAGCATTTTCCTTAGGTCTCTAGCAAATTCTTCAGATGATGATTTTCATCTGGAGAACTGACCTGCAGAAGTGATTAGTTCAATTTCTTCACCACCCACATGTGAAGGGGTGGTAAAGCATTCATCATCCCGCGACCACCATATGAGAAAGGGGGCATTGAAGCTAATGCACTTCTTTTAATAGTAGGGGGTTAAAGTACTCAAATGAATATGCAGATAATTTATTTGAGGATTTATGAACATAATGATTTCAAGAATAACGCTCATATTCATATTCCTTGTAATTTCCCTGCATGTTAGAAGCATTAGCATGGGTACGAGCATAGTTTTGACCAGTTGAGGATTTTGATCCTCTTGAAGACTTTCGTCCTCTTGAGGAATTTTATATGGGGTTCAAATTCTTCATGGGTGGTTTCATGAGGACATTCACCTGAAGATTTTCAAGGAAACTTTTGGGAACCCAGATTTTCCTCAGGGGAGGCCCATTCCTGCAGTTAGTTCCAACATATCGAGCAAATACTTCACCAGATTGATTTGTGAACAGTTTATAGTGTGGAGTCAAATGACTCATCTGAGGAATAGGATAATTTACATGCAAAGCCTGTTAGATAGGATGGATCAAATGGAGGCCCTTTAGCAGCAACCCATGAGGTTTTGGGATACTGCTCAGGTTTCTAGTATGATCCATCAACATTCATTTTCCTCTCAAAGGCAATTCCTTCTTTCCTCGGGTTCCTGTTCAGGATCTTCTTTTTGAGCACATCGTAAAGGGTTTGGTGTCCTTTGAGACTTTTGTATATGCATGTCACATACAATTCCTCCAGCCCTGCATTTTCATCAGTGACATTTGTGGTTTCTTGAAGTGAGGAATTTGACACTACAGGAGCAGTTGAAGAATTTGTAGCAATAGAAGCATTTGATGATTATGGTGAAGAATTAACAGTTTCACGTTCGATGCATTTAAGACATGGAGGAATGAATTTGGTCTGAGCAACACTGATCTGTTGAGTGAGTAATGAATCATTTTCCATACGAAGATCATCATGAGAAGTCCTCAGCTTCTCAAGATCAAGTTTCCTTTTAAGAAATTCATAGGAAAGTTTCTCATGATCAGCGAGGAGTGTAACATGACGATCTTGAAGATTATAAAATCTGGACTGAAGACTTTTAATATCTTCAGTGAGGATTTGGGTAAGATTCATTTCATCATTCAGCAGATCATCGCTTTTGTCTAGCAGTTTCTGAAGCTTTTCTAGGGCAGTTTGTTGTTTAGTAGCAATGATGGCAAGTTTACTGTAACTGGGTTATTTATAATCATCTGGTTCACAGTCACTTCAATCAGAGGAGGAAGCATCATTCGATACCTTTGAACCTTTTGCCATGAAGCAATAGGTTGGAGCGAAGTCATCAGCATAGTCATCAGTGTGGATGGTGTTATCATTTTCTTCAAGGTTGAAGATTGACTTGCTGACGAATGTGGTTGCAAGTGAAGATTAGCCTGTCCAGATTCTGAGTCTCCATCAGAACCCTCCTCTTCATCACATTCCTCGGATTCTGCCTCACAATCCATTTCCTTGCCAATAAGCGCTCGAGCCTTTCTGAAACTAGTCTTCTTGTGCGATGAGAACTTTGAGGATGAGGATTTTGAAGATTTCTTGTTTTTCTTCGAGTCATCAGAACTTCCATCCTTGTATTTCTTCTTCTTTGATTCCTTTCCCAAACAAGGACAACCAGCAATGTACTGACCTGATTTCTTGCATTTGTGGCAGGTTCTTTTCTTGTAGTCCTCAGATGAAGATTCTGATTTCCTCATATCTCTTCTTAAAGATTTACCAAACTGGCCACGTCTTCAGGATCACCAATGCTACCATCTGAGTCTTCTTCTTTAGATGAGGAAATTTCTTTGGACTTCAGTGCACGAGGTCTAGAATAGCTTGGTCCATATAAGTTTCTCTTTTCTTCTTGTTGGAATTCATGAGTATTGAGTCTTTCGAGTATATCAGCAGGATCAAGCATCTTGTAGTCTGGTCTTTCTTGAATCATCAGAACTAAAGTATCAAATTAAGAATCGAAAGATCTTAGCAGTTTCTTCACAACTTCATGATCAGTGATGTCTCGAGCTCCCAGTGCATGCAGTTCATTTGATATGTCAGTGAGGCCATCAAAGGTATCTTGACAGCTTTCATTGTCAAGCCTCTTGAAGCGATTGAAGAGATTGCGAAGAACATCAACACGAGAATCACGTTGGGTTGATACTCCTTCATTAACTTTCGACAGCCTTTCCCAGATAAGTTTTGCTGAGCCCAAAGCACTCACTCTGCCATACTGACCTTTGCTCAGATGGCCACAGATGATATTCTTCGCTTGAGAATCAAGTTGCTTGAATTTCTTCACATCAGTGGGAGAGACAGTAGCAGTGATGATGGGCACACCATGTTCCACAATATACCAGAGATCATTGTCAATAGCTTGTAGATGCATCTGCATCTTGGTCTTCCAGAAGGGAAAGTCCTTTCCTTCAAAAGTTGGGCATCCTGCAGTAACCTTGATCATGCCGGCAGTCGACATAACTAAAACTCTAGGTGGTTAAACCAATATCACACAGAACAAGGTACTACCTTGCTCTAATACCAATTTAAAGTGAGTTATATCGACTAGAGGGGGGTGAATAGGAGAATTTTAGAATTTCATCACTGAGGAAATTCCTTTTGAGGAATTTCCTCACTGATGACTAACTTGCAGCGGAAACAACAAAGGATCAGGAGTGCAAAGTATCACTACAGCAGTTTTCAGGTGAAGAATATGAAAAGCAGTTTGCACAGTATGCAGGCACAGAGAAAACAGGTGAGGATTAACTTGTGTGAAGAATTTGGGGTTGAGGAATTTCAGAGACAGTCTTCAGCAAATTCTTCAAAGAGTGACAATGAAAATCTTCAACATACAATATGAGGAATTGAAAGAGTTGAAGAACTAGAGCTCGTTTAATAGTGAAGACAGTGGTTGATGACCGAGTTCCAACTGCTGTGACAGTTGTACATCTGGTTTGGAGCGGCTTGGTATTGAAACCAAAAGACACACAGTCCCGGGAGACACAGTCCCTACCGTATTCTCCTTGAGCTAAGAACACACAGTCCTCGCCCAACACTCGTGGTAAGTATTCAGGGAAGACTTCAAAACCCTCAAAATTTTGGTCATGTGGCGATCCAATATTGACTAATGGATTGCTCTAGACCATGACGCCTAACCGTTCGGAGGATGCACATTCCTCAAAGGTAAAAGGCTTCAGTCCCACCCAGGAACAACTTCTTCAGTGATGCTCAATCACTTAGTTTTGGTTTGTGGTTTGGTGTTTGAGGTACTTCCTCACTGATGAATTACTCTCGAAGACTCTGAGGAATTTGGGTTGCTCTTATGACAAGTGTCAGTTTCTAGCAGTGCAGCCAACCAGCAAATGGTTGTGGGGGGGCAGCTATTTATAGCCTGGGAGCATCCCGACATGATTTGACATTAATGCCCTTAAATAATATGACCGTTGGTGTGGATAAGATTAGTGATGTGGCGCGAATTGCGGTAACGGTCGGGACCCTCAACTGTGAGAGTCCTCATGTCTCTCATATTCCTCACATGAGGCTTTTGGTCGGATTAGGCTTGGGTTGAGCATCATGAGGAAATTTATTCCAAAGTGTTACTTTGACCCCCTTTTACAGTACGGTGTTCCCATGACTCAAGAGTGAAGAAAATAAAACAGAAAGAGTAAATCTTCATGCTTCAAAGTCTTCAGATTGATTTTCTTCAGGACACACCGAATTCCTCATCTTCAATATCTTGATGAGGAATATCAATTTCACCACGATTCAATTCTTCAATAGAAGACCAATTTCTTCAGCCGAAGATATACATTTTTAGGGGTTGATATTCATCAAATATTTCAAACTCCTCAGCGACTTATAGATCCTGTGTACACTCATGAACACATTAGATACTTAACCTGTAAGTGTTCAAACCACCAAAATCACTAAGGGGCACTAGATGCACTTACACTGATCATGCATCATATTGTGGCATTCGAATGATATTGATTGTCGATATTATTTCGGTAGGCTCTTCCCCTCCAGATACGTCTGAATATCCGGCCGACGGATTTTATCCCTCCACTGAGGAACAAGGCAAGCACCATTTTTGATCATCCCGATAAAATCCCATGTTCCCGCTCCTGCTCTCACTTATTGCATTAGGACAAAATATTCCAAATGCTTTACTTCGATAGCTGAACCCATTCCTTTGCATGACCTGTCATTGTCACGGTAAATAGCTAAAGCTTGCAACCTAGCATACCTGGTAGTTGCTTGAGCCATGATGTGTCTTATCCTGCTATGGTTGCTATGCCTAGAGTTGTGTCAGGTGTGTTTCATGTGGGTGATGAACAGGAATGGCCGATGTGTTCTAGTGACAAAGGATAAGTGTAGAACCTGATTTGGTAAAGGTACCGATGAAAGGCTATGTAGAAGTACATGGCGGGTTGTTTCATTGGAACCGTCTTTAGGAACTGAGTTCCGTGTATGAAATCCAAGACTAGATACTACCACACATTGGGTTCTGGTAACTCGACCCCTCTCGTCTTATTAATTGCCTAGTACTCAGTCCAGGAGTTGCAAGTAGTTTATGGTGTTTATAGTCATGCTGGAGGTCGTGCATAGTGCTGACCTTAGAGGTGGACTATGACGCGGTAGGCAGTGGCACGGTGTACCAAGTGGCACCTGGATGGTGGGCTTGGGAACCCTGCGCACATCGTTTGGGGCCGTAGCGGAAACCTTGGTCGGACTTCCGTGCGGGTTCACTCTCAAATAGGCAATAAACCTAGACTAGGTATTAGTGTGGTTAACGGTCGTGGCCAACTCCGTCGCTGGGATTCCGCTTGAAGGTTGTCGAGGTGCATAAAGTGCACTTGGTGATAAGTGGCGAGTGCGTGTGTGAAGTACACCCCTGTAGGGTTATGGTCTATTCGAATAGCCGCGTCCGCGGATATGGACTACTTGGAGACATGTGTTGTTCATATATAACTTTAATGGCTACTCATAAAAGTATCAAGATAAGTGTGAGTATCATGTATGGCATTCCTGTAGGGAGACGGGAAGGAATCCATGATAGTGTATTGTTGTGGTGGTAGTGGACTCATGTACGAGTTATCAAAGTTGTGTAAAACTATTTAAAGTTGTAGTATACGCTAGCCAAGAGTCAAAGTTGGCTAGCTGCATGACACCCCACAACCCCGTTTATTGATACATGTGCATGAGTAGATATATATGTTCTAAAGTCTTGCTGAGTACCTTTGTACTCATGTTTGTTTAGTTAATGTTGCAGAAGACACCCACGAGCCAACAGGTGGGTTCTATCTAAACGTCGATGATGACAAGTAGCTGGTGTCCCAGCTACGACCTGGCCCCTTCCGGAAGGGATCTGTAGATAGTCAGGCTTTATGCCTTTTCCTTTCGTCTGTATGTACTCAGACAGCTTTAATGCTTCCGCTTGGCTTGTATGAATTAGTTTGTATGACTTGAGTGTCGGGTCATGTGACCCCTACCTGTATGAACTTATTATGCAAGATTCTTTCGAGTCATCTAAATAAATGTTGTGATGTTGTATGGTTATGTTGTGATGCCATTGTTGTATCTATGCATATCGAGTATGTCATGCGTACGTGTGATGTACTGTGATATGTATGGGGTTCTAGTCGAATGCCCTTAGTAGCTCTCTATATAGAGAAATGCCCCTTTGTGCTTCCACGAAGCCTTGGTAGTTCGCTACTGCTCCTGACACATTGGTTGATCGGCATGTATCGTGCTTAGTTGTTGTGTATGTCCCTATGGGGAAATGTCACGCGATGTAATGGAGTCCTTGTAGCTTGCTACGACTCGTCTACACTCGCTGATGACCGACACCTGCTTTGCCGGGTTATGTATGCGTGTCTGTGTACAGTTCAGCCACTTGAGTTTACGACAAGTTATGTCGATCCGGGTTCATTGACATTGGAATAATAGCGACACAATTGCATACGTGAGTCAAAAGGGGCAAACGGTCCCGGCAAAGGTAAGGTGGCAGCCGTGGGGTTAACCGTGCGTGATACCGCAAAGGGATGCGATGTGTTACAGGATGGATTCCTATGGCATAGGATTGGGGTCCTGACACCCAAATATTTTATTTAAATCCCATTATTAAAAAGACTTCCCAAAACCACAAATTTTTTATTTTAAAAGTTGTTTTTCTATTTTATTAAAATACCACTTTATGAGGCCAAAAATGTTCTTTTACAAAGAAAGATTATTTTTCTTGCTTCCAAAATATTTGAGAAAAATTAGCGGAACTCAGTGGACATATATATTCCATATATAAGAGTTACACCACATGGTCACGTTCAAAATATTGGACAAAAACACTTCAAAACCCCTTCTGCATATTTCAAGCGTTTGGAATATTTACATAGGAAATATTCTTAATAATTTCCAATAAATTTTCAGCATGTCACACATGATATATGTGATGATCTTGCCAAGATTCATATCAATCCAAGTTTATTTGATTCAACTAAATATTCCAAAACCCTACCTTTCCAAATCCAAATTTGAGCAACTCTACATTGCCACGTGTCTCCAGTTGTGCTAAAATTTTGTGGACATGTTGTTGCAAACTTAATGAGAGGAGAAGCCCCACCTATATTACCCCATATGAGGCCAAACTCCTCAATCATACTCCTGCACGCATGCCTTGCATGCCAGACAGCTTTGACTGACCAAAATACCATTGTGGGCATGAATGCACATGGTGACCACCTCCCTGGCATGCAGAAACGTCGCTCTCCACCTTGTCCTCTTCCTGTAGCTTATGTCCGGCTTTGGCAGCATTTCTCAGCATTCCAAGGCACCCCCCTTTCCACCTTTGGCCCCCTCCACGACACCGCCGTGCCCAAAGCACCCGAGGTGCATCCGAGCCCCCCTCGGTCGCCCTCCTCTATTTGACCGTGCCCCCGAGCCACTTCTGCCCAGTCTATTCTCCTCCCTCCTAGTAACTTTCTGGAACTCCTCTCTTCCCCTACCGTGCTCTCCTCCTCCCCCATGGCTGAGAGGTGCTGCCTCGGCCCCCTCTCGGGCTCGCGCATCCCTGGGCTCTTCCTCGACCCTAACAACTGCGGACCCCCCTAGCCGCCGCAGACCCCCTCCCATCGTCTCCATTGCTCCCCGAGGCATCGTGTAATGAGGCCAGTGACCGCCAACGGCCTCTCCCATGGCCGCCCACGCTGGCGCCACCGTAGCCTCCCCCGCAGGAGCTAGGTGCTGGATTGGGGGCGGCGCAACCTGGTGGTCTCGCCAGTGTGTAGGGGCCCGCCAGGTGTGGCCGAGGGAGCAAGATCTAGCAGCGCCCTATCTCCTTTGCCCGTCCTCTGCATGAGCGGGAGGAGGGAGACGAGCATGTCGCTTGGGTCCCACCTGTTGATCGGTTCATGGGCCGGGCCACTAACGGATGGGTCCAATGCCCGTAGGAACCGCCTTCGCTGCAGGAAGGCGTATCTACCTGAATACGGTTTCAGCATGGCCCAGCCTCCGTAGGTTGTGCCATTGGGCCGGCCCAAGGCGATCATATGCCTTCTGCGCACTATAGCACCCTCTGGTATAAACTTTTCACCCTCTCTCTTTTATCAGGAACTTCCAAAATGCATAACTAATTATTGTGAACTCCAAATTTAGTGACTCGGATTCCAAGGACCTCCTAAAATCCTTGCCTATCCAAATATGGGATTTGCACATTTTTCTAAATATATTTTCTATAGAGATTGAATGCAAACTTGAATCTGATTTATTCAAACTCCACCTTCAAAAATTCCTGCAGCACTCAAATCAACTCCAAATGGAGTAATTCCAATTTCTAGGTGCCCTAAATATCATGCACTATTTTTATAGCCTTAGTCAACTTTTTCTCTCCCATTGTTTCTACTAGATCAATTAAATATCCCTTTTTCCATTTATTCCATATTGTAAAACCCCTAGAATATTCATACCAACTCCAAACCCAATGAAACCACTTCCTAAATATTTCAAAAATCATGCTCTATTAAATGAGTGCCTCATCTCATTTTTAGCAGAATATTTCTGTAGACTTCTTGTGGGGCGAATGATGCCTCCATTGGCACCATTCAAAACATCTCTGGTGATTCAAATTCCTTAGAACAACTTTAGTAATTTTCTTATGACGATAGATGTCCAAGAGTAATAAAACTCCTATTTGTAAAGCACTTTGTGTTTCTACTTGTTGTGTGGCTCATCGTTACTGTTTCCGACGATTGTTGGCGAAATAAATGGAGTACTTGGAGTTGGACCGGAAGACTTCGAAGACCCCGGAGTCCTATTTGAGCAAGGCAAGCAACGCTTTGACCATGCCTGAGAAACATTTACTTGCATGTCATATGATGGATTACTTATGCGTATATTCCTGTTGGATGACAGACCCATTTCGATTGGGTTGTCCCTGAAGAACACCCCCCTGAAACGTGCATTTGGCCCTTACCCTACCACCTATGAGGGTTGTTCATGTGGGATGTAGTTAGTTGTTAGTACCTGCTACGCAAAAAGGCATGGGTTTACGCATGATGATGATAAAGGGTGTGTTACAAAGGCTTTTTCAAAAAACCCGTCGGGTGACACTAATGCACGAGGGTGACAGTGTTGAGATGGATGAACACATGAGAAAGAAGTGGTGTACCATGAAAGGTTTGTGTGTGTGGTTTCAAAAATGGGATTATATTTAAGATGTGTCGACCATCTCAACCTTACATGTGCGACCATGATACCCCTTTCGGGACGGGGCTTTGTTGATTAACTTGGTCGATACTAGTAGGGAGCCGGTATTACTAGTGGTGGGAGTGACGTGGTCACTCTTGTGATGTGGTCATGCTAGGTAGGGCGACCATGCTGTCTTTACAGGTTCCGGGCACACCGTTGCGTGCCATCATGGATGGACGATCTCGAGTGAGGCTCGTATGATGTACAAGATGAGGGGTGGAACCAACGAGTGGACTCTTTCTTTATTGTCGCCATGGGAAAGGCATTGTTCGGGTGCTGACCTCGGGTATGTTATATACCACTGGTCATGGATGACACGGAAGTTCCCCGTGTCTTGTGGGTTCAACGTGCAACCTCTGAATAGTGTAAAACTATTCGAATAGCCGTGTCCACGGTCAACGACAGTTGGGTTATCCAGCTTAAACTATGTCCAGTCATTTCCGCCTAAACCAAGTGTGTGTGTGCGGTAATATGAGTAAACAATGGTGACATGGGAAAGATGATGTTTGAACTAAGTCAGGTGACTTGGAATGATGGGTGAACATGGGATGTTCAACCCTTATTTGATTTTGATACCTGTGACCTGTTCACTGGGTTACCGCTATGCCTTGTGATGCATGTCGCATGAGAATTTGATCATGTTATTACACTAGGGAAAAATCTGCTTTCCGCAAAAATAGCATACGAGTGTTATATCATGTTTCTTTATTGTCTTGCTCCCCAACATGGGTTGCTTGCGAGTCAATTCAAAGTACTCATTGGCTTGCCACTAGTTATTTCATTGACAAGGTAAGATAGAACAGGAGATGCTGAAGAGTACCTTGGTGTCGTTCCTATGAGCTAGGACGCTTCCTAGTCATAATGCCTGTAGGTTAAGGCTGATGGCAAGGTGTCGGTGCACTAAATACTGGGGTCTCCAGTGCCCCTGACTAGTGTGCGGACACCGGCAGCTCCTTTGCAGCGGCAAGGCACGTCGCTGGAGCTTAACTCAGAAGCTACCAAGTACAGATTGCAAGCCCCCGGCAAGCACTCGCTTGCTGGGAATGAAGAAAAGGCCCCCGCAGGAGCCCCCTGCCGGGGGGAGATAGACAATACCAAGGAGAGACCCTCCCGCCAAGGAAGGAGGATTGAGCCCCGACAATCCATCCTTGTCGGGAATATTTACAAGGCCTCAGCAGGCAATCGCCTCCCTGTCGGGAGGAACAAGAATGGCCCCGGCAAGGTAACCCTTGCTGGGAGAGAAGAGAAGGCCCGAGGAGAGGTGTGGGATCAGGGCGCCTTCGCATCCCGACAACGCCTCCAGCGACGAACACACCACCGCCGATGCATGGACCACGCGTCCGCTCACACGCCAGCGCAACAACCCGAACTTGCCACGTGTGGGTACGTGTCCAACCCCTCCTGACGAGGTCAGGGAAGTATGTCGAAGCATTTAATGCACCGCACTAACACTGTGGCTTTCGGTCGATGTTGTTACACTCGTGAACCACCGTTCACCAACTGAGCCACTGTGGTAACCCGTTCGCCTATAAAAGGAGGCCCAAGGCTCAGTAGTAGGGACTTTTGGATTTTCGACTAATCGAAAGGCTGTAAGAGGGACAGACCTACAGTAAACTAAAAATGACTAACTAAACACGGGCAGGAGTAGGTTTTACGGACAACACAACCCGAACCGGGGTAAAAACGACCTTGCCAGACCCTGACTGTTGGTTCTGCTCTTTCCGTGACCCCTCTCCCCGCCAAACTAGAAAAGGGGACCGTTGAGGCCCCCATTGGTGTCGATCCTTTCACCGACATCTTTGGTGCGCCAGGTAGGGGTATTGCCGGAAGCAGGCTGGCGTCAGTGGCGTCCCGATCCGACGAGCCGTTCGACGGCTCCACGGATCTCACTTCGCCGCAGCATATTCCTGGAGTGGGAGGAGGCAGTGGCTACTCTGCCCGCGCGCGAGAGCTCATAGCGCCTCCATTGGTGCTATGCGAGCGCGGGTGGAAGGAGCGGAAGCCCCATGCTCTGCATCGCCCGGCCAACACACCTCCTTGGGACGCTCGCGCTGCTGTCGAGGGCATGATAGGGGACATCGGCTAGGGCTTCGACGGTTCTACAGCTGTCGCACATCTCCTGAGTGCTGCATGGTCGTCGAGGACGTGTCGAGGCCCCGAACCGCCCCTTTTACGGGACCTCCGGCTCGCATTTCTCCTTGGAGGGTCGTGACGCAAGAAAGGTGCGCTCGGGGGCTCCGCTAGCAAATCTCTTGCAAAAGAGATGAGAAAGTGATGCGCCACTGGCGAGAACCTCGTCGGCAAGGAGGCCGTTAGAGGCAACATCACCTTTCCGGGGGTACAGATATTCCTCCCGGGGCAGCACCTTCAGATGCTGTGGCTAAGAGGGCCGCGACGAGTGAGATAAGTATAGAGACACACTTTTTCCTAGACTCTTCGTAGTTTAGTTGCATCCGTTTGAAGCATCGACTTTTGTATGAGGATCCCGCTCGTGGATGGACCTTGGTAGGATCAGTGCACTCTGACTTTGTTTCGAGCCTGTTCAACGACTTGAGCGGTTGCAAAGAGCGCCATCATCTCGTTTCGAACTCGTTCAACGTTTCGGACGTCTACGTAGCACCGTATTTCACCTCGAGCCGCGCTCGACGATTTACATGGTTGCATTGAGTGCGGCAAGGAGTCTTGCCGGTGATGACCTCCTCTCTTGAGTTTTCTGAGGATCCGCTCCTCTAAGTACTCGCGGCAGGATAATCAAGCCGGCAAGCATCCAGAAAGTGGAAAGGAATAATCATACATAATGAAAGCCGAATAAAGGATGCATCTATTCATTCATTTGTCTAGATACATCCGATTCCACTTACAAAGCATCGTTGCCCTAACTTAAAGACTCTCTCTTTTGAAGAGGGACGACCTATCCGGAGGAGTGAAGTTCAAGAAGGCAAAAAGGCGGCAGGACTCTCTATGCAACCCAGGCTGGTTCCTCTTGGGACAGCATTGCGCAGAGGAGAACGGGGCCACAAGAGGAGACAGAGCCGGACTCCAGAAGCTGCTGATAAGACAAGGCAACATCAATTCTTCCGACGCGCAGGTCTCAGCTTAGGACGAGGTGAGCCGCGAGCTGATGGGGATGGTGTGACCGACGGTCAGTTCGTGGTCAGATCCTCATACGCAGGCTTAACCTGCCGAGGATCTGACTCATCCCCGCTGTCGCTGTCGTCCGACCCTTCCTCGCCATCCCCAGACGAGGAAGGGTTATCAGTCCCGCTCGAGCTCTCTTCGCAGCAGCCGAGACGCGCACCTAAGCTCCCATATAGCTTGATGGAGAGCAGTTTGTCCACCGCCATCTTGAAGCGGTGAACGTGCCAATCCGAGAGATTGTGGGCACGAGCGAAGCTCTTCCACCCACAGCCAAGGAACAGGAGCCGAGGCCCCGGATGCTCTATGGCCACCGATACGGCACCATTGCCGCAGCCGTGTACCCGTAGCCATAGCATCGGGGGCTTCTCTTCCTCCATCGCCTTGTCAAAGGCGCGGGGGAGCTGTAGCCGGGTCCAGATGCGTCCTCGCAATTGCACAAGGAACTCCAATCACTATAGGGATCAGACACTTTGCCGTCTGCCGTAACAGACGGCAAAGAGGTGTTCCACCAACGGCAAATGTCTTTGCCGTCACTCTCCTGTCGGCAAAGTTCCTCTGACTACTTTCGACGGTATATCACCTTCTTTGCCATCTGTCTGCCATAAGCGGACGACAAAGGTCTTTCTCGTCAGCCTTTGGCACCGAGCAGACGACAAACATATTTGACGGCAGCTGACAGGCAACGCCTCCGTTAGGTCTAACGGAGGCTTTGTTGTCTTCCTCCGTCGTCTCCTTTGTCTTCTGTGTCCCTCATTCCTTTGTCGTCTGCTTATATGGCCAAGCCCTCAGTTGGCCAAGTTGTCTCTTTGTCGTCTACCTCCCTCATATCTTTGCCGTCTTTTTCCCCAGGCTATGTGTCGTCTCCCTCCTCTCTGTGTCGTCGGCCTCCCCAGGCTCTGTGTTGTCTCCATCCTCTCTTTGTCATTGGCCTCCCCATGCTTTGTGTCGTCTTTGTCATCTATTTGTCGTCTACCTCCCCACGCTCTGTGTTGTATGCCTCCCCATGCAGCGGATGGCAAAGAGCCTATATGGGCCAGCTGCTGCTTCCCCAGGTTGCACAGCTGGGTGCCACGTGACACCTTTGCCGTCTGCTTCCTGATGGCAAAGGCCTTTGCCATCAGCTAGCAGACGGCAAAGAGCCCATATTGTCTCAGTTTTGTTTTTGATGTCATATCACAACATATATATATATAATTCATAGCACATATATGATATATAGGTCACAACACATATTTCATATACATATAAAGTTCATCAATGCCATTTGTTCATCAATGTACATCCCATATATCAAAAAAACCATCATATACAAAGTTTCATCCATATATATACATATACATATAGTTCCACATATACTGTTCATCCATATATACATATACATATAGTTCCACACTGTTCATCAACTCAAATGAAAACTAGAACTAAAGCACTCCATCAATGCCAGCTTCCATGGATGTAGTACATCCAATCTGCAAAAATGGGAATAAGAAAGAGAGAAGAAGAATAACAACAACATATGACATTTTTGAGCTTATTATGTCATTGTGGAGGAAAATAAGATAAGTATATGACCTTTTTGAGCTAACCAAGGTTATTATGCCATTTTGACCTAACTAAGCTAGGTATGTCAATTTGGATGGAAATAAGCTAACTATCTGACTTTTATGAGGTAACGAAGGTTCTTATGCCATTTTGGACCTAACTAATCTAATTAGGTCATTTTAGAGGAAAACAAGCTAAGTATATAATATTCATGAGCTAACCAAGGTTCTTATGCCATTTTGAGCTTATTATGTCATTTTGGAGCTAAATGGGCTAATTATGTCATTGTTGGGGGAAAATAAGGTAAGGAGAATATGAAATAGGAGAATAAAGAGGAGGAGAAGAAAAAGAAGAACAGAAGAAGAAGGAGAAGAAGGAGAAGAAGAAGAAGGAGGAGGAGAAGTACGACTCCTTCTCCTTCTTCTCCTCCTTCTCCTTCTTCTTCTCCTTCTTCTTCTCTTCTTCTTATTCGTCCTTCTTTTCAGTTATCCTCTTCTCCTCTTCTTGGAGCTAAATCAGCTAAGTATGTCTTTTTGGAGCTAAATGGGCTAATTATGTCATTTTAGAGGAAAACAAGCTAAGTATATAATATTCATGATCTAACCAAGGTTCCTATGCCATTTTGTGCTTATTATGTCATTTTGGAGCTAAATTAGGTAAGTTACGAGCTAACCAATGTTCTTATGATGTTTTTACCTAACTAAGCTAATTATATAATTTTGGACGATAATTAGCTAAGTATGTCTTTGTTGGGGAAAATAAGCTACGTAAAAGAAGAAAGAGAAGAAGCGAGAAGAGAAGAAGGACAAGAAAAAGGAGAAGCGGAAGGAGGAGGAGGAGGAGAAGGAGAAGGAGAAGGAGGAGGAGGAGGAGGAGGAGAAGAAGAAGAAGAAAATAAGAAGAGATGAAGTAGGAGAAGAAGGAGGAGAGAAGAAGAAGGAGAAGAAGGAGGGCTCCTTCTCCTTCTTATCCTCTTCTCCTTCTTTTTCTCTTCTTCTTCTTCTTCCTTTTAAATTTTTCGTCTTTCTTCTCCTCTTGTCCTCTTCTTCGAGCTAAATTATCTAAGTATGCCTTCTTGGAGATAAATGGGATAATTATGTCATTGTTGGGGAAAATAAGGTAAGGAGAATGTGAAAGAGGAGAAGAAAGAGGAGGAGGAGAAGGAGAAGGAGAAGAAGAAGGAGAAGTAGAAGGAGAAGAAGGAGGAGAAGTACGACTCCTTCTCCTTCTTCTCCTCCTTCTCCTTCTTCTTCTGCTTCTCCTTCTCTTCTTCTTATCTTCTTCTTCTTCTTCCTTCTTTTCATTTCTCCTATTCTCCTGTTCTTGGAGCTAAATTAGCTAAGTATGTCTTTTTGAGCTAAATGGGCTAATTATGTCATTTTAGAGGAAAACAAGCTAAGTATATAATATTCATGAGCTAACCAAGGTTCTTATGCCATTATGATCTTATTATGTCATTTTGGAGCTAAATTAGCTAAGTTATGAGCTAACCAACGTTCTTATGATGTTTTTACCTAACTAAGCTAATTATGTCATTTTGGAGGATAATTAGCTAAGTATGTCTTTGTTGGGGAAAAATCTATGTAGAAGAAGAAAGACAAGAAGCAAGAAGAAAAGAAGAAGAATAAGAAAAAGAAGAAGAAGAAGGAGGAGGATGAGTAGGAGGAGGAGGAGAAGGAGAAGGATGAAAAGGAGAAACACAAGAAAAAAAGAAGAGAAGAAGAAGGAGAAGAAGAAGGAGAAGGAGGAGAGAAGAAGAAGGAGAAGAAGGAGGGATCCTTCTGCTTCTTCTCCTACTTCTCCTTCTTCTTCTCTTCTTCTTCTCTTCTTATTCTTGTTCCTTCTTTTCATTTTTCATCTTGTCCTCTTTTTCGAGCTAAATTAGCTAAGTATGTCTTTTTGGAGCTAAATAGGCTAAGCATGTCATTGTTGGAGAAAATAAGTTAAGGAGAATATGAAAGAGGAGAAGAAGGAGGAGGAGAATAAGAAGAAGGAGACAAAGAAGGAGAAGAAGGAGGAGTAGTAGGGCTCCTTCTCCTTCTTCTTCTCCTTCTCCTTCTCTTCTTCTTCTCTTAATCTTCTTCTTCATTCTTTTCATTTCTCCTCTTCTCCTCTTCTTGGAGTTAAATTAGCTAAGTATGTCTTTTTGGAGCTAAATGGGCTAATTATGTCATTTAAAAGGAAAACAAGCTAAGTATATAATGTTCCTGAGCTAACGAATGTTCTTATGCCATTTTGAGCTTATTATGTCATTTTGGAGCTAAATTAGCTAACTTATGAGCTCACCAAGGTTATTATGATTTTTTTTACCTAACTAAGCTAATTATGAAATTTTGGAGGATAATTAGCTAAGTATGTCTTTCTTGGGGAAAAAAGGCTACATAGAACAAGAAAGACAAGAAGCAAGAAGAGAAGAAGAAGTATAAGAAAAACAAGAAGAAGAAGGAGGAGGAGGACAATTAGAAGGAGGAGGAGGAGAAGAAGAAGAGAAGAAGAAGAGAATAAGAAGGAGAAGAAGAAGGAGAAGAAGGAGGGATCCTTCTTCCCCTTCTCCTTCTTCTTCTCTTCTTCTCTTCTTATTCTTCTTCCTTCTTTTCATTTTTCCTCTTTCTTCTCCTCTTGTCCTCTTCTTCGAGATAAATAGCTAAGTATGCCTTTTTGGTGCTAAACGGGCTAATTATGTCATTGCTGGGGAAAATAAGTTAAGGATAATATGAAAGAGGAGAATAAAGAGGAGGAGAAGAAGAAGGAGAAGAAGGAGAAGAAGAAGGAGGATAAGTAGGACTCCTTCTCCTTCTTCTTCTCCTTCTCCTTCTCTTCTTCTTCTCTTAATCTTCTTCTTCCTTCTTTTCATTTATCCTCTTCTTGGAGCAAAATTACCTAAGTATGTCTTTTTGTAGCTAAATGGGCTAATTATGCCATTTTAGAGGAAAACAAGCTAAGTATATAATATTCATGAGCTAACCAAGGTTCTTATGCCATTTTGAGCTGATTATGTCATTTTGGAGCTAAATTAGCTAAGTATGAGCTAACCATGGTTCTTATGATGTTTTTACCTAACTAAGCTAATTATGACATTTTGGAGGATAATTATCAAAGTATGTCCTTGTTGGGGAAAATAAGCTACGTAGAAGAATAAAGAGAAGAAGCAAGAAGAGAAGAAGAAGGATAAGAAAAGAAGAAGAAGCAGGAGGAGGAGGAGGAGGAGGAGAAGGGGGAGGAGGAGAAGAAGAAGAAAAGAAGAACACACGAAGAAGGAGATGAAGGAGAAGAAGGAGGAGAGATGAAGAAGGGGAAGAAGAAGGAGAAGAAGGAGGGCTCCTTCTCCTTCTTCTCCTCCTTCTCCTTCTGCTCTTCTTCTCTTCTGCTTCTTCTCCCTTCTTTTCATTTTTCCTCTTTCTTCTCCTCTTGTCCTCTTCTTAGAGCTAAATTAGCTAAGAATGCCTTTTTGGAGCTAAATGGGATAATTATGTCATTGTTGTGGAAAATAAGGTAAGGATAATATGAAAGAGGAGAAGAAAGAGGAGAAGAAGAAGAAGAAGCAGAAGAAGAAGGAGGAGAAGGAGGAGAAGTAGGACTCCTTCTCCTTCTTCCCCTCCTTCTCCTTCTTCTTCTCCTTCTCCTTATCTTCTTCTTCTCTTCTTCTTCTTATTCCTTCCTTTCATTTCTCCTCTTCTCCTATTCTTGGAGATAAATTAGCTTAGTATGTCTTTTTGGAGCGAAATGGGCTAATTATGTCATTTTAGAGGAAAACAAGCTAAGTATATAGTATTCATGAGCTAACCAAGGTTCTTATGCCATTTTGAGCTTATGATGTCATTTTGGAGATAAATTCGCTAAGTTATGAGCTAACCAAGGTTCTTATGATGTTTTTACCTAAATAAGCTAATTATGTCATTTTGGAGGATAATTAGCTAAGTATATCTTTGTTGGGGAAAATAAGCTACGTAGAAGAAGTAAGAGAAGAAGCAAGAAGAGAAGAAGAAGGAGAAGAAAAAGAAGAAGAAGGAGGAGGAGGAGGAGGAGGAGAAGGAGAAGGAGGAGGAGGAGAATAAGAAGAAAAGAAGAAGAGAATAAGAAGGAGAATAATAAGAATAAAAAGAAGGAGAATAAGAAGGAGAAGAAGAAGGAGAATAAGGAGGGATCCTTCTCCTTGTTATCCTCCTTCTCCTTCTTCTTCTCCTTCTTCACATCCTTCTTCTCCTTCTTCTTCTCCTTCTTCTCTACTTCTTCTCTTGTTCTTCTTCTTCCTTCTTTTCATTTTTCCTATTTCAATTGAGCTTATTATGTCATTTTGGAGCTAAATTAGCTAAGTTATGAGTTAACCAAGGTTCTTATGATGTTTTTACCTAACTAAGATTAACTAGAAAATTATGTCATAAATGACCTAGAGAAATCTTACCGTCGTGGTCATCAAGGAGGAGAAACACGAGGGCTTCTCACGGTGCCTTCGTTACGTTTGGAGAGAGTTGCCCTGGAGAAGGGTCGTGCGATGCCGCTCAAGAGTTATTCTGCAGAGAAGATATTTTGCAATGTCTCACTTAGGATGATGACACTCAATTGTTAATACTAGTTTATAATTACCATTGAAACGAAACTCACCGTGCCAATTGCACAGCAGACGGGCATCGGTGGAGGGGCTTGCCCGGCCTTCTCGCACATGGACTGCACATTCGGCTTTGAAGAGTCGGTCATATTAGTTAGTAATGAAACAAACATTACACACATGATTTGGCTAATGTGAAAAAGAAACCTACCACAATAAGCTCGTAAATGGCCAGGCAACCCGCCTCATTCTGGGCCCTCTCCTCCTCAATCTACCAAGCCATGGTCCGGTCCCTCTCCTCAAGAGCAACATGAAGAGTAGCCTGGCTTGCCAATCTCTGTTTCTCAAGAGCAGCCCAGTTTGCCGCTCTCTCTTTCTGAAGAGGAACCTGCAACACCATTCCTCTTTACCAAAGTAATGATCGATGACCACACACACAATGAAATGGATGAAATTTTTCTGAGTCCGTACAACTAACCTCGATGTCATGATCGACTGGCCATGGATGAGGCCTTATCTCAGGACAGGAGCTCGACTGGCGCACCTTGATCTCCGGGAGAGTGAGTGGACAACGTACTATTGCATCTCCAATGGCTATGTAGCCATAGGCCCTCCCGCCACCAGATATCATCACCAGCTCTCGATCCAAAGGTTCCTGGTTCGGGTTAAAGTCCTCCCCTTTCCAAGCCTTCCCCGCGTTCCTGTATTTAACGAGCTTGTGGTGGGATGAGATGTTGGTGAAGTTATTTGGATCATCCAGGTGAGACTCAGAGAATGCCTTCTCCTTCTTGTAGGAAGTAGTATGGGCCATGCCATAAAGGTCGTACAACTCTGGCATCTCCGTCTTATTGTGATTCACCTAAAAGAGAGGAACAAAGTATTAGTAAGGGGCTCAAGCTAGGATGAATAATAAATTGCATGAACCATGAAGCAAACCACATACCCATTTTTGTCCGAACTAAAGTAAGTTGGTGCTGCCTTGATGGTGTGGCACACCAACCATTTGGCTACACCGATCCTTCGCATTATTGTGGACGGCTTGCCAGTTGCCTATGCACCACTCATCAACCAATGCCTCCCAACAATCCATCTTATCAGCACACCATCTCGGGGGCACCTATAAGTTATTAGAAAGAATTTTGAGTGCTATGCCTATGAATCAAATCAAGAAAACTACGTACAAGGCCTTAAGAATAGGTAATTACCTTCTTGTACTGCTCCGTCTTCAAATACTTTCCGTGGCCCTCCTTCTTCGGCTTCTTAATACCACGCGTGGAGTAGTAGTCTCGAATACCCTCCGACTGAGCCTCGTGGCGTAAGTTATGTAATAACCGCCTACACCCGGCCTCGAGAACCTTAGTCGCCTCCTCCTCATATCCCTCCTCACACCTATAGAAGGTGTGCAATTAAACGAGACAACAGAGATTAGTACAATAAATAGCTATATTGTCAATTTTAGATTGTGTAAAAGGATAATTTACCCAAAAGCTGTTGATCACCATCTCGGGCCTCGTGTGGCACAAGACACCATCTATAATCTCCTCTGGTCAGGCATGCGTAGCCTGGTAGTGCTCCAAGGTAAATCGTAGTGTAGGAACTTGACCCTCACCAGGCAACGTGACAAACCCCGGGACATTTGTCCGGCAAAGCACACCAAGGACAATGTTCGGCTTGCGGACTGCACGAGGGTGTATCATCCCCTACAATATGATAAGGTCAACGCATTAGATATTGGAAGAAACTTGAAGGCAAAAGCTAAAAAAAGGGTAAATGTACTTACCTATCCCCTTCAGGCTTAATCACCGGCCTGTGCTCGCGGGTAGCCGACACGACCGGGAGACGTGTACTGCCACGCTTGTGGTTTGGTGTTTGGGGTATTTCCTCACTGATGAATTACTCTCGAAGACTCTCGGAATTTGGCTTGTTCTTATGACAAGTGTCAGTTTCTAACCGTGCAGCAAACCAGCAAATGGTTGTGGGGGCGGCTATTTATAGCCTGGGAGCATCCCGACATGATTTGACATTAATGCCCTTAAATAATATGACCGTTGTTGTGCATATGATCAGTGATGTGGCGCGAATTGCGGTGACGGTCGGGATCCTCAACTGTGAGAGTCCTCATCTCTCTCATATTCCTCACATGAGGCTTTTGGTAGGATTAGGCTTGGGTTGAGCATCATGAGGAAATTCATTCCAAAGTGTTACTTTGACCCCCTTTAACAGTACGCTATTCCTATGACTCAAGAGTGAAGTAAACAAAATAGAAAGAGTAAATCTTCATGCTTCAAAGTCTTTCGATTGATTTTCTTCAGGACACACCGAATTCCTCATCTTCAATATCTTCATGAGGAATATCAATTTCACCACGCTTCAATTCTTCAGCAGAAGACCAATTTCTTTAGCCGAAGATATACATTTTTAGGGGTCGATATTCATCAAATATTTCAAACTCCTCAGCGACTTATAGATCCTTTGTACACTCATGAACACATTAGATACTTAACCTATAAGTCTTCAAACCACCAAAATCACTAAGGGGCACTAGATGCACTTACACTGATCATGCATCATATTGTGGCATTTGAATGATATTGATTGTCGCTATTATTTCGGTAGGCTCTGCCCCTCCAGATATGTCCGAATATCCGGCTGACCGATTTTATCCCTCCACGGAGCAACAAGGCAAGCACCATTTTTTATCATCCTGATAAAATCACATGTCCCGCTCCTGCTCTCACTTATTGCATTAGGACAAAATATTTCAAATGCTTTACTTCGATAGCTGAACCCATTCCTTTGCATGACCTGTCATTGTCATGGTAAATAGCGAAAACTTGCAACCTAGCATACCTGGTAGTTTCTTGAGCCATGATATGTCTTATCCTGCTATGCTTGCTATGCCTAGAGTTGTGTCAGGTGTGTTTCATCTCGGTGATGAACAGGAATGGACGAATGTGTTCTAGTGACAAAGAATAAGTGTAGAACCTGATTTGGTAAAGGTATCGATGAAAGGCTATGTAGGAGTACATGGCGGGTTGTTTCATTGGAACCGTCTTTAGGAACTAAGTTCCGTGTATGAAATCCAAGACTAGATACTACCACACATTGGGTTCCGGTAACTCGACCCCTCTCGGCTTATTAATCGCCTAGTACTCGGTCCTGGAGTTGCAAGTAGTTTCTGGTGTTTATAGTCATGCTAGAGGCCGTGCATAGTGCTGACCTTAGAGGTGGACTATGACGCGGTAGGCAGTGGCACGGTGTATGAAGTGGCACCCGATGGCGGGCTTGGGAACCCTGCACACATCGTTTGGGCCGTAGCAGAAACCTTGATCGGACTTTCATGCGGGTTCACTCTCAAATAGGCGATAAACCTGGACTAGGTATTAGGGTGGTTAACGGTCGTGGCCGACTCCCTCATTGGGCTTCCACTTGAAGGTTGCCGATGTGCGTAAAGTGCACATGGCGATAAGTGGCGAGTGCATGTGTGAAGAAGTACACCCCTGTAGGGTTATGGTCTATTCGAATAGCCGCGTCCGCGGATATGGACAATTTGGAGACATATGTTGTTCATAGATTACTTTAATGGCTACTTATAAAAGTATCAAGATAAGTGTGAGTATCATGTATGGCATTCCTGTAGGGAGACGGGAAGGAATCCATGATAGTGTATTGTTGTGGTGGTAGTGGACTTGTGTACGACTTATCAAAGTTGTTTAAAACTATTTAAAGTTGTAGTATAGGCTAGCCAAGAGTCAAAGTTGGCTTGCTGCATGAAACCCCACAACCCCCTTTATTGATACATGTGCATGAGTAGATATATATGTTCTAAAGTCTTGCTGAGTACCTTTGTACTCATGTTTGTTTAATAAATGTTGCAGAAGACACCCACGAGCCAACAGGTGTGTTCTATCTAGACGTCGATGATGACGAGTAGCTAGTGTCCCAGCTACAACCTGGCCCCTTTCAAAAGGGATATGTAGATAGTCAGGCTTTATGCCTTTTCCTTTCTTCTATCTGTACTCACACAACTTTAATGCTTCCGCTTGGATTGTATGACTTTGTTTGTATGACTTGAGTGTCGGGTCATGTGACCCCTACCTGTATGAACTTATTATGCAAGACTCTTCCGAGTCTTCTAAATAAATGTTGTGATGTTGTATGATTATGTTGTGATGCCATTGTTGTATCTATGCATATCGAGTATGTCATGCGTACGTGTGATGTACAGTGATATGTATGGGGTTCGACACCTAGTCGAATGCCCTTAGTAGCTCTCTATACAGAGAAATGCCCCTTTGTGCTTCCACCAAGCCTTGGTAGTTCGCTATTGCTCCGGACACATTGGTTGACCGGCATGTATCCTTCTTAGTTGTTGTGTCTGTCCCTATGGGGAAATGTCACGTGATGTAATGGAGTACTTGTAGCTTGCTACGACTCGTCTACACTCGCTGATGACTGACACCTGCTTTGTTGGGTTATGTATGCGTGTCTCTATACAGTTGAGCCACTTGAGTTTACGACTATTTATGTGGACCCGGGTTCTTTGACATTGGAATGATAGCGACACAATTGCATACGTGAGTCAAAAGGTGCAAACGGCCCCGACAAAGGTAAGGTGGCAGCCGTGGGGTTAACCGTGCGTGACACCGCAATGGTATGCGATGTGTTACAGGCTGGATTCCTATGGCTTAGGATCGGGGTCCCGACACCCAAATATTTTATTTGAATCCCATTATTAAAAAGCCTTCCCAAAACCACAATTTTTTTTATTTTAAAAGTTGTTTTAGTATTTTATTTAAATACCACTTTCTGAGGCCAGAAATGTTCTTTTACAAAGAAAGATTATTTTCTTGCTTCCAAAATATTTGAGAAATTTAGCGAAACTCAGTGGACATATATATTCCATATATAAGAGTTACACCACATGGTCATGTTCAAAATATTGGACAAAACACTTCAAAACCCCTTCTGCCTATTTCAAGCGTTTGGAATATTTACATAGGAAATATTCTTAATAATTTCCAATAAAATTTGAGCATGTCACACATGATATATGTGATGATCTTACCAAGATTCATATCAATCCAAGTTTATTTGATTCAACTAAATATTCCAA